>NC_141882.1:26532954-26841590 GCF_030686135.1 Camelina sativa
TATATAATCCATGCCTAACTTTTACCGTGACTGCAAGCAAATTGATGATATCAACAATCACCAATGCGTCCATATTTGCCACAAAACTGAGTCACTCTAAGACCTCATCAATTCATATATACAACTATTCCAAAGTCCATGTTCTAGTTTTCTCCCAACAGTAAATACTACAACCCGTATCCAGTTAACTAGTAAAATACTCCACACAAGAAATGCTAAAAAATGTCTAATCTTTCTTCTTCTTCCACTTCCAGATTCTTAACAAGCAAAGCACTGATCAAGTTCTTGCAAGCAAATACACACTACTTAACTCAAACACCAGCTACTTTACCTTACCAAAGATCAATCAGGCAGACAACATTATTCAGCTTCTTCAACAGCTACTGGCTTGGGACCTGGTTTCACAAAATCAAATATAACAAACAAACAAAAAAAGTTCAATACTGGAGAGTCTGAGACCAATTCTACAACAAATTCAAATCCCATATAAATTGAATTACTTGAGCCACATTTGATTTCATCATTCAAAGACAGTAAAGAGTAACTGAGTTCATTTTTCAAAGACTAAGCAAAAAAAAAAAAAAAAAAAAAAAACTAAGAAACTCAATAAAGCATTCAAACAAGCTCACCGTGAAGAGAGATAGGACGGTGGTCTTTGCCCCAACCGACGCCGCGAGTGGCGTCGAGATACTGCTGAACAAGATGGCGACACTTCTGGTAGTGATTAACGCCTTCGACGCGGTAACACCATTTGACCTTCTCACGCAAGATCTTAGCCTTCTCGATATGGATCCACTTCTCACGAACAATGTGTTCTCTCATCTCAACCATCGCAACCGGATCCTTGTACGGATTCTCCGGATCGAATCCATCCGGCGCCGACTCTTCGAACTCCGGCAATCCCTTCTTCCTCCCCATCGGATTTTTTATTTCTGAGATTGTTTTTCTTTCCTCATTTTTTTTTTTTTTTCAGGTAATGTTTTGTTGTTATATTGGGCTTTTAATTCTCTTTAGTAGGTCTCAACTTTTGTTATATTGGGCTTTTAATTCTCTTTAGTAGGTCTCAACTTGGCCCAGATAAAGCTTGGATAGTTTATAATAACCCTGGGCATAAAGTAAGTTCCCTGAAATAGCTAACTAAATCATGATTGTTAACAAGTCATTTTACAAACAACACCCTGATTTAGTTAGCATCAGATCAGATTGTTTATTAAAAATATTATTAGGTCTAAGACTGTTTTCCCGCGTTTATATACTGAGAAAGAAAATGTAGTATCAAGTTTTAGAGTGTGGACTATTCATGGGAAAACCACTCCATTATTAAAAAGTTTACTTCTATTATGGCACATGAGACTATCATCATACCTAATATAAACACCATGTTAATAATACAAAGCAAACTCTTGTAAAGTAGCTAACAAAGAAACCAAAAGAATTAAAAATCTCTAAATAAAAAAAAATCCGAGGAAGTAAAGAGTAAAGACATCAAAAACCATGGTATTTCCATTGAGCCATGACTTTAAAGGAAATTATCGAGTTGGGTTTGCAAATCCTGAATGGAGATCATACTGATACTGGCTTGTTCGTCTGCTGTGTACTCAGCTTTGAGCAAGGACTCCACTTGGGTATGAGCTTCCACTATATTTGACCTGAATACAAACATATGCAACATAGATCATGCATTCGTATTCAAACTAGCAAGAGATTTGGGTTCAGCTACGAAGGGATTAGGAACGTAACACAGATATGTAAACCAGCCAAAGATATAGTTTATATGGTTGATAAAATTCCGAGAAATGGACTTACTTGATTGGCTTGAAAAGAATGGTCCTTGTTGATGGGTTTTGCAAATAGAGTTTCATTTTTGCTAAAATCGGAAGCAACTCTTGCTGTATTGCAGCATATACCTGGTTAAAGGCACATATGAGAGATTGCTTTTGCATTCTGAGTTATAAAGGTAATAAAACCTTAGACATGCAAAAAGCCATTGCGGGTTGGTTATATATTACCTACGCTGATTCTCTATTTTCATATCGGTTCACACAATAAGAAAATTACCTAAGGAACCACAACGTGTTCAAGGTATCATACTATCATTTGCATCTATATTCGTTGGTACTAAGAGGCTTAATCTGCCTATGAACATAGATGGCTTAAAAACGGAAGCCGGAAGGTGCATCCTTCAGAGCTTATTAAAAGGGAACAATAAATGACTGCCATCTCTAGACTATCTCATACCTTTTGAACAAGTTCAGCCACCTTATCCGGTGTAGCGAAAGCTTGTTCCTTCAGCGGCTTAGCCATGACAGAATCAACTTTTTGATTCTGAGTTCCAGTGGAAAGAGCAACTTTTATGGCTGTGACCTGCAAATACAATTATACAATGTATAAACAAAACAAAACTATTATGCTAGTCCATTAGGAGAGAAAACTCTTTAGACAAACAGATCATCTTCTTATTATCGGTGCATTGTATTTAATAACAAACAATGCTAAGGATACTGAGTTAAACCTTTTCGAGGACACATCTAGAGTCTTAAGAAGACTTTGTAAAAACATGTTTCCCAGAACAAAGGAAAGGAGAAGCCAACCTTGGTCACAAATGAAAGCATAGGATCCACAACTAGCTTAGTGACTGACATGATGAACTCCTCACAAGTTGTCTTAAGACATCTTTCCAGTTCCTGCGAAAACAAAGGTCTATGCATCAGTCCCTATCATAACAAGTAATGCAAGGACCCAGGCATAGAAAGAGACGTCCAGACAAGCAGGATAAAACCAACAAACTAACAAAAAAAACTTGCCATATCTCTTGAGAACTGTCTTAGCAGAAATATAACCCAGACTTTGAAATTAATTTTTTTTTTGTACATCAGTCATGCAGAAAGATGCTCAAGGTAAAATGAGATCAACACATCTGAATGAAAAAACTTATGTAATCATTTAGAACATATGCAATTGATTGTGGATGGAAGAGAAAATCACCAACCTTCTTGGCATCTATTTGACTTTCCAAAACTCGAGGTGACAGGGTCCTTGCTAGGGAGGTTGACCTAGACCAGTCAAAAAGTGACGCTTGACCTCTAAGTATCCTTCTCAAGTGTTCCTAACCACATTTTTGAATGAATAATCATAGAAAGTTAGCAAATTCATCAGCAAAGAATGAAACGTGCACCAAAATAATGACCTCTTAAATGCGAGAAAGAATGGGTTATTATACAATTAGACTTGAATGTCGAAGAACTAACCAGTAAATGAGAGAAATCAAGCTCTTTGTGGGTGACTGAAAATTCAATGTCAAAAGGCGCAATCTGGAAACAAAAGATACTTTTTAAAGTCACTGACTTAATACTTAATAGCAAAAGAAGCAAACAAAAGATAAATTTAGCCCTAACCTGTTCTCTCAAGATAAGAAGATGCTTGATAAGGAAAAGCTGGCCATCCATTATAGTTGATCTCTTAATGATAAGCTTGCTGGCTTTCTGTTGCATATTTGACAAAATGTGGACATCTCAACTATTGAAAACGGGGAGCAGATGTAAAAGTTTGGTACTGAGAATCAACCAAAAAACAACTACAAATTTTTTTAACAAGATATGGCACATCTTCGTGTAATTTAAAATTGATAATGTCATTGAAAATAAGGAAAACTGAATAAGGAACAAATATCAAGGCGGGGAAAATCTGGTTGTTTAGCTTGCTTACTTGAATTGACAGAGAGCAAACTTCTACAGCTTCCTGTGGAACAGAAGATATGGTTTATTAGACAAGTTTGCCTAAACATGAATTGGTGTGTTTTCTTTGACAGAATGAGAAGCAATAAAGTTACTTATAGTCTTGCCTGTGCTAATCCAGTGAAGACTGCAGGCTCCAAGCATCGATATAATTTAGATAGACAAGAGAGCGTCTTTTCCAAAGCTGGATACCAAGTCTTAAATACATCAGCGTTTTCATCATCCTGCATCCTAGAATATAAGTATACAGCTAAAGATTACCAAACCCATAGGAATAATTTGAGAATTTCGTTTTACCCCTAAATTAGTTTCAGATGTTGTATTAAGAGAAGATCCCTCCAGCTTTGCAGGATAATCCAGATCTTCGTCAGAGGGAATATAATTTGCGATCTACAGAAGTAAGAAGTGGATTCAATCAGAGCAGCTCAAGAAAAGCAAAGTCTTCTAATACGAAAAAGGATAACACAGCCGAAACTGTAGCAAATCTTCTCCATTTAAAGGTCGTTCAGTATCACAGTTATAACAGTTTCATCTTATCAATAGTAGGGTGACTCGTCTTAGTGGTGATAGCATACAAAGTTCACTGTTTCTACATAATCGCTAATGAGAAGACCACAAATATGGAAATGAAGGCCAAGGTAAAGAACTTGTAAGAAAACTATCCCAATGCTGTACCTCATCTCGAATATATGTTCTGGCACGGAAAGTCAACCTCTCATTGACATCGGCCAAAATTCTTTGTAATGTAGGCCGCAGTCCAGCAAGGGGTTCACTCTGTCTAGCTGACTGCTCCCCCAAGACTTCAACTTTAAGGATATGAATGAGCTCACAAAGAAGATCGATATTTGCTTCGTGAATCAGTTTTGGGCGTAAAATGTCATACAAGTATGTGGACCTGTTCGGGGACAAGCAAATATGATAAACTGAATGCACTAAAATAAGATATAACAATTGAAAACAGTTAATAATATGGTGTAAGAGAACGAGAAGTCGAATAAACGTAGCTTCTTAATTACTAAGTTAAAAATATTAGATGCTTATGGCTCGAAATAATTCAATTGGTATCAGCTGTTTGTATCTCAGTATAAAAGGCACCAAAGTTCATTTTAGGTTTAAATTGAACAGAAACAGTGATGGTGAAAGCACGGCACAGATAAACTTACAAAGGATCCACCAAAGGTGCCAGACTTGAAACTTCTTCTGATGATGCTGGAAAGAAATGAGTAAACAGTTGATGCTCCATATGACAAACCTGAAATTCATAACGGAGGTTAAGAAGTGTGGTGCACTAATTTCATATTTTGCAAAACCAAGTCCATCAACGACCTCTAAAATCCTCAGTTGCTAAAGCTAATAATCCAGCCGTTTTCTCTCTCAAAAAGACCTTCGTCTGACCTTTGAGATTGCACAGATTATAAACATTCCCAATTTTCTTATATGTTTCTATTCCTCATAATAATACGACCCTTTTCTTCTAAACTGGTACAGCTCCTAGTGAATAAAACAAGGTATTCATCGCTTAACTTTCCTTCATATACCTGCATCAGATATGCACAACCCGATCTAGTCAAAGATGGCAGTGCTTCTTTCTTGGAGAAATCAGATACCCGTTGGTGAACTATGCCTTTGACCTGATAACACGAAATGAAGAGTAAACAGTCAATTCTATTTACTTGCAAACAGACACTAAACCATATTGAATTCCAGAAAATGAACTCACAAGCGCGAGCCGTTGTTCACAGTATAGTCTGTGGCATTCTGCAAGGACTTGAACATATTCCTTTCTTGCTGACCTACTTTCTATTTCCTCCAATACAGGTTTAAGCTGGACAAATAGTTTTTTCGACGTTCAATGTCAAAAGAAAGAAAATACAGCCAAGTCATAATGTCAAGACTAAACTAGCAAAATTGACTCTGAATGATGCTACAAAAGCTATTTCTCATAGTTCTCTTATCTAATATTATGACCCTACTATTTCTGCACTGACATTTAAAGAAAGCCAAAAGGTATCACCTCAGTTGCAGCAGCCTTGAAGCGAACATATATAATAGATGCCTCGACACCCTCTGAGACAGATGTTTTGTTTCCATCTGGCCCACGAAATGCTGCTTGAACCTGACAACAGACATGATGTATGTCTTAAGTTAAGTACGCATAACTCTATAATCCACTCTACCTGCATAGATTACATGCATGATATGCAATATATATGAAAATACATAGTCACAAGAACTATAAACACGTTTTGTCTAAGCTGTGCAAGAATAGAGTCATATTACAAAGAAAATTACCTGGGAAGCAGCAGTTTTGAGCACTGCAAGAATGTAAGTTCGTATCAAGCCCAAGGCCCGTGACTGTAAAATTGTCAATGTTAGTCTTCTCTAGGTACTTATCTCCCGTATAATTCTGGAAACAGTGTATGAATTTGTGGATGCGAAAAAATGGTAAATCCACACTTCTCTCTGTGAGTTAGAAAGGGGGAAAGAGAGAAAGGGAAGGCCCTTCATAGTACCTGGAGCTGACGAAATTTGAGCAAATAAACACTCGACTCTGCATATTGAGGATTATCTTCGATGTACCTACAGAGTTCGAGACATTATAAGCAGTTCAAGGGAGAAGATAAACTTCGGTGCGGCATTCTTCTAGTGGGAGAAAATTTACTCACGATATGCATTCATCAAGCCTTTTCAATAGTGGGAGAAAGTTTGAATTTGATACATTCATATTTGGAGAATAAAAATTGGAGGATATCTGCGGTAAAAAAAAAAGAAAGAGGAAGGAGATATTAGAGCATTTTAAGACCTTGCTGAGGTGCACTTCCTCTTAAATTTACAGCCAGGATTCAGTAGGCAACATACACTATGAACTGAAGTACCCCAGGTAAGCCAAAACTAAAATACATAATGATAATGACTAATGAGCAAGACAAGAGGACGACCTCAATCAACTACACACTGATACATTGACATGTGGCAAAAAAATATGTTGGTAGGCCAGAATTTTAATCTTACATTCTCCAATTCATCAAAATAGTTGAGCTTAATCCTTAGAGCTTCTGCAAATTCCATCAATTTCTGTTTCTCCATTAACTAGAAAAGGTGAAAGAAAGTGAAAATTAGCTCAGGCAAGCAAGCAAACTACAACAATCAAATAGAAAGTCAGTTTTCGTTGTCATTTCGATATTAAATATCGCACGTAGGACGGGAAAACGTGCAAGAGGTAATCATCTGACTGCATAGAAAGACAGAGAAAACAATACCAGCCGGTCACATGCATCATGAAGAGTTTTAGTCTTTGTTGTTACTCCTTGATGTTGAAGCTGCAGTTCATTAAATAAGTCAAGTGTCCCATCAACCTGCACAGGAGAAATCATAAAATAATGAAGGAGATGTCTTATAATTTACTGGCAAAGAAAGACCACAGGAATGTGCAAAGTTTGATGGAAACCTGCCTGGTGAAGTATATCATCACACGTCTGGATGCGCTCAGTTAAAGTATTGACATAGTGCCGATACTTTTCCTCTGTCTATGTCAGAACAAATCATTCAAACACATTTCCAAGTAATGTTCCCTAACTTTGAACCTATGAACAAAATGAACATCACTAACCTCAGACTTCATCGCTGATTCAAGATCAGTAAACCATTTGTAGAACTGTAACAAAAACAAAATACGTCAAAAGGAAGAAGCATTAGTATACATAGAGAGATGCAAGAAAGGACAAATGCAACTCCTATAGTACCGCATAAGAACTTTTATCAAATCACCTGATTTGTATTAACCAAAACAGCTTCAATTGCTCCAGAATCCTCCAAATTTGTGTCCTCTACTGAGACAGACAAGCCATTATCCGGCCTGTGAACATGCTCATGTACCTACAACCATGAGCTAACAACTGACATCAAAACCAAAACAAAAAAAAAAAAGTGGAAAACATGGAGAAATGAAAACACCAGACTCACAAGATTGGCAGGAAATGGCCGGTCAGCTACTGCGTGTGATAAAGAAACTATAGCTGCTTGTTGTTGCTCAGTCAGAGGAGCGCTCTGCAATTGTTAACCACATTTTACAACATTATATGCGGAGAAAACGAGGCCAGGCCACAGTGAATCCATATCCAGATTGTGCGATTGATTTACCTGTTCCCAAGTGGAAGCGAAATTGTAGCCTTTGGAGATGGCTCCAGATTTGGGGAGGCTCGAAGACGAAGCCGCCTTTGCCGCCATTATCTATGGCGGACTAGAGAAAATTCTGAATCTCAGCTTTGATTTGGAAGAGGAAGACGATGATCCCGACTGTAAGCTTTACTCTTCCACAAAAACGCCTAAGCGAAACGCTTTTTCCGCGTTAGCGTTAGCAACAAACGTGAAACGTTGTATTTTTTTTACTACTGTATTTTTTTTTTTTTTTAATTAATATCACATTATTGTCTCCTTAAACTAAACAATTAACCATATTTTAATCAATTTTTATACTTTGAAAAATAATATTGATTCGTAAGTAGATATTGCCGGTTTACAACAGAAACTTGATGAAAAATTATTCTTGTATATGAGCTTAACAAACTAGCGTTGAAAAGAGGTTTTAGAAAAATTCTGACCAAAAAAAAAAAAAAGAGGTTTTAGAAAAATTACACTTAAAAGATCAAAAAGGTTGATAGTGTGGGTAAAATTTAACTTAGAAAATTGTTGACATTACTAGGCAAGATAGATTAATGCTCAAATGAGCTTTAACATAGAGATCAAAACTGAAAATGATAATAAAAAAAATTATTAAAGATAT
Organism: Camelina sativa; assembly: GCF_030686135.1. Taxonomy (NCBI): domain Eukaryota; kingdom Viridiplantae; phylum Streptophyta; class Magnoliopsida; order Brassicales; family Brassicaceae; genus Camelina; species Camelina sativa. The sequence continues at coordinate 26,541,472 of NC_141882.1, forward strand.
TTTAATTTAATTTTAAATTTTTACAAAGTACAAACATTCAAGCGATTACTTATGTAAACAATTCTTCCCTCAATTGCCTCATTTGAGCTAATCTGTTTTGATTTTGTTGTCAAAAAAAATAAAAATCAATTGATACGAGTTAGAATTTATTCTCATAATATATAAATGTTTTGCTTGCCATTATCTTGGTTTATGGTTTTGGAATAGTTGTTGTGTTGGTCTAAAACATTGACCTGAACCAGATCTACTTGAACCAGTTGAATCTCTCCCATCCATGGTTACTTTGACGCTCCCTCAATATTCTTACCAATGTTTTGCTAGTCATTATCTTTGTTTATGGTTATAAAAACTTTTGTTGCGTTGGTCTAAAACATTAAACATTTTAATTAGGTTTTTATAAGGTTTATACAAAGTTTTTTATAAGGTTTCTATATAGTTTTTATAAGACATTTACAAAGTTTTTATAAGATTTTAATAAGGCAATTGAGGGAAGACTCCATTTGATATTGATTCTACTTGATCGGGTTCACAACTCCATTTTGATAGTGATTCTGCTGGTTCGTGTTCACGGCTCCAGTTTGATATTGACTCTGCTTGATCGAGTTCACAGCTCCATTTTGATATTTGTTGAATCTACGACTCACACAATGAATTTTTTTAGGGGGAAAACAAAATCACTTCACAAATCTCTCTCAATAACAAGTTTTAAAGCTTGAATAGAAAATGAGTTGAAATCTCTTGAGGAACAAGGTTTTCTCTCAAGAACAATTTAAGATCCAGGGTTTTTTCTATTAATTTTAGGATGATCTTTACATGGAGGAGGAATCTCCCTTTTTATATGAAGACCTAGATTTTTCTAAGTGAGGTCGGACTAGGAGGTGGTCCTTGAGGTCAAATATTATTGTGAGACAATTTTGTTTTTCATTTTCGTGATTAAAATATTTTTTCGTGATTAAAATAATTTTTTCGTGATAAAATAGTCACTAAAAATTAAAGGAGTACAAAAATTAAGATGGCCAAAAATGATGCTTTTGAGAAGGAATATCTCACAAATGGTATTTCTAACAAATTCTTAATAATAATTAACTTAAAAATAATTACTTATGTGGTTTGTCATTTTATTTTGAGGTATTCACTATTTTTGAGTAAAAATAAGATCAGTTTTCTTTTATTTTCTGGTTATTTTTAATTACATTGTTTAACCTTATCACGACTATTTACCTAATATATTAAATCTTAATATCTTTAAAATGTTTTAATTTCTCTAGAAAAAAAACTAATGTTAGCTTGGTATCTCATATTTTCATTAAGTAAAACCATAAGTTTAAGTTATATTCATAATAAATAATATATATGAGAGAAATTCTCATAAATACCACTAAAATTATTTTTTTTTCGAAGTACCATTATTAATTTTATTTTCCAAAAGTAAAATATCTTGTGACTCACACAAGAAATTAAACATCACATATAAATTATTCCCTCCAAGTCAAAACCTTAAATTTCCCAATAAAGCAAAGAATCTCCTAAAATAAAGCAGCCAAGTAAGGGATGTCAAAAAAAAATAATGACAGCCTTCCGTAAAAGAGAACGTCATATCACATATATGGTAAATTTGGATAATTGAGTTGAAGGTCCGGTGCATAGATGTGAGATGCTTTTCCAGGCTCTTTGTTGTTCATAGAGTAATTAAACTAAGGAAAAGACTGATATTGTTGTTGTTGAGACTTGCAAGGTTGATTGTCAAAATAGGACACACGAGGCAGAGAATGACTAGTTATGAACGGGTATTTGTTCACTGTCAAGTAACCATTTTAATACTGATCATTCTGCTGGCTCACATTCATGGTTCCATTTTTGATACTGATCATTCTGCTGGCTCGGGTTCACGGCTTTATTTTGATATTGATTATGCTGGTACGGATTCACGGCTCCAATTTGACATTGCTTCTGCTGGGTATGGCTCCATTTTGATATTGATTCTGCTTGACCGGTTCACAACTCCATTTTGATAGTGATTCTGCTTGATCGAGTTCACGTCTCCAGTTTGATATTAACTCTGCTTGATCGAGTTCACAGCTCCATTTTGATATTTGTTGAATCTACGACTCACACAATGATTTTTTTTTAGGGGGGAAACAAATTCACTTCACAAATCTCTCTCAATAACAAGTTTTAAAGCTTGAATAGAAAAAGAGTTGAAATCTCTTGAGGAACAAGGTTTTTTCTCAAGAACAATTTAAGATCTAAGGATTTTTGTATTAATTTTAGGATGATCTTTACATGGAGGAGGAATCTCCCTATTTCTTTGAAGACCTAGATTACAAGATAAGACTACTTTCCTTGAATCTCGGATTGAATATAAGTCAAAATTCTCTTATTGCAAGTGAGGTCGGACTCGGAGGTGATCCTTGAGGTCATTCTCGCGACTTTGTCAGACCCCGTTTACAAACCTACTTAGCTTGTCTTAGAATGGGGTTCCCCAGTTTAGTTAATCTTCAAAATTCTTCGGCTTCTCTTCGGTTTAGGTCGGTATGTCGTGGGTGCTAATTCCCGCATCAACCATATTGATTATGTTGGATTGGGTTCACAGCTCCATTGATATTGGTTCTGTTGGATAGGCTTACCGTATCCATTATGATATTGAGTCTCCTGGATCGAGTTCACGACTCCATTTTGATATTGATTCTGCTGGATCGGGGTCACGGCTGGACCATTCATAATGTACTATGATATAGCTTTGTTGTCATTGTTCGAACCTTGGAGAGATGAAGCTGCTCCATACTCAGTGCACCAACCAATCTTTTGCGTCTATTGAGATATTTGTTTTTCCTCAAGATAGATACAGTATTTCTGCACAACAACAACGACAACAACACAGTTGATGTGGAATGTGTATTATTGGTATGTGAAAAAACCTTAGTTCAATGATTTCTTGTCATGAAATAAACAATTTTTGTTTTTGTACCTGAAGATGACTGGCCACATTGTGTCTAGTGAGTCCTTGGATCTTCATTCCTTGCAAACAGTCGAGAAGCACCTTTGGATTAGTTTCTCCGTTTTGATACAAAATATATATATATATAGATTAAGAAGAGTTTGATTACGTACTTTCAATACCAACATTAATTATGATGGCTTCAAGAAGCTTCTTGTGAAGATCTTTGGTCCATGTCATCCGCTGTTTCCGTGTCCTTTTCCATACTCTCTAATCGATGATTTCTACGCTGTTACCAATTTTAGAATCGTCGGTCTAAACTAATTCTTTCTCTTCAGCCCTCATACAAAGTTTCTTGGCTGCCTTGTTAATGCTTTGTTCGCTTTTATCTTGGTTTATGGTTTTGGAATAGTAGTTTTATTGAGCTAAATCGTTGCTCTGAACCAGATTTAATTGAAATGGTTGAGTTGCTTTGATACATGTCATCCATGGTCTCGTTTCCACTATCTCTTCTTTCTTACCGATGTTTCATTAGCCATTGTCTTGGTTTCTGTTTTTGAGATAGTTGTTGTGCTGGTCAAAACATTGATATGAACCATATCTAATTGAACTGGTTGGATTTCTCTGCTCCATGTTATCAAGTCTCTTTGCCCCGCTCCCTTCTTTGTTAACGATGTTTTGCTCACCATTATCTTGTTTTATGATTTTGGAATAGTTTTTGTGTTGTTTAAAACATTGAACTGGACCAGATCTACTTGAACCAGTTGAATCTCTCCTGTCCATGGTCCCTTTGCCACTCTCTCTATATTCTTACCGATGTTTTGCTAGCCATTATCTTTGTTTATGGTTATGGAATACTAGTTGCGTTGTTCTAAAACAGTACACATTTTAATAAGGTTTTTATAAGTTTTTTATAAAGTTTTTATAAGGTTTATATAAGGAATTTACAAAGTTTTTATAAGACTTTTATAAGATTTTTATAAGCTTTTAATATGGATTTTTATAAGGTCTCTAATTATAAAAACTTTATAATTGTCTTATAAATATTTATAAATAGTTTAAAACCTTATAAAAGCCATGTAATTTTTATTCGGCGGAAATTTTTTGGCGGGAAAATATGTCGGAAGATATTTTTGTGAGACAATTTTGTTTTTCATTTTTTTGACTAGAATATTTTTCAATTCATGATAAAATGGTCAATAAAAATTAAAGGAGTACAAAAATTAAGATGGCCAAAAAGGATGTTTTTGAAAGGAGTATCTCACAAATGTTATTTCTAACAAATTCTCAATAATAATTAACTTGATAAATAAGTTATTTACGTGGTGTGTCATTTTACTTTGGGTTATTATCTATTTTTGAGTAAAATAAGCTCAATTTATTTTATTCTCTCTTTATTTTTAATTACATTATTTAACCCTTATTCACGACTATTTACCTAATATATTAAATCTTATTATCTTTAAAATATTTTAAATTCTCTAGAAAAAAAACTAATGTTAGCTTGGTATCTCATATTTTCATTAAGTAAAATCATAAGTTTAACTTATATTCATAATAAATAATATATATGAGAGAAATTCTCATATATACCACTAAAAATAATTTTTTTTTCAAAGTAACATTATTACTTTTATTTTCCAAAAGTAAAATATTTTGTGACTCACACAAGAAATTATAAATCACAGATAAATTATTCCCTCAAAACCTTGAATTTCTAAATAAAGCAAAGAATCTCCTAAAATAAAGCAGCCAAGCAAGGGATGTCAAAAAAAAAAATGACAGCCTTAAGTAAAAGAGAACGCCATATCACATATATGGTAAATTTGGATAATTGAGTTGAAGGTCCGGTGCATAGATGCTTTTCCAGGCTATTTGTTGTTCATAGAGTGATTAAACTGAGGAAAAGACTGATACTGTTGTTGTTGAGGCTGGCAGGGTTGGTTGTCAAAATAGGATACACGAGGCAGAGACTGACTAGTTATGAACGGGTTTTTGTTCACTGTCAAGTAACCATTTTGATACTGATCATTCTGCTGGCTCAGGTTCATGGCTCCATTTTGATATTGACTCTGCTTAATCGGGTTCACAGCTCCATTTTGATATTTGTTAAATCTACGACTCACACAATAAATTTTTATAGGGGGGAAACAAATTCACTTCACAAGTCTCTCTCAATAACAAGTTTTAAAGATTGAATAGACAAAGAGTTGAAATCTCTTGAGGAACAAGGTTTTATCTCAAGAACAATTTAAGATCAAGGGTTTTTTGTATTAATTTTAGGATGATCTTTACATGGAGGAGGGATCTCCCTATTTATATGAAGACCTAGATTACAAGATAATACTACTTTCCTTGAATCTCGGATTGAATATAAGTCAAAATTCTCTTTTTGCAAGTGAGGTGGTCCTTGAGGTTATTCTCGCGACTTTGTCGGACCTCGTTTACATGCCCACTTAGCTGGTCTTAGAATTGGTTCCCCGGTTTAGTTAGTCTTCCAACTGATTCGGTTTAGGTCGGTATGTCGTGGGTGCTAATTTCCGCACCAACCATATTGATTCTGCTGGATCGGGTTCACGACTCCATTTATATTGGTTCTGCTGGATAGGCTTACCGTATCCATTTTGATATTGAGTCTGCTGGATCGGGTTCACGAATCCATTTTGATATTTATTCTAATGGATCGGGGTTACAGTTGGACCATTCATAACGTACTGTGATATGGCTTTGCTGTCATTGTTCGAACCTTGGAGAGATGAAGTTGCTCTATACTCAGTGCACCAACAATCTTTTGCGTCTGTTAAGAGATTTGTTTTTCCTCAAGATAGATACAGTGTTTCAGCACAACAACAACGACAACAACACAGTTGATGTGGAATGTGTATTATTGGTATGTGAAAAAAAAAAACTTAGTTCAATTATTTCTTGTCATGAAAGAAACAAGTTTTTTTGTACCCGAAGATGACTGGCCACATTGTGTCTAGTGAGTCCTTGGATCTTCATTCCTTGTAAATAGTAGAGAAGCACTTTTGGATTAGCTTTTGCGTTTTGATACAAAATATATATGTTTAGATTAAGAAGAGTTTGATTATGTAATTTCAATACCACTATCGATTTTGATGGCTTCAAGAAACTTCTTGTGAAAATATTTGGTCCATGTCATCCGTTGTTTCCGTGTCCTTTTCCATACTCTCTTATCGATGATTTCTATGCTGTTAACATTGTTAGAATCGTCTGTCTAAACTAATTCTTTCTCTTTAACCCTCATACAAAGTTTCTTCGCTGCCTTGTTAATGCTTTGTTCGCTTTTATCTTGGTTTTTGGTTTTGGAATAGTAGTTTTGTTGGGCTAAATCGTTGATCTGAACCAGTTTTAATTGAAATGGTTGAGTTGCTTTGATACATGTCATCCATGGTCTCGATTCCACTATCTCTTCTTTCTTACCGATGTTTCATTCGCCACTGCCTTGGTTTCTGGTTTTGAGATAGTTGTTGTGCTGGTCAAAAATATTGATCTGAACCATATCTAATTGAACTGGTTGGATTTCTCTGCTCCATGTTATCAACTCTCTTTGCCCCGCTCCCTTCTTTGTTATCGATGTTTTGCTCACCATTATCTTGTTTTATGGTTTTAGAATAGTGTTTGTGTTGGTTTAAAACATTGACTTGAACCAGATCTACTTGAACTAGTTGAATCTCTCTTGTCCATGGCCCCTTTACCGCTCCCTCTATATTCGTACCGATGTTTTGCTAGCCATTATCTTTGTTTATGGTTATGGAATACTTGTTGTGGTTGTCTAAAATAATAAACATTTTAATAAGGTTTTATAAGGTATTTTGTAAGGTTTTTATAAGGCATTTACAAAGTTTTTATAATTTTTTTATAAGATTTTTGTAAGATTTTTATAAGGTTTTCTATAAGGCTTTTATAAGGTTTTTGTAAGGTCTCTACTTATAAAAACTTTATAAGACATTTATAATTTGTTTAAAACCTTAGAAATGTCATATAATTTTTTTCAGCGGGAAAATATGTTAGAAAATTTTTGGTGGGCAAAAACCTTAATTCGAGGTAAAATAGTTATTAAAAACTAAACGAGGACAAAAATGAAAATGACCAAAAATGAGTATTTTTGAAAAAGAGTATCTCAAAAAGGATATTTCTAACAAATTCTCAATAATTATTAATGGGTAGGATTTAGTATATTTAGGATTGACTATTTCTAATGGGTAGGATTTAGTGTAATTTTACACTGTTAATTTTTTTTTGTGTGTGTGCTTGTGATATTTTTGAAAATAAAATAAAACTTTCATGATATTTTGGGGAAAAAAGTGTGATAAGGAATTCTTCTATTTTGAATAGATTGTATAGACACATATACAAATCTAATAATGATAGAAGTTTAATAATATACAACAAAACAAATCAAAATTTCAGAGATTAAAAATATACTTGTTTTAGAGATTGACTAATAGAATGTTTTAGAAAAAAGATTGTATGATTCATAGATTCGCTAACACATATTCACAATCTATGATGTGAAAAATATTGTAAGTTTTATCCTAACTTAAAAAATAGATTTAAATATTAGAATTTTAAAACTCAATAAATAATAAATAATTATATTGCCTCTAATTGCAAGATTATAAAAATGAAACCTGAGTTGCCTTTATTTGTAAGAACCAAACACTATCTCAAGTGGAACAAGTACAGTAGCGGTAGCTAGAAGCACAATAGTAATGCACCTGCTTTTGAGGCTGCTACTTCCACGGGAGACTCTCCCCAATAGCACTTTGCAAGACTTGTCAGCTTCTTTGTAAAGAGAACCATTGGCTCCTCCTTCAATGATGGCATTTTTATTCTAAAAAACATCACAGGTTAAGTCAGAGATGAAATTACAACTGAATTATGGTTGAAATTAGAAGAGTAAGAGGCATGACCTTTAGCCTGAGAGTGAAATTATCATACGTTGATGATAATAGTTTCTGGGAATGATCCTTCCATTACAAGCATTTCAAGAATAGCAACACTAGCTTCTAGGTTCTGTTTATATAGATAGTCCCAGTGGTTCCAGCAAAAAATGTTTTCAGTCGGAGATCAGATAGCAATTGCAGCAGCTTCCTTGGCTAAAACAGGATTTCCTACAACAACGGTAACAAATTACAAACTCTATTTTGACTTTTGAGAAGAGAAGAGGGAAGCAGAAAACTCAAAGATGGATTCAAGGTTTTGTTGTATAATAAATTCCAATACTACTACTATTACTTACCTCTTCTCTTGCGGATGTAGCAGGGAATGTAAGCTGCAGCAGGATCTCAAATGAAGGAGGTGGATCTGAGTCGTTTTCCCTTCCACACAGGAGCACTTACAAGCTCAGTATGTGATACGCCCAAAATTCGAGGATCACTCAGCCGGATTAGAAAAGATAGAAACTCGCCAAGGTGCAAGATGCAACAAGGGAGATTTGATGGATTGAGGGGTCGCACAGCAGTTGCGGAAGGCTGCTGATATTCCCAACTCCAATTACTGCTAGATATGACACAGTAGTCCAGCAAAAGGAGGCTGTTTTTGGATATTACACACCAAGAAACAAAGAAATGTTCTAGACAAAGAACAAAGAGATAAACTCATAAAATTAAAAGGAAAATTGGTTGATTATTCTCAATGAGATTACATGAGTTTATATAGAGATATAAAACTTGGTCACAAAGCCAAGTATTATTCTTGAAACTAAAACACAATAAAGATAGATAGTTGAATGAAGATTCAACTCTTTGAAAACTCTTTGAAGTTTGTCTTCCCAAGGTGTCCTTTCCAAGGTGAGTTGAACTATATTTTCGTCACTCCTCTTTGACCACAAAGAAAAGTGATTATTTTTGGCTTTCTTGGACTTGAATTAGGCTCAAAGTGGACTGGACTTGATAGGTATCATCCCCAATAGTTTTTCCATAAGTTCTTGAATTGACCCATTAAGTGTTTCCTTAATCTTCTTTGATATTTACTCTTTGATCCAACTTGCTGATGAGAAGCAACATGGTCTGTATCTTTGCTTCATCCTGGACTTAGTAGAAACAGCTCCTAGTTGCCATACGTAATTCTGGAAGGTCCTAAACCAATTGGACCTAAAGCTCTTCAAGTGTAGAACTAGATTGACTTCCTTTGGCAAATGAAGTGTATCTTTGTATTCTGTGGGCCAAATCTTCTGTTTTTGAGCTTGTTGGAAACATAAGATATCCATTAACTTCTTCCAAGTGCTTTCATGTCGAAATTGTTTCTGAGTTGGTCAGTGTGACACGATCTTTGGCTTAGACGCGAAACTGGGATTGGGATAGATCTACTGACTTGAAATATCCATATCTTTCACATATGAACTGATATTAAGGTGATTCCAATTCTCCGTGGTTATGCAATGGATCAAGATTCCAGAACAGTTTGGTTTATACCTTGAATCCTTCTGACCTGGTTGGAATTCTCCGTCGAATGCTCGTAGGTCCAAATCGCGTAGCCATGAATTCACATGATTTGTAAATTGAATAACTCCTTCAAACGAACTCTGATTGGACTGATTCCACTTCGAGATATACTCTAGATGAGGTGAGAATGTATCCCAAATAGTAGTTTGGCTGTAAGAGTTGATCTTTGACTTCCTTCGTGTTGAGCAAGACTCAAGCGTCGTCTTGGATGGTCTCATGATCACATCAGTATGAGCCCCTGGTTTTGAAAAAATTGCAAGAACAAGAAACATATGGTGTTGTTACTGACTAGTGGTAACAAGGTATGCGCGCCCATACATACAAGCCTACTACATGTACACTATGTTGGTCCACGTTTTGATAACATTGAGGATATCTATCTAGATCAGGTAAAACAAGGCAAAATACTCTAGTTCTTGGTCCTATTTCACATAATGAGAATCACGCGAACCTGAGCAGTCATCCAAACAGTAATCAGACTAGTGTCAAAGCGCTTTGTTTGATACCAACTCTGCCTATACCTTAGAGACGGGGCTCCTATAGTCAAAGCATGAGGATTGCTACGCAGTGCCATTGCTAATGCATAAAATATCGTCACCTAATCGTAAAACAACTTGTACAAGTGAGGTCAAACAAAAGTACACTCTCTCAATTTCTTAAACTTCAACACCGCCACTAAATGCCCATCCCCCAACTCTTCCCATATATTTTACTAACAGCAATTTTGTTTTATGGGTAAATATAGGATTTAGAATCAGAACACGGTGATGCACGTATTTACTTACCTTTACTCGGAACCAACCATGTCACAGGACTCCAAAATCTTGTTGGGGAAGAAACAAATAAACAAAGCAGTTTTCAACACTTCATCAGATTCATTTGTTATCGAAGTACTCCATTGAGGACGACCATGACTGAACCAAACTCGGATGATTTAGGTTATCCCTGAAAAAGGGACTCGGATAAGACTAGACAAAAAACATCCACAATTATATTTCTCTGAAAACTACCATAAGAAAATACTCTTTTCTATCTTGGAGCTATACTTGCAAAGTTGCAATGAAACAAGTAACAACAAAAGCTTTTTCTCTTTTGACCAAACTATAATAAATAAAAAAATGGAAAAAGAGAAAAGCAAAACAGTGGAATCCAAAAGCAAAGTGTTGCTGCTCTCTTGTTGTTAATTTACTTTATTCAACTCGTTGTTGCATCTTCTTCTCGAAAAATCTACTTTTTGTCTCCATTGTTGCTTCTTCTCTTTTCCTCGCAATCTCTTTCATCTCTTCTCTGAACCGTTCTTCTATCTTTTCTAGCTCCTCCTTTAACCTCTCATCTTCTTCTTCTTCTTCCTCCAAGCTTCCTGGTTTCTCTACTTCTTGATCTTCTGTTTCCACAGCTACGGTCGGGCCTGCCTTGTCATCGGATCGTGGGCAGTAATCCGAGGACAAAGAGTGACTAATGGATTCACCAGCTTGAGAATTTGCACCGTTTTGATGATTGTTCTGTAGCGGATGAATAAGATGATCAACCGTTACATCGGTTTTCCAACTCGGTATCAAATTGACGAGTAATACGTCAATCAGTTCCGCTATAAACTTTACGTTTTGATCCGTCAACTCGAGCTGTTCAACCATCTCACTCGATACATTAGAAGCAGTGTCGCCTTCTTGAAAGAATAGGAAATGTATGTTCCTCACACGCCCTACACGCAAAATTAAACAATTAGAACTCAATATGAGCACTTTTGCCTATGCATTTGATATTTTTTTTTAATATATAAATGAACATATACGTTTTATAAGGCTAAAGACACGTACCATTTTCATCGACTATACGAAGAATTAACGAGACAGAGTTTTCATCATTTTCTTCACCTTTGAGGACAAAGAAGTTGCCTCGCTTTGCACGTCTAACCTCAACACACTTTGATCCTGAATTGTTGCTTGAAATAACAATAGGAAGGTTACTATCCTCGTCGATATTCATTGACATTGGTCTGTTCCGAGCATTAGGCGGTCCTTCAGACATAAGACAACGTTCTCCAAAAGATCCTTCTTTGGGCATTACAATGTCGGGAAGCGGTAATGGATTGTTCATAACTAATCCTTTCACATTGAGAAAAGAATCCAATAAAAGCTCCTCTGCTGATAACCTTTCAGAAGCTGGCAATAAACATTTCTCGATAAATTTCATTACTTCTGGATCTTTAATTTTACAGAGTGAAGCTGGTTTTATCCCCTAATTAAGGTAAAAAAAAAAGTCACCACTGTAAGTGATTAAATCTTGTTTGTATGAAATAAACCAATAATGGTGGTACATAATGTGAAAATGTAGAACATACCGATGAAACTTTCTTGTAGATTTGAGCAGAGTTCCTACATTCACAATAAGGATATTCAAAAGTCACCATTTCCAACATACACATTCCGAACGAATATATATCAGCGAGCTCGTTGTAGTTCTCATCGTAAAGCTCAGGCGCCATAAACTCAGGTGTTCCTGTTGGTTATAACACTTTCAGTTTCATCCTTAAAAGGCAAAGAAATAGGAGCAAATTTGCGGATTATATAAAGACAAAAAAATCATACCAATAACACTTTTGGCATTAGCTTGTTCCATGACAGTAGCTAAACCAAGATCTCCTATTTTGACTTCTCCATGGTTACCGTTGATAAAAATGTTGTCACATTTGATATCTCGGTGTATAATCGGTGGATCTTGACTATGTAGATATTTCAATCCCGTTAAGATCTGTCTCGCCCAACACTTCACAGCCTTCATGTTCACCTTTCTATGTTTCTTACGGTACCTTTAAGAAAACCAAAAACTTGACTGCTTTAATCACAACTCTCCAAAAAAAAACCGCTATTTTTCGTAGCGAGATAACAAAACAGCTAGCAAAATGAGGGAAAAAAAAGTACATACTGTCGGAGACTTCCTGAAGTGAACAACTCGGTAATTATGTTAACCGTTTTGTTCTTGTCATCGATCCACGAGTTATAAAACCTGATAATGTTTTTGTGCTTCAACGATTTCAAAAGTCGTACTTCGGAATACAGCCTCTCTAGACAGTCTGGTGACTGCAAAAGATCGTCGATCCTTACTTGATTCCACGCGACTTCAATCCCATCTACTTCATCGAATCCTCTGAAACTGATTATTTTGTTCAAGAGAGTTAAAGAAATAATGAATTCAAGATTCTCTCTAAGCTTCAAAAGACAAAACTATATATATATATATATATATATATATGATGTCTAATCACACAATATGAGATTGGAAAAAAAAAACAAGAATATGTAAAGCAAACAGAACAAGGGATACACTGTCTTGGATGCGCCTTTGCCTATTACTTCTTTGTACTGAAAGGTTTACACATTTAAATATGGTCAAAAAAAAAAGGAGAAACAGGGGAATTTTGGTGTAACCTAATATTTTGTAACATGTTTACAAAAGAATTGAAAAAATTATGCAAGAGATGATGATAGATTAGTTACCCGAATATATCGACAAGTTGGGTCGATTTCAAGAACTTCTGGGTCAGGAGGTTCTACAATTGCAGAAGCATCTTCTGAACCTTCCATATCTTATTAGTCTTCTTTATTACTAGTTTTCTTCAAAACCAAAGTTCTTCTAGCTATATGGCAACAAAAAAAAAATAAATGCAAAAGCAAAACATAAACATAAACAAAGACGTAGGGACATACATGCTTATGGTAGGAACTAGGAAGGGAATTTTTTTTATCAAAACTCATATATTAAGATGACTATGAGATACGAAATTACCTGGAAAATGGAAGGTTGGTTCTGTTTTCTAAGTTTATAAGCCAACTTCAGACGAGAAGAAGAAACAACGAGAGAACCCTAATTTTTACGTTTAACCAAAAACAAAGAACCCTAATTTGTAAAATCGATGGACGAAAAAAGGCAGAGACGAGGGCCAAAGATATAACAAGTGTTGTTCAATCGTAAACACAAACAACGAAACTTGTGAATATATATTACACTTCTTAAAAATTGTGAATTTTAAAATAGTTTTTTATTTAATCAATTAACAAATTGGTTTCCATACCAATTTAGATTACAAAATTGATATATATATATATATACATATATAATTATTAAAATTCCAAATAATTTATTATATACGTTAAGATTCCAAAAAAATGTATTTAAATGTTTATTTTGTTTTCGTGTAAAATATTTCGATAACAATGGATAACTGAAAAGAATATATTTACATCTCCTATGTATTAATAGAAAAACATTCTCAAAGAAAAAACTGATGTGTCGCGTTCACATAGCTTCATAACTTATTTATTAAATTACCTTAATTAATTTTCATATATAAGTACGTTAATTTTCCATACATACATTTATAAAAAAATTATACACAAATATCATAAACATTAATATTCTATTTGTCTTCAAGCTTTTGGGTAAGAGAAAAAGATCATAAAATTTTGATAAATAAATTAAATTTTAAAACTTTCACTGATAATAGTATATTTTTCCAGGTGACCTCCCTGGATTTGCAAACTTTCCGTAGACTTATGAAAAAAAGATAAAATATATAGTATTAAAATCATAAAATAAATTTGTAATATATACATATACATGTATATATATATAACATAATCATCAAAAAAAATTTCGAAATAGATTTTTATTCATATTTAAAATAACTTTATTGATATTAATTAAGTTTAAGTTTTAAATATATTTTATTTATTAGAAAAAATGATTTATTGAAATGCATGTGGTTACCCACAAATCTTACGAGTTCAAGCGGGACGAATTGCGGCTTAAAATATTTAAATACAATGTGAGAAGGCTTAGCGGACGGGTTTTACCCGGTTCATGAAATTTTAGTTTTTTCGCAGTTTTTTATGATTTGATGATTCATTATTTTGATAAAAATCTAACCGATCACTAATTCGTTTCACTTTCGATCGAGAACCACCATCATGTCAATCTAAAATTTATGGTGAAATTATTACTATTTTAAACTTTCATAAACTTGATGAATTCAAACAAGTTTGTATTATAAACGTATACCAAATAAATATATTTACATATGAGCTTTACATATGAGCTTAGATTAGTACTCCTCGTTAGGTGACACAATTTACATATGAACTTTATGATGATTGGTGTTTATCAACCAATTGGTAACATGGAAATACTCATGAATATTTTTAAGTTTAAAAAACCAATCAAATGGATATTTTTTTCTTACTTTTTTAAATTTAAAAATCAATCAAATGGATTTTTTTTCTTTTTTTTTTTAGTTTGAAAAACCAACCAAATGATTATTTTTTTTTGGTAGTGAAATCAAATGATTACTTTAGAACCCCTTTTGGTGGCTTTAAGCATCGTTTACCTGATCGGTATTTGAACAGACAAATATTCGCTTTTTTCTTCTTTAGTTATGGTCTTTTTATTTTATGAGATCATTGAAAGTGACTTCAAGCTGCATGGGCACGCGTCGTCGCATAACTTAATCAATTCAAATTCATATTGTAAGGTATATGCAACCACTTATATTTAAAACGTATAGGCACAAATCTTATAGTATTTGATCGATGGAGAGAAATTGATATTCTATTTTGTACTATTTCGGTTCATGAAATGTTAAAAATTCGAATTTTAAAAACTTATACGTTTGCTTTGCTATTCTTTCTGATCCGAAAGATTTAAGAAAGTAAAGGCTTGTGTTTCTCCAGAGCCCATTTTTATTCTTCTTTTTTGGTCCACAAATAAAACGATTAAAAATATAGACAGCTTCCACTCAAGTGAATCGAAGACTAAATAAGGATCAACTAGTTCATAAAGAAATCATCCTAAATCCACAGTTAAAGTAATCTCTATGACTTCAGAACAAGTGGGCTAGACTAAACACAACTTAGTCTAAAGATTTTACATGGCATGTAATCCAACCAATGATCTCTATAACAAATCCTGAAACTCTACCTAAAATATATATAAAAAAAAAAGAGCATCCTAAATCCAAACTTAACTACATATAAGGAAAAATAAAGTCACATAGAAACCATCCTAAATCCATGGTAAAAGTAATCATTCTCTGATCAATTGGGACAACTTAGATAAATAACAAGCAATAGTCAGTCTACAGATTTACAATGCATATAATCATTATAGTATAACATCCAACAATGATCTCTATTACAAAGCCTGAAGCTCTTTCTAGCATTCGTACCTTTAGTGACCAATAACCATTTAGCTTTTGGTGATTCGGTTCCTCCATGTAAGTTACAGGCTTGAGGGGATCATTAGGCAGGTTTTGATGCTTCGGACAAAGCTTGGAAAACGCTTTGTTGTGTCATATCCTCAACAATCACAACTTTATCTCGAGACTTGGATCCTGAACCCAGTGAGACCTGTCTTCTTTTCACTCCCAATACCTGTTAAAGGTAACATTATGTAGAAGTAAGGATGTGTTGAGAAAGATTCATCACCTCTTTATCTTTCAAGATCAACAACAGACAAACAATTCTCACTACCAAACGCAGTGCATAACAACAACTAAACTGTTCTATGACTAATGGCTCAACGAGAAATCCTAATCATTTCATCAAAGACATTACAGAGACACAACTCCACATCAAATTATTAAACTATGAGAGCAACAAGAGTAATGAAGAGCTTCAACGAACTTGAAAGTTGAAAACTTTATCTGCGAAAAAGAGAGTAAGAGAATTTACAGAGCTCATGTACTCGAGAAGAGCAGCGTTAGCTTCACCATCTCTTGCCGGCGCGTCGATCTGAACGCCCACCGCTTCATCGCTCACATCTCCAAATTCAAAACAGAGAAACCAATTAAGTATTTGGAATCAAATCGAATACACATAAATAAAAAAGTGTGTAGATATACCGGTGATGGAGGCGGATTTGGAACCTGGCTTCGCGTGGATGGTGATGGCGACGGAGGAAGGTGTAAGTTGGCGCAAACACGTCGGAAAACTCGATGATTCTGTGGCGGTGGATTTGGCCGTCGTTGATCCGGCCGAATTGTTCTTCTTTCCTTTCTTTGTCGGAGCCATCTTTTTTTATTCTTTCCCGCAAAGGAGGCTCTTTTCTTAATCATCGGTGAAGTCTTGGGTTTATTATCTTTAGTAGGCTTTTGGATTAAGGCCCTTTGGGTTTGATTTGGGTTTTGGATTTGACTTTATATAAGAAGTCTTGCAAAACTATTTACAGAAGATTCTTATACTAGTGACGAGAGAGAGAGAGAGAGAGAGAGATCACAAAAAGTTCCATTTCTATATACAAGTTGACGACAGACTCTTTAGAAGACAATCACATCCGTAAGAACTTGTGTTTGTAGAATTCATTGAAAGAGAGACGTGTAACTGCAGAATACAGTAATCAAGGACATGATTGAGTATATAGCGATGTGTATACACAAAAGTACCCGCAAATGGATGAGATATTTATTATGTACCTGGGTTAACAGAAAGCAACCTTGAACAGACGTCGATGCAATCTGGATGCGATTGCTGAAGAATACGCCGAGAGAAGGGAAGAGACGCACTAGATTTGATGTTCCTTAGAACCTATTGGTTAGTGTGGTAAAATGTTAACTTTATGGCATGGAAGCTTTTGGATCAAAGAATACTAACTAAATTAATTAAAAATCTCACCTGAACATTGTTAGTACCGCGGAATGGTGGATACCCGTGAAGCAGCTCGAAAAGGATTGCTCCTACACTCCACATATCCGCCTACAATGTTTTTTTCTATTAAAGTGAACTACCATTTGCAAAAACCACTCAATGGAACATCATAACATAATACTACTACTGTCATAAAAACAAATGTCACACCTTTTCATTGTAACTCTGAAACTGAAGAACTTCAGGAGCCATATAAAACGGAGAACCACAAACTGTCTCAAGATACTTTCCTGGAACTAGTTTTCTGCTTTTACCATGAAACATATAGAGAGATCTTTACAAACACCTCAAACGCTATAAAACACTTTTCCTTAAACCTTTGAAACAAAAATTTACCTTGAAAGACTAAAATCAGCAATCTTCAACACCAATTCATCACCAGACCCAACAAGTAGTATGTTCTGTTTCCCATTTTCAAATACTATAATCACAAATACACAATCAAAATCCAAAACTTATCTGTTGAATCTAGACAAGTACCTCAGGTTTTAAGTCCCTATGAATGATGTGATTATCATGAATGATTTCCAAACCAGCTCCTTCATCATAAAAAAAAAAACAACATTGATAAATTTGTTAAGTAAAAGTAAAAAAAAAAAAAAAAAAACATGAGGATACAGAAACAGTTGTAGATACCAATTTGCTTCATAAACCTCTTGGCGATATCTTCTTCAACTCTCCCATGACTTTGAATATACGATGATAACGTTCCTCCATCACAATACTCCAAAACCATTACGACAAACTCCTCATCCTAAATTATATACACAAAATTCCCCAAAAATTAAAAAATTTAAAGAGGAAACGATTTCAAGTAATTGCAACAGATCTGAATTGTGTGGTACTTGGAAAAATTGGAGGAGACGGATGATATTGGGATGATCAACGGAAGATAAGAAGTCGAGCTCGTTGTTCAAAGAGTTACGGAGATTGCGATTGAGCTTCGAGAGATCGAAACACTTCATCACTGCTTCTTCTCCGGTTGTTTTGTGCTTCGCTAACCAAACTGTAGAGGTTAAACTCTCACTGAGCTTCGATTTAGCTTTGTATTCATCAATCATCATCACTATAGGCTGAGGACCCTCCATCGTTTTTGATCCTCTTTGCTTCAGCTTTTCGTAAATGGATAGTGTTTGTGTTCCGACGTCGTTTTCGCGTTTACTAAAGCAATTAAATTACATATACATCTCACAACAATTCATATAATCAAATTCTTACATACACTTTATCCAATTCTGATTTTTTTTTTTTAACTATTTTTATTTGTGCTAATTCAATTTTTTTTTTTTTTTTAACAAACATGTGAAATTCAAAATCCGAGAAAGATGTATATATATTAGGTTTGTGTGGGTTTTGAATAAGGTGGTAAAGTTTCTTGGGACACAACAATTTAGCTAGACATGCATAGCTAATAAATTACACTATTAACTGATTTTTGATCCTGTAACTTGTTAATCTTGTAAAAGGTAAATCTACCTAAAATTACATTGCTAGATGCGCAGTAAAAGCAATCAGCAGTACGTAACTAGCAAAATGAGAGTAAGACTCAACCCCTCTCACAAGCCTTTTCGGCTTTGTAATTGTCTCCTACGTATGGGATTTTGGATTCTAACGGTTGTGGATCATAGTCATATCTTTTTAAGACTTCCAGAGCAAACTTGGATACAGAAACGGTTTATGAAAGAAGCAAAAATTACACCATACTTTATCCATTGATTGACAAGACTTATGAAACATATATTAAACCGACGGTGGAAAAAAAATAACAAAGATTTAAGAAATAGAGATTAAACTCTGGAAATAACAAACAGGAAAACCGATCGATGGAGTAATCATGGAAAGCAACATCATCATATGTTTTGGTTTCGAGATCAAGTTCCAATGCACCAGGAAAAAAAAAAAAAAAAGTTCCACCAGTGCTTTCAATACAGTTGTAGTGTTCACAAAATAATGATAATACTTTTCTAGTGTACTTGATTATTGGTGGACATTTTGTTTGATATAAACTACACGAAGTGCATGGTGCTTTTAGTTCAATACATGCGTTGATCTGCAATACATGAATTACATGATATGCTTCTGAACCCATATGCATGAATCTTATTTGAACCAAAACTATTACACGAATGACAAAATAATCCACTATATCAGTCTAATTATAAAAAAGATACTAGACATCATTTTCCAGCTTAATATGAAAATCTAACTTACATTTCAATTATAGTTGAAAAACATGATCGACGAGATATAAGATAAGTCTGAATATAAAAGTACACGACTTCGTACGTGTACCATAAATCTTCGCCAATCGCCACCTTGGCTGAAACCATAAATCTATTGAGCTTGTGTTATTTTAATTCTGGTGATGTGGTCTGGTTACCACAATTAGTTGTTTTGCTCTGTCATCGTTGTATTTGCCTCATACACATGTAAGAAAACAGGCCCAGCAAATCTCTCTAGCTAATTTGTGGAAATAAATATTTTCGTAAATGGTCATATATGAATGTTAGTTTCAACCCAATAGGTGAATAAGCAATTTTTAGTGTTAATTGTTTAATATGCTACTTTTCTTAAATTTGGTTAACATTTATTTTCTTTTTTACATTTTTTTTCATTTACACAATATGTACCACCTGTTAAAAAATAAATTAATTTCTATCAATGTATTTTGACACTTGTCAAAATTTGTTGATAAAATTTACATTTTTTGTAATATAAAAGGCATCCACACTTATTGTAATAAGATATAAACAACTTCAATATACACATAAAATCTCTCACTTTGAAATCAATATCTACAAAATTAATTTTAATGTTGGTTGCAAACAGAAGTAAAGATGAAGTTGATTCTACTTCTGACATCACTTCTCTTCTCAACCAGTTTCCGGCTAATACTAATGTTCTTGTTGTTGACACCAATTTCACCACTTTACTCAATATGAAGCGAATCATGAGACAACACGACTATCAAGGTAACTTTCTCTCTCTTCTCTCTCTCTAACATTATCGGTTTAGGCTCTAGAGAGTTTTTAGGGTTAGGGTTTATATAACTTTTTCTTTTGTGTGTTTAGTGACTATTGAGACGGATGCAGAGAAAGCTCTTGCGTTTTTGACAAGCTGCAAACATGACATTAATATTGTGATTTGGGATTATCATATGCCAGAAATTGATGGACTTCAAGCTCTCAAGAGCATTGCTTCAAAGATGGATCTACCTGTGATGAGTATGTTAATCGCAAACTAATTTTTACTTTAAAGAACAAAATGAAACCAAGATTTTTTTTTATTAAACTAAACTAACAATCTCTGTTTGATCTTTGTGTAGTTATGGCTGATGATAATCAAACTGAATCGGTGATAAAAGCAATAGTACACGGTGCTTGTGACTATGTTTTGAAACCGGTTAAAGAAGATAAAATAGAAAATCTATGGCAACACATCGTACGCAAGAAGGTGATGTCTAAACGCAATATAAGTCCACCGGTTAAATCAGATCTGGCTCAAACTGATGGATTAAAACAAGGTAAAGTTGATTCCAAGATCGTAGACCAAGAACAAAACATCGGTAAGAAAGAAAAGAGCGCGCCAACGAGACCATGGACCAGAGAAATTCAAGCAGTTCAATCTGATCTGGTTCAGATCAATGTTTTAGAACAACACAACGAGTATCCCATAACCATAAACCAAGATAATGGCGAGCAAAACATCGGTAAGAATATAGAGGGAGCAGCAAATGGGCCATGGATGGGAGAGATTCAATCGGTTCAAGTAGATGTGGTTCAGGTCAATGTTTTAGACCAACACAACAACTATTCCAAAACCATAAACCAAGATCATGGCAAGCTAAACATCGACAAGAAAGAAGAGAGCGGGGCAAAGAGACCATTGATAACGTGGAACAGAGAACTTCAACCAGTTCAATCAGATCTGCTTCAGATCAATGTTTTTAACAAACACAATTACTATCACAAAACCAGAAACCAAGATAGTGGCGAACGAAGCATCGATAAGAAAAAAGAGAGAGTGGAAACGAGACCATGGATGACATGGACCAAAGCAACTCAACCATTTCAGATCAACGATTTAGCCCAACAAAACTACTATTCCAAAAGAATAAACCAAGATAAAGGCGAACAAAGCATTGACAAGGCAGACAAGAAACCTTGTATGAGGGCTGAAGAGAAAGAATTAGTTCAGACCGATGATTCTAATAATGGTGACAGTGTAGAAATCATCGATAAGAGAGTATGGAGAAAGACACGGAAACAACGGATGACATGGACCAAAGATCTTCACAATAAATTTCTTGAAGCCATCGAAATAAATGGTGGTATTGAAAGTACGTAATCAAACTCTTTGTTATTCTCTAGTCTTTCAATATATATCTTGATTTTTTATGTTTTTGTTCTTCTTGTTCTAATCGTGTTTTGTTTGAATCAAAACGCAGAAGCTAATCCAAAGGTGCTTCTCGACTGTTTGCAAGGAATGAAGATCCAAGGACTCACTAGAAACAATGTGGCCAGCCATCTTCAGGTACAAAAAAAAGATTGTTTCTTTCATGACAAGGAATCATTGAACTAGGGTTTTTTCACATACCAATAATACAAATTCCACATCATCTGTGTTGTTTTTGTGTAGAAACATCGTATCTATCTTGAGGAAAAACAAATTCCTCAGACGCAAAATATTGGTTGGTCCACTGAGTATAGAGCAGCTCCATCTCTCCAAGGTCTGAACTATGTCCACACAGGCATATTACAATACGTTAGCAATGGTCCAGCCCTGAACCCGATCCAGCAGAATCAATATCTAAATGGAGCAGTGAACCCTATCCAGCATAACCAATATCAAAATGGAGCCGTAAACCATATCCATCAGAAGGAATATCAAAATGGAGTCGTGAACCCGATCCAGCAGAATCAAAATGGAGCCGTGAACTCAATCCAGCAGAATGATCAGTATCAAAACAGAGCCGTGAACCCGTTCCAGCATAATGATCAGTATCAAAGTAAAGTTGTGAACCTGATCCAGCAGAACCAATATCAAAATGGAGCGGTGAACCCCATCCAGCAGAAGCAATATCAAAATGGAGTCGTGAACCCCATCAAGCAGAATCAATACCAAAATGGAGCTGCGAACCTGAGCCAACAGAATCAATATCAAAATAGAGCTGTGAACCTGATCCAGCAGAATGATCAGTACCAAAATGGTTACTTGGCAATGAACAAAAACCCATTCATAACCAATCCTTCTCTGCCTCGTGTGTTCTATTTTGACAATCAACCCCGCCAACCTCAACAACAGCAGTCTTCTCCTCAGTTTAATTATTTGACGAGCAATGAAGAACTAGGAAAAGGCTCTGACATCTATGCACCGGATCCTCAACTCACTTATCAAAATTTACCATATATGTGATATGGCTTTCTCTTTTACTTAAGGGAGTCATTTTTTTTTTTGACATTCCTCACTTGGCTGTTTATTTTAGGAGATTCTTTGCTTTATTGAGAAACTCAAGGTTTTGAGAGAATAAAATATATGTGACTTTTAATTTCTTTTGTGGGTCACAAGATATTTTACTTTATATATCAAGCTCTTTACAAAAAAAAAAAAAAATTTAATGGATACTATTGCAAATCAGTAAATCAATACCATATACCAAATTACACATGTCTTCCTAATCTTTATTATCTATGGAGTAATTATGTTTTAAGGCCTATTTTCAACCCCACTTCTATATTTTCTTTTAAAACTCTATTGTAGAGTAAAATGCTATCTAAACCCACTTTATATTTCACTTTTAAATAGAGTAAAAATATAATATATGTAGAGTAACTCTATTTTTTCTAATACAAATTTTTAGAGTATCTAAAGCATAATACATTGGAGAATATTTTAGAGTCAAAGTACAAAAATGTTATCATGTTGATTAATGGGAAAAATGCCAAAATAATCCCGAACTTTCAAATTTGGGACAAAAAAATCCCGAACTTTCAAGATGTCATTTTAATCACGAAGTTTAGGTTGACTTATACATAAAATAGAAAACTTTATTTGACCATGTTGATTTAGACACCACGTTAACTCTCTCTTAATTCTCGAAGACGGGGCTAATTGCTCGTTAGTTGCTACCGTTTAGCCAAAACGACATAGCTTGATTATTTGTAAAACGACGTCGTTTAACTAACTGAAGAAAACAAAAACCCCCCAAATCGATTTCTAGGTTTACAATTCCCAAATCGATTTCACTCTTAGTTTGTGAAATCTTTCTCTGTTCCGATGAGCTCGACTTCTATCACATCAGGTGGCGTTGGTGAGCGTGGTGTACCTTCGAAGTGTGTTTGTGGCTTAGAGGTCGCGACTTTTACATCTAAAACGCAAGAAAACCCAGGACGACCTTTCTTTCGTTGTGCAAGCAAGCGGGATGTCAACTCATGGACAAGCAAAAAAGATGTAAGTATATGTCTTTAATCCTCTTGCATAGGTAATAAAATCAGTCGAAGCTAACTATGTGTCTTTTTTTTGGACATTAGAGTCATTTATCTAAGTGGGTTGAAGATGCCGTGTTTGAAGAAGTAGAAGATGCTTTACCAAGACTAGCCATTATTGCAGAGGAGATCAGCAAAACCAAAGCAGAGGTCAATGAGTTAAACGTTGTGATGAAAGAAGAAGCAAATTTCAGCAAGAAGGAACTCCAAAAGTGTAAATTGTGCTTGAAAGTCTGTTTTGTGTGGTTTTGTGTTATCACCATTGTGTTGGGTTATGTATTGTTTAGGGAAGGTGATGAGAAGAAAATGATGTTAGGTTATTGAAGAATGTAAACCTTATGTTTTTGTGTTGTAAACCTTTGTATGGATGCCTATTTTGAAACATGTCTTATGATATAAAGCATGGAATACGAAGACAAAAACAAACAACACACATGTTTTGGACGAAAACAAAACGAGCAACATTCCAAATCTGATCAACATTCCAAATACGAGCAACATTCAAACTGGTTCTAAGAGAAATGACCAATCCAAAAAACAAACAAACAAACTAGTTCTGTGAACTTCCTCCCTGTGAATAGTTAAACCATAGTTCCCAGCCTCCTCTTTGTGAACTTCCTCCCTATGATCCTCCTATATGAGAACTTCCTCTTTGTGGTCCTCCTAGATGGGATCGTCCTCTTTGTGCTCCTCCTAGATGGGATCGTCCTCTTTGTGCTCCTCCGAGATGAGATCGTCCTCTTTGAGATGCTTGGGAAGCTCCCTGAGATGGTTGAGAAGCTCTCGGAGGTGGTTGAGAAGCTCCTTGAGATGGTTGGGAAGCTATCGGAGGTGGTTGAGAAGCTATCGGAGGTGGTTGAGAAGCTCCTTGAGATGGTTGAGAAGCTCCCTGAGATGTTTCTCCTTGCAAAGGTTGTCCTTGTCCAAACAATATAACTCTGGGCTCCTGATTTCAATCAATATATCAGGTTTCATTCAATCAAAATAATTTGTAAGACTCAATGGATAATCTTACCTGAACTTTTCTTGGTCGACCCCTTCTTATTCTTGGTGGAGTTGCAACTCTCTGATTCGTACATGCTTGTTTGTTGTGTCCTTCTTGCTTGCAATTAGAACATGTCATGACTCGATTCACGCGTGATAACTTGGTAGCATATTCAAACTGTGATTTCCTCCTAGCATGATTATATGGCCGCCCAGGATTGCCCCTTCGCCATGGAGGTGGCAATACTCCTAGTCTATTCACTTTTGGCCACAACAGCTTGCCTTGAACAGGCGCAATACCATCAACATAAGTTAACTGCCACATTCTAGCTGTGTACCACTCAACAACATAGTCTTCCACCTTCTCTTTCTTTCCTATGATGACAGATGCTGCATGAACACATGGTATACCAGTCATCTGCCATTTCCTGCAGCCACAAGTCCGGTCACTCATATCAACACAGACTTTAACATCACCACATCGTATCTCATGTTTATTATGCCTTGCCATCCACCTTTCACAGAACTGCGATCCAACAATCATCTTCTCAATCTCAGCATGAGCTCTCTTTGTGAATCTAGTCTTCAACCTACCAACAATTACATACCTCTTCTCATTACGCACCATACACTGTCTCCTAATATCTTCTAACATGTCTAGCAAAGGTTTCCGTCGGGCTTGGCGGATGGTTCTATTGAAAGAATCGGAGAGGTTGTTTATGTTGTCATTGCAGCAGCTTCCAATCCTGAAAATGCTCTAGCCCCTGTTCTCGGGTTAGTTTTCAGTAGTGAATCATAAGCACTCGGATTGTAACTCCTCAATGCTTCCATATGACCACCAAATTCCCCTACTGTGTAACTCCAAGCAATTTTCCAGAAGAGTCGTTGCAGCTCCATGTCATGACTATTTCTCTTCCAATTGTCCATGATGTGCCTAGCACATTGCCTATGCTCAGCTTGTGGAATGACTTCGTGAATTGCTTTAACTAATCCCTGAAAATGTGAAAAATGTAAACAATTAGATGATTTGAGACAAGAACCGAAATAATGTTTGAAACAGACAAATGAACCTTTAACTAACTGAATGTTTGTCTGATATATACAATTCCCATGTTTGTATACTTTCATTATATGGTCTTACACTCTTACCTCACACAAAATATGTATGTTGTGATCGATCTGCTATTTGAGCCACAATTTGTAAAAATATTTTATATTTTCTGTGGTTTATGTGTCTTTCGGTTTAATTAAAAAGTTCAAGTTTATATTTAATGTTGTGGATTCTAATATTAATGATGATACCGTGATAGATCGGTTACGATTAAAGTTACTAGAATTCGGGTGTATTGAAAACCCTCCTCCTTTATCTCAATTATATATTTATGTTCTTCTATCACTAATGTTCATATGTATTATACGATGATTACTAAATTAAATATAATCACCTATATGTATATATGTGATTACTGGTCATTGGATGTGATCCTTGTGAATAGTTATGTGGGCATTTGTGTCAACTGGACACAATTATAAATACCACAATAACTTGCATTGAACATATATGAAAAAGAGAGAAGAGTGTGGGTTCCTTTTCCATCCAAGGAATCAGAAGAGAGAAAGGTCAAAGGGAGGAGAAAATCATTTGGAGACTTGAATTCATCATCAAGCTTAATCAAGCAATGGATCAAGGTTAGTGTTTCTTCTTCTCCAAGAAACTATTCATGGTTGAATTAAATTAAATATAGATGATCTTTGGGATATATAGATTTCATGAATATAGAAATACAAATTTATAATTGGTATTAGAGCAAACTAGATTTTTTTAATTCACCGTTAGTCAAACTTATTGTATTTGCTTGATCGAATGTTTACGTATTCATGTATTATGAGTCATTTGTGATGAATAAAATTGATAACATCTTCATGAAACGGTGTTTATCGTTATAAATTATTGGTTGTTTCTATTGTCGGTTAATGCATATATACTGTGTAAGACTATATGCAATGACAAACAAATTCAACACCCTCTTTTTCACTTTTAACACTCTACATCATTTTCTCTTTCTTCCATATCATAATTCAACATCCACTAAATTTTTTAACACTACAATAGTTTTGTTTAATAAAATTCAGCATATAATTGTTGTTACAAACTTACAATAATATATATATACAAAATAAAATATTTATTTATTTATACAAAACAAATTAAAATATATAATTATACTAGTTATTAATAAAATTATATAAAATCCGCACCGCAAATAGTTTTTCACCTATTAAACATTATTTTGTACCACTTAATTTGCGTTAACCGCACTTGTCGCACAAATATGGGTCCGAGTGGTGACAACGGATTTGGTTGTGCTGAGCAAGTAGTTTGATAACGCGGTAAGGTTCAACTGCGAGACAAATTTATTTGCGGGACAAGTGCGGTTCATACAAATAAGCGGTGCACAATAATGGTTGATTGGTGAAACCTAATTTGCGGTACATTTTATTAAAAACATATATATTGTATAATCCAATAAACTTTTAACAATTTTATTTTAATCTATTAAATAATTCACAATAAAATATTTAACTGGTAAAAAAACAAAAACAGATGTAAATTAAGTATTATAGATAAATATGTTAAAACATATATTAATAGTTAGTTTAATTGTAAATTATTATTATTTTGGTTTGTGTAAATCAATAAAATTATATCTTATATGGAATTTATATACTTTTTCTTCTTTTTTGATACAAAAACGGATTTATATACTTTATCTATTATAATAACATTTGAATGAATAAATTAATAAATGTTTTGTAGATGTGATTAAATTATACTTTTATTTCAATACAACTAGTAAGAAATTTTTGAATTCAAAGAATAGTTGAATAAACATTAAACCACATGACCACTTTGTATTATTAATATAAAATTCAAAATATAGAGAAACATATTTTTAATGGATGCATTGAAATTCTACAAAAGTGTGACTATAATTTATTAGCTATAGGTATACATAAATTAAATAATTAATCTATGAGAAAATAGTTGAAGAATTATTTTCTTTGCCTTTGTATATGTTTTTTCTTGAAAATATAGACTTAACCTATATATAGGAAATTTAGAAAAGAAGAAGCTTTCGACCACTGGTCATCGGAAAACCGCTAGATAATTCATTGTTCCTTCATTGAATAGTGGTCTAGTGTATAGTTTCATCTAAAAAATCGCAAATCTTTTTTTTTTCAAGAAATGCAAATTATTTTTGTTTTTATTGATTGGTGGACAAAAAGCGTTCTTGAACTTTTGCTTTTTAAGTCTGTTTTTTTTTGTCTCCAATCAAGGCATATATTTGTCCCGCATATACCGCAGTTCAACCATATCGCACTATCAAACCGTTTGTTCCGCACAACCAAATCTGTCTTTACCATTCATACCCTTAATGATGTGGATTCTATTATTAAAGACGACACCGTGATGAATCGGTTTCGATTAAAAATACTAGAATTCAGGTGTATTGATAACTCTCCGCCCTTACCTCAATTATATATTTATGTTCTTCCGTCACTAATGTTCACGTGTATTATATGGTGGTTACTAAATTAAATATAACTAACTATATGTATATATGTGGACTACTAGTTGCTCTGGATGTGACCCTTGTGAATAGTTTTGTGGGTTCATTTGTGTCAATTGGACATAATTATAAATACTATAATAACTTTCGCTATACATATATGAAAAAGAGAGAAGAGTATGGATTCCTTTTTCATCAGAGGAATCAGAAGAGAGAAAAGTTATAGGTGGAAAAAATCATTTGGAGAGTTGAATCAATCATCAAACCTAATCAAGCAATGAATCAACTATTCATGGTTGAATTAAGTTAAATCTAGATGATCTTTACGATATATAAATTTCATAAATATAGAAATCTGAATTTATACAATTTACCATAGTTGGGAAGAACAAAAGAGTGGCAACTCCGGAGGCTTCTTCATTTATTTTTGTTTAAGTTTTTTCTTGCTTTAAGAATGAACCTAAATATTTTTCTTAATTTAATTATGAGCTGGTTTTTTTGAGTTAAACAAACTTAGATATCTCAAAGTTATTATTATAATGAGCTTGTCTCGTGATGTACATACCTTTAATAGTAACTAACAATAATACCTTATCGTATTTGATATATTATGTTTCCGCTAATTTTTGATAGCATAGGAAATTATAATGGACTCATGATCCGTATAAAAAAAAATTGTCGATGGCTTCAAAATTTTGAGTGTCAATAGAAAACTTTTTTCAAAAAAGGAAAAAAACTTCATAACTACTTGAAAATCATATATTAATAACAAAAAGTATATATATAGACTAATATACATATATATAGCATAATGCAATAAACTACAAATATGCACTCTTTTAATGATAACTTTTTACTTCTACATGTTTCTACCAAAACGCAAATCTTACGTTTTTTCAAATGTAAATTTATGTTAAAAAATAAAAATATTGTTATATACAAAGGCTCCGGAGAAAATAGCTTCTATAACCAATTTCTTTTTTTTTAAGTCATATATAGTTACTACAACAACAAAATAAAATAGAAAATACTTAGGAGAATTTAAGCATGGGCAAACTATTGAGAGAGTAGACGACCATAATTTTATGTTTTAACGTATAATTCAACATTTTGCATTTTTTTTTTTTGGTAAAACAGATGTATATGTTAGCTAGAAAACGTTATTCCGCTATTAGATGGGCTAACGTCATTATGCCATTATATAAATTACTAATCAAACCCATATATATACATTCACAAATTGTTAAGGTTGTGAATCTATGGAAAAAAAAAAACAGAGTCATCACCTTGAAATGTTTGGTGCTAGAAGAGAAAATATTGAAAGAATTTTTTTTTTTCTTTGAGAAGTTGTAGTGTACAATCACAAGTCATAGGGTAATTAAAGTATTAACGAAGTGAGGAGTTCATAAATAAATTAAGAAGAAAAACCTCTTAGAAGAAACAATAAAAATAAATAAAAACGAAGAGATTCAAAATTTGAAGATGAAAAAACAAGGGAAACAAGATCAACAAGTACTATTCTAAGTATGTGGTCTTCTTCTTTTGAGAGTAGTTTTCAACAAGTTGATCGTTACTTATGTGTATGGATTAAAACATGTGGTTATGTGAGATTCAAAATCTTTGACGATTCTATTCTACGATGGAGGTAACAAATACCAGGATTTAGCTTGTCACGGCGCATCAATGTAGAAGTTAAATATTTCTTATAGCTTTACTACATTATCACTAATTAAAATAATTGAAAGTGCAAAAAAAAAAAAAAGTGTAAAGGAGAGTTAAAAAAGAAGAAGGATCCCATACTTATTCTCCTTTGGTAGGCTAATTATTGTCCACAAATTTCGTTAACACTAGCTCCAAGTCTTTCAATCACTAATCATTTCCATCTATTATATAGTTTTTAATTGAAAAAGCGTATGCATTAGTTTGCTTAGTAATCAAAATTTAGTGTGTGACAAATATAATCTTGGCTAAAAGTGATATGCATTATTCCGACCTCCACTAAATGATATATATGCATTTAAATATAACTTTTCACAAAGATGTATCCATATACTAAAATGATTTACTCAGAATTTCGCAATAATACTATATATCGAAAATCGAACTATAAGTCCTTATTATGTTCCATTGTTCCACTATTTTCAAATAGTTCAACTGTTAACTTGACAAGTAGCGATTTATGATTCTTTTTAGTCAAAGCTAGCTTTAGTATTTTTTTTCAAGTGAACAGAGACTTACTTTCAATTGTTTTTTGCAAGATGTAACTCTAAGTTGGATTGGAACTTCCTAATTATTTCCAAGGATTATATAATCTGCCATAGGATAGGACAGAAGCCCTTCGAGATAAATTTTATAATATTTTTTACGAAATATAAATAAAGTAGCATAAAAAACTAGAAACATGGGACTTATTGTTAAGGTTGTGGAGATTTAGGAGAAGAAAGCGACAAAGTTCAAATCCAGACGTATAAGTTATACATATACACGTACGTTCCTCTCCTTTTGAAAGGTACACAAAAATAAACAAACGCCGACCAAGAAAAAAAGAACATATAAACAAACAACAGAACCATTTAGATGCTTCGGAAATAACAAAATATGAAACATAGATCTTCCAAATATTACCTAGAGAATAATAGTTTAGTAAACATATCGAAAAAGCCACAAAGATCTTATGATCTGAACTGATAGTTACATTACATCTCATAAATCCAATAAAAACTAGGACAATTTGATTCGATCGATGTTAAGAAAGCCAAAGACAACATATTACGGATGTATCGATCATGTTCTTTTAACATAAAAGATTACTTCTTATTTCAAGCTGAAATTACAATACATGTTGTAACGATCATGTTCTTTTACAAGACTTGATTGCCTATGAAATCACAACATATCCCTATTTCTAGAGAAAGATTTTGTTGTGAGAAAAATTATCTTCTTTTCCTAATAGCTTTCTTACCAAAAAAAACTTTTTCTCTATATTATTATTTGATTTTTTTGGTATGAATTCTTGTTCTTTAAGTATACACAATTTCATAAATTAAAAATAGAACTTTAATTTTGATTTTTTTTTTTTTTTTTTTTTTTTTTTGTGTAAGAGATCTTATAGATATGATTTTCACATATGTACTATGCACAATCTATTGTCATTTTATTATTTTCTTGTAAGTTTCGCATAGGAGATCATTATAAGCTTAGAATACTCAGAACTCAGGAGAATAGAAGGATATAGCATTTTTTTCTTCTTCCAATGAAGTACCAAAACATTACACTTTTAAAATCGAAACTACCACTCAAACATCTTAAATTTGATCATATTGATAACGTTCTAAACTGAATTATCAAGCAAGAAAACATATACACATGGAAACCCTTTATCAAAAAAAAAAAACATATACAATGGAAAGAACAAAGAAAGACGAATGCTAAAGCACAAAGACTGCTTTACAACAGCACATATTGTCGGCAAAGCATTAAACTGTGAAGAAGATAAAATAAAATCTTCCCCTTGGCAAAAAATAACAAACAGAAAAACAAAAGTAAATAAACTAAAACATTGAATAATGGAGATAAAATAAAACGCAGCTTATCAAGAATCAACACAAGACAAACATGATAAAACAAAGTTTTTCCAATTTAAAGTGAGACAAAAAGTAGTGTTTTAAAATTCAATGTTGGAAAAGTGAAGAGTCCCTACACAAGCATCTTGTGGTTGGAGAGGTATGGCCAAATGTCACAATAAGCACTCAAGGATTCATGAAATTGGATAAGCTCTCAAGACTCACTTGGAAAAAAAATATGAAGAGAAACGCACTTTCTTGAACAAAAGTTATTAGTCTCCCATTATTAAATTCTCAGTCCCCACTCACTAATCAGTGAGCATCTCATGCTGTATATAAGACCACATTGAATTCCCCAAAACTTTAAGCAAAAGAACCTGACAAGCTAAGCAAAACATAAAGAAGAGACTTTGGTCCAAAGCTCATCAAAGAGTAAAATATGTCTGCAAATGAGTTACCTTCTTCTTCAGCTCAAGCCTTCCAAGAGCAATCCCTTGGAGGTTTTGTCTCTAGAAAGCTGCTTCTCCACAACCCATTTGACCACAACACTGAACGAGCCTTTGCGGTTGCACCATCTACTCTCAATTCCCATGAGAACAATCTCAGTGGGAATGTCCTGATGCTTCTATCAGTCCTCATCTGCGGCATCATCTGTTGCCTCGGGTTACATTACATCATTCGTTGTGCATTCAGACGTACTTCAAGTTTTATGATCTCCGATCCGATCTCTGGTTTTTCAACATCACGAGATTCATCAGACAAAGGGATCAAGAAGAAAGCTCTTAGGATGTTCCCAGTTGTGAGTTACTCACCTGAGATGAACTTGCCAGGGCTTGGTGAAGAGTGTGTTATTTGTTTGTCAGATTTTGTTTCCGGTGAACAGATTAGGATGCTCCCTAAGTGCCACCATGGGTTCCATGTTCGTTGCATTGACAAGTGGCTTCAACATCATTTCACTTGTCCCAAATGCAGACACTGTCTGGTTGAGACATGCCAAAAGATCTTAGGTGACTTCAGTCAAGCTGATCAAGTGGTAGCAGTACCAACAGAGAGCGTTATCGTCAGGATTTCTCCTCTAGAACCTGAAGGAAGAGTAAGCACTTTAAGAGAAAGCAGCTAGATGCCAAGAGAGGCAGAAACCATCAAAAGTTCAGAATTTGTGCTTTTTTAGTTAGGTAGGAGATTTTTAGATCTGATCACAAATCATGTCTTTAGCCACTTGAGAAAAAAAAGAAATCACTCAGGATAACTCAATTCTTTTATGTCTTTCGTTTTTGCCTGTAACACAAAGTGTATACAGAGAGAATATATCTCACGAGTTCATCAAAGTTCTTTTTGCAAAGATATGTTTTACAGTGGAATGTGAATTATGCTTTCTTATCCAAAAACATTAAGAATCATCTATAACCAAAGACTAATAAGTGCTAGTCATATATTCTCAAGTGTCACAATCATTACACAGAACAAAATGGTTTCTGGTAGCCAAGGATTGTGTGAAGTAGTGTTTTATCTAAGAGATGCATATACCATATACGACGTAGACCTGGTCGCGTGTATGCTTGATAGTGATAAATATACAAAGTTGGTGAAACACAATGCATCTATCCACTTGACTCGACCCACTTAAAACACTACCTATATGCCTAAAAACCAATCCACACATGGGTCATCCAGATAGATTAAACCAGAGGATTCTTCACCGTAGTGATAAAGAAAAAACCATCATTACCAGAGGAAAGTGATATGGACCCAACCCACAATAACTAAAACCAACCAAAAGCTAAATTCAGAACTAAAAGCTAGGAATACAGTTTTGTAAGATTGCCAGTCAAGTGATAAACCCATTCTATGGGATATAGCCTTGACACCAAACATACCTATGCCACAATATACTATCGAAGATTTAGAGTTGATCTGTAGATACCATCCCAGTTGAGAGAATCCATACCCACAGGTCACAAAAAAAAAATCTAAGTGGGGATAAACATCCAGTTATTGTCATCACATGCGTCTCCTACTCTACTCTTTATGGTTGATGCCCCAAAATTCACTCTACTCTGACATTTATCAAATTGGTACTCAAGTTTGTCTCAATTTGTGGTGAATCTTCTGTTTAGATTTAGTATACTCACTCTATTACTTTTCTCCACAACAGGTGCTTATTGTGGGTATGCACACTACCTAGTGGAAGATATTGTTATATGATAAATGAACCCAGATAAGGCTACTATTATCTCTGTGATAAATAAAATGGTACAAATATAAGAGAACACGTGGAGTGATCAACTTAATATACTCCTTGATATCATAGTCATTTTCATAGATTCTCAAGATATCAAAGTTCGAATCCACAACCCATTCTAAAAAAAAAACTACGAATAACTGATTTAGTTAAAGGACCGCATGAACTACGAGATTTAGTAGATCCTGTAATTTAAAAGGGAGCAACATGTCATAAACAAGGTTATCAAACAAAAAAGACATGTCATATACAAGGTTATCGAAACAAAAGACATGACATATAAAATGATGGTTTACATAAGGCTTAAGATCCTAGGCAAATCTGATTGGATGAGACACAAATAATGTGTTAAAAAGTTCAATTTAATAGTGAGTGAGGCCGTGCACAAAAAGGAAGGGTTATTGGTTAATAACATAAGACTGTGGTTAACAGGTAGCATATCTCCATTAAGCATCTGCGGGATATCCGATCATATCCAGTAATATACCATTGAGAGTGTAAAAACTGCTATAAAGTAATTCTTAACTCTTAAGTACAACTTTATTCGTGAGAAATTGCGGATCTAGCTTAAGTAATGCCCTTAATAAAACTGCTAAAGCTAATAGTCTAAATTCTTCAACTCTCTCAACAATTTTGAGGCTTTCTGGAAATTTGCCATAAAACTACAACTGGAACAACCGTAGGACATCAATACAATTTACCAAATAATCATAGTAAAAGTACTAAAGATGTTCAAACTTCTGCTGCCAGTTAAATTCCTATTTGCAATTATTATAATGTTCTTTTGCTGGGTGAGAACTATCTACTCTATTATTAACAAGAGTTAAAAAGTAAGACAGTGTAAAAACAAAAGCACTAGAGGACAATGATAGCTTTGGAAGATAATGTTTAGAAATACTATCTTAGTGCTTTAAGAAAATCCGGGCCACTTGTTGGAGTAAGACCTCAATCAATATGATAAGATTCATGTCTACAGTTTTTCTAGTATAATACATAGTAGCTATAATTCAGAGCTGTGCTAATAATAAAATTAGAGAACATAGCGTTATAAAGCAAAAGAACTGTACACAGTCAGCTTTGCCTATTCATTCTCAAAATGAGATTCCCTACATTGTCAAAACCGAACAGGAAAAAAAAAGAGATATTTAGCAGGAAGGATGAATAAATAGAAATTTACTTAAAAGCAAGATGAACACTGAGAAAAAACATTGGAGAATGAATGATTAGAGAATAGGTTCCACCATAGAAAGTCAATAATGATACATATATGATTAAAAGAAAGGACTGAAGCTCTTTGTTTCAGTATTTCAACTTTCTAGGCAAAGTGTAATGTTCCTAAAACTTTTCTCAGGATTAAAACCAATTGGGTCCAAACCATTTCTACATCATGATAGCATCCAACAAAACTCTTACTTGAGTATTCTCACCTAGTCGCGTTATTTCACCTCAACAGAACCATTTATACGGAGACATGTAGCTACTTGGGAATATATAAAAAGGATGAATAACAAACCTAAACACATATTATAATGAATGTAGACAGAAATCCATCTTATCAAGAATCAACACAAAGACAAAATATTAAACAGAGTTTTTAACATAAAGTGACACCAAAAGAACTAATTTCCTAATCAATTTCCCTATACAAGCATCTTGTGGTAGGAGGTGGTCTGGGCCAACGGCACAATCAGCACTCAAAGTTTAATGGAATTGGATAAGCTCTTTATGGGTCCCAAATACTCCCAACTCTCATTTGAAAAGAAGAAGAAAACTCACTTTTTAGAACAAAAATTATTAGTTTTCAATTATATAATTCTCCTGTCCCCACTAAGTAATCAGTAACATTCTCTAGCTATATATAAAGACCACTTTGAATTCCCCAAAACTTTAAGAAGCAATAACCAAACAAAGCAAAGCAAAGCAGAGAGAGGAAATTTTGATTTAAAGCTTTTGTCAAAGAATAAAAAAAAATGTCTGCAAATGAGTTACCTGCTTCAGCTCAATCCTTCCAAGAACAATTACTTGGCGGTTATGTCTCTAGAAAGCTTCTTCTGCACAACCCATTTGACCACAACTCTCAACGAGACTTGGCAGTTGCACCATCTCCTCTCATAACCGATGAGAACAATCTCAAAGGAAATGTTCTGATGCTTCTCTCAGTCCTCATCTGTGGCATCATATGTTGCCTAGGGTTACATTACATCATTCGTTGTGCATTCAGACGTTCTTCAAGTTTCATGATCTCCGAGCCTATATCTAGTCTGTCAACACCACGAGGCTCATCAAACAAAGGAATCAAGAAGAAAGCTCTTAAAATGTTTCCAGTTGTGAGTTACGCACCTGAGATGAATCTGCCGGGGGTTGGCGAAGATTGTGTCATTTGTTTGTCTGATTTTGTTTCTGGTGAACAGCTCAGGCTGCTCCCCAAGTGCAACCACGGGTTCCATATTCGTTGCATAGACAAGTGGCTTCAACATCATTTGACTTGTCCCAAATGCAGACACTGTCTGGATGATACATGCCAAAAGATGTTAGGTTACTTCAGCCAAGCTGATTCAGTTGCGACAGCACTCACAGAGAGTGTAATTGTCAGGATTGCTCCTCTAGAACCTGAAAGTAGAGTAAACCCTTTTAGAGAAAGCAGCTAGATTGTAGGAAAGGTAGAAAACATCATCAATTTAGAATTTGTCAGCAGTTTAGATAGGAGATATTATACTCTTGAGCAAAATTCATGTCTTTAGCCATAGAAGGGTTTCCCAAAATAGAAACATAGGATACTTCTAATTTTCTAATGTCCTTTTTTGCCTGTAGCACAAAGTGTATACAGAGAGAATATATGATGTATCTCACTTTCCAATAGCATCTCACGAATTCAACAAAGTTCTTTTGGCAAAGTTATCTTTTACGATGGAATGTGACTTATGCATTCTTATCCAAAAACATTAAGAATTATCTACAACCAAAGCTTGATAAGTGCTAGTCATATTCTTATGAGTTATAATCAATCACTACAGAGAACCAAAAAAGTCACTAGACAGAACCAATGGTTTCAGACCAGACCAGACCTCAACAGGTAATGAATGCCAAGGTTTATGCACAGAAGCAGTGTCTAGTCTATAGAAGATGCATTTACAGACCAGACTTCATCACGTGTACGCTTAATACTGAAAAATGCACAAAGTTTGTGAACAAAAAATGAATGTATCTACTTGACACAACCCATATAACTCAAAATCGATCAACACACACGAGTCACCGGGATAGCAAATAACATGTCATATGATCCTTCCCGACAATGAGAACGAAATCTACTCTGCCGTAGGAATACGGACCCAACCAACCTAAGTTTCTGGGTAAAAGTCGGACCTGAAAGCTACTTTGGGGGGATGTATAGTTTTGTAAGATATCAAGTTCAGTTACAGTAAACTTTATCTTCCAAGTTGCTCAACCACCAGTCATGTACCCATCTTATGGGATCTAACTTCGACACCAGACATATCTATGCCATGATACACTGACAAAAAGGTAGAGTTGATCTGTAGTTACCATCCTGGTGGAGAGAATCCATCCCCATAAGTCACACACCAAAATCTAAAAAGAGGGTGTGAAGTAAGATAAGTGAGAAATCCTTCACCATTATTAAACCAAACACGGTTAAACTTCCAAATGATTCTCATCACAAGCCTCTCCATCTGAAGGTTGATACATTTTGATGCCTCAAAATTCACTCACACTTTATCTTATCATATTGGTACTAAAGTTTGTATCGTATCATAGTGATGTTCTGTCTAATGTAACGTACTTTCACTATAATTCTTTTTTTCCACAACAAGCGCACATCTTGGGTATTGTACAGTAGCAGTGCTATCTCGTAGTGTGAAACAGAAGAAAAACTACAAAGTTGGCCTAATTGGATTCTATCTCTAAGAGAAGAAAAAATAATTGTGCAAATAAAATAAAAATGAACACATAAAGTGCTCAACATGATATAGGGATATTTATATATACCAGTTGATATATTAGTCATTTTCGTAGATTTCACCAAATACCAAACTCGGAATCCTGATCACTGAGTGATTCAAAACCAGCGAAACAAGTTGGTATCAAGAATCTATTGTTAAAAAAATACCAATATTGATTGAGGTAAGGACCACATGTTCTAACTACGAGATTTTGGAGATCCCACAGTTAAAAAAAAGGGGAGCAACATGTCACAAACAAGGTTATCAAAACAAAAGACATGTTATAAACAAATAATGATTCAGATAGGGCTTAAGATCCTAGGCATTTCTGATTGGATAAGATGTAAGTGTTGAAAAGTTCAATTAATAAGCACAGCCCCACTGTAAAAAAGGGAGCTTAATAAAAATTGCGGATGTCCACAAAAAATAAGAGTTATTGGTTAATAACAGAAGACTGTGGTTTACAGGTAACATATGTCCATTACACGCATCTGAGGAATATCAGATGGTATCAGATAATATCTGGTAAATATGCTATTGAAGATTGTGAAAACTACAACAAAGTATTTTTTTAAGTACAACTTTCTCGGTGATAAATCGCAGATTTAGCATAAGTAATGGCCTTACTGCAACAACCAATGGTCTAAACTACTCTCTCAACAATCTATAATTCTGCTTTCAATAAACTACTCTAGAACAACCGTAGGACATCAATAGATGTTATTAAACCAAAAGATGTTCAATTTCCGCTACCATTTAAGTGCCACTGCAATTCTTTTTCATGTTCTTTTGGTGGGGGAGAACTATATGCTCTACTATTAACAGCGTTAAAAGTAACAACAGTGATTAAAGACCGAAGCACTAGAGGACAAATGAGATGCGTTGGAAGATAATGTTTATAAAGACTATCTTAGTGCTTTAAGAAAATCCCGGGCCACTTGTTGGACTAAAGACCTCGATCAGTAAGATAGATTCATGTCTAACCTTTTTGTGATATAACAAATATCGTAGCTATAATTCAGAACAGTGCTAATAAAAATAATGGAGAAAGTTTCGTCGACATACCGTTAAAAAGCAAAAGAGTTGTACACAATAGGCTGTGCCTATTCATCCTTGCACAATGAACAAAAATAGATATTTACTCAACAGATATTTAGTAGGAACGATGAATAAATAGATACTTAACAGATATTTAGTAGGAACTATGAATACTTAAGTTCACTGAAAGACGAACACTGAAAATTGGCGTTGAAGAGTAAATGAATAAAGAAAGTCATAGAGCGAAAATCAATAATGGATACATAGATAACTAAAAGAAAAGACTAAAGCTCTGTTGAGTATTTCAAGTTTCAGTTTTTGACAAGCAGCAAAACTCTTACTTGAGCATTCCCAAAAATATTCGAGTTCTCATCTTTTTTCATGTTCTTTTACCTCAAGAGAGCCATTTATATGCAGACATTTAGATACTTGGGAATTACTAAACAGAATTTGCATGTTTTCCCCAAACTTAAGATCATATAATAATGAAAGTAAATTAAAATCTAGCTTATCAAGAATCAACACAAGACAAAAATGATATAAAAGAAAAAAAAATCCTAATTTAAAGTGAGACATAAATAAATGATTTCCAAATTCAACGTTGGAAAAGTGATAGTACCTACCTACACAAGCATCTGGGGGTTGTAGGAAGTATGAGCCAATGGCACAATCAGCACTCAATGATTTTTGAATTTAAATAAGCTAATTCTGGGTCCAAAGTCTCATTGGACAAAAAAAAGAAAAGAAGAAGAAACCCCATTTTTTTAAAACAAAAATTATTAGTGTCCAATTATAAAATTCTCTGCCCCCACTCAATAATCAATAAGCATCTCAAGCTATATATAAGACCACTTTGAATTCCTCAAACCTTTAAGAAACAATAACCAAACAAAGTCAAGCAAAGCATAGAGAATAGACTTTGATCTTAAGCTCTTTCCTAGAGTAAAAAAATGTCTGCAACTGAGTTACCTTCTTCAGCTCAAGCCTTCCAAGAACAACTCCTCGGCAGTTTTGTCTCTAGAAAGCTTCTTCTGCACAACCCATTCGACCACAACACTCAACAAGCCTTTGCGATTGCACCATCTCCACTCATAACACATGAGAACAACCTCAGTGGGCATGTCTTGATGCTTCTCTCAGTCCTCGTTTGTGGCATCATCTGCTGCCTCGGGCTGCATTACATCATTCACTGTGCATCCAGACGTTCTTCACGTTACATGATCTCTGAGCCTATATCCAGTCTTTCAGCAACACGACGTTCATCAAACAAAGGAATCAAGAAGAAAGCTCTTAAAATGTTCCCAGTTGTGAGCTACTCACCCGAGATGAACCTGCCGGGGGTTGGAGAAGAGTGTGTCATTTGTTTGTCGGATTTTGTTTCTGGTGAACAGCTCAGGCTGCTCCCCAAGTGCAACCACGGGTTCCATGTTCGTTGCATAGACAAGTGGCTTCAACATCATTTAACATGTCCGAATTGCAGACACTGTCTGGTTGAGACATGCCAAAAGATATTAGGTGACTTCAGCCAAGCTGATTCAGTTGCGGCAGCACCCATAGAGAGTGTCATAGAGAGTGTAATTGTCAGGATTGTTCCTCTCGAACCTGAAGGAAGAGTAAACACTTTTAGAGAAATCAACTAGATGCCAAGAACGCCAGGAACCATCATAAATTCAGAATTTGTGCTTTTTAGTTAGATAGGAGATTTTTACATCTGATCACAAATCATGTCTTAAGCCATAGAGGGTTCCAAAGGATACTTCTAATTTTTTTATGTCTTTCTTTTTTTTGCATGTAGCAAAGTGTATATAGAGAGAATATGTCTCACGAGTTCACCAAACTGTTCTTTGCAAAGTTATTTTTACAGTGGAATGTGAATTTGCAATCTTATCCAAAAAACATCAAGATTCATCTATAAGACTAGAACCAAAGATTGATAAGTGCTAGTCATATATTCTTATGTGTCATATCAGTACAATGAACCAAAAAAGTCACTAGACAGAATAAATGGTTTCCCGATCACGAATGCCAAGTGTAGTCTACGAGATGCAACTACGCTCCAGACCTTATCCCATGTATTCTTGATAGTGACAAATGCACGAAGTTCATGAACAAAAAATACATCTATCCACTTGACACGACCCAATTAATCTATCTATATGCCTCAAAACCGATCCACACACATGAGTAGTCATCAAAATAGCAAATACCATGATCAAGACAAACAAAAAAACAGATAAAAATATATAAGCAGGAACGATGAACAAGTAGAAATTTACTAAACAGAAAAAGAATTCTTTATTACGAAAGATGAACAAATAAATATTTACTTTACACTTTACAGATATTTAGTAAATGAATAGTTACTAGGAACGATGAACAAATAGATATTTACTTAACATATGTTAAGTTAACAGTTAACACATATCTATTAGATATTTAGTAGGAACGATGAACAAATATATATCTAATCAAAAGTGCACTAAAAGATGAACACTGAGAAATGGCATTGAGGAGTAAATGATTAAAGAATAGGTTCCACCAAAGAAAGTCAATAATGGTAGATAAATGATTAAGAGACAGGACTAAGCTCTGTGCTTCAGTATTTCCAGTTTCTAGCAAAACAGAACTTTTTAATTATAATGTTCCTGAAACTTTTCCCATGGCCCTTAAAACCCATCGGATCCAAACCAACCTCACATAATGAATGCATCAAGTTGTGATATTTCACCTTAAGTCGCGTGATTTGACCTTGGTATGTTTCTTTCTGTTCTGTTCAATTTCCACACCTTCATTCATGTTACCCCTGCAGTTTTGTAGTCCTGAAAAACAAAAAAATTCAATCAAAAAGTGATTTGAGTATCAAATTAAGATATTCCAAGCAAACGAATCAATTTAGCACACAACAAAAGTAAAGTTGATTTGCTTTAAAGAAGGTACCAGTTATATGTAACCTAATGGCACAGACAAAATAAAAAAGGAATCCATTTCCGAATAAGACCGGTGAGAAAAGATAGAAAAGAGGCATCTCCTACTATGTAACATCAACTTTTTATCCCAAAGATACACAATCTTCCCCAATCTAATGTTTCACTAAACCAGCTATTAGGAAAGTAGCAAGAAAAAAAAAAACTGTTCTGTAAAAGCAACTTTCGGAGAATCTTGCTTTGGTTTGGAGCTACAAGAAAAACATTTGATACTAGATTCATGCAGATTGCCCTCGCAATTTGCAACCAATGAAATTCGATATCTCATAAAGCAAACAAAAAAGAATCATTTTTTATTTGTTCAATCGTGGGACCAATTGCTTTACCTCTGATTTTAAAACAAAGTTATGTAAAAGAAAAAGAGAGAAAAACTGTTTAGTAAAAAAAAAAAGCAGGAGGTGGATACTAATGCTATGAAAGTGATCTTTCTTGATGAAAGTAGCCTTTAACAAGATTGATTGGGAGAGGCTTTGTCCTTTTGGCTACTCTTATAGACAACTTGAGTTACTACAGATGGGGTGGATTCCTGTTCCCCTAACATAAGTAGAATTCACTAAATGGAAATATTTCTTCCGTACATCTTCAAAACCGCACAAACTCAACAAAGCTTTTAAGATCCACCACTGTTAAAAAATAACAAAAAAAGGAAAAGAAAAGAAAAACGGTAAATCAAACTTTGCTTAGTTTCCTATATGAAACACTACATCAGGGTGATGCCGGAAACCGAGCCAAATTCTTTGTAGATAAAATACAGCTATCACTGGGACAGAACTATCTAAGGAAGACTTGAGCTGAATAACTAAAAAGGAACAAGAAGTTCAAAAGAAGCCTCATAAAACAAGGTCTTCTTCAAAACCACAATTGTGAAATAACAACTGAATCTAATGTTTGTGGCATAGTTTGATAAACTCTTCAAACAGAAGAATAAACATATATATTAAGAAGCCTCAATACCAAGACAGATTGAGATCTCAGTAAAACGAACCAGGAGATATTATCTGAATGCTGCTAAGATGGGGAAAGTTCTTGGCTGCTCCAGTTAAAAAGCTCATGGGTCCCTGGAAGCAATTCTGGGAGATTTGATTTGCTAAGGCCACAGCCACATGGCACTACTATTGCAGCAACTGGTATGATGGACCCATTTTCTATAGCAAAGCATATTACACTATAAATTATTTAATAAAATTAGACACTAAAGGTAAAGGTCCTTAATGTGAGCTTGATCTTTATAGTTATTCATCCAACCATAATTTAAAGAAAAAAATAAATGAAATAAGAAACAATTCCTCATTAAAATATCTTAAAAATTGAAACTTTACCTTTCCTCTATATAAACAACCTCCAAACATTTCTCTATATAAACAAGCTCCAACGGAAACCCAGAAAGCCACCCATCATCTATCTTAAAACTAAGTTACCATGTCAACTACCATTTCCATTCCCACCATGAAACCAACTGAGATCTTTCAAGAAATTCTTGGAAGTTCTTATTCAAGAAAACTACTATTTCATTCCCGTGATCAGTCACCAACTCCGGCACCATCCCCATATGTAGGTGATAACAACTTTGATGCAAATGTTGTTATGGTCCTATCAGTCCTCTTATGTGCACTCGTTTGCTCACTTGGACTCAATTCTATAATAAGATGTGCCTTGAGGTGCTCCAATTTAGTACCATCCGAAGCTGGTGACAACAACCCAGTTCGCTTGACCAACACAGGAGTCAAACGAAAAGCCTTGAAGAGTTTCCAGACAGTAAGTTACTCTACTGAACTGAATCTGCCTGGTCTAGATACCGAGTGTGCCATATGTCTCTCAGAGTTTGTTTCCGAAGAGCGTGTGAAGCTGCTGCCAACATGCCACCATGGATTCCACGTCCGGTGTATAGACAAGTGGCTTAATTCACACTCGTCCTGTCCCACCTGCAGGCACTGCCTCATCCAGACATGCGAGAAGATAGCCGATTGCAGTCAAACAAGCTCGCTTAACTCCACTCTACCACCACAAGACAGCATCATTGTGCAAATAGCACCACTACAACCGGAAAGATGGCTACGCTGTTTTAGGTGAACTAGTCACCTAGATATTGTAGCAATTATGTTTCAAACCCGATTAAACCATTATGTAAGTAGAACTAGTTGAGATCACAAGCGATCTACACTTAAAA
The DNA here is from genome assembly GCF_030686135.1 of Camelina sativa. Lineage (NCBI taxonomy): Eukaryota > Viridiplantae > Streptophyta > Magnoliopsida > Brassicales > Brassicaceae > Camelina > Camelina sativa. The sequence continues at coordinate 26,585,574 of NC_141882.1, forward strand.
AACAAGTTTAGCATTTCCAGTGTAAAGTTGTAAATATTACGAAATTGTTACTTTCTTCATATCTTGAACTCCTAAATGTTTATATTTCAAAGTTACAAGCCAATGAAAAACTGTTAGATAACGGTTAAAATTTCTTAGATCTGCAATGTGAATTTTTCCTTCTCATCACTTAAAACGCCTTAAAGCAATAGTCTAGTGGAGGTGGCCAATACACTTAGTCAACTAATAGAAATGTCTTTACCATTAAGAAGTTTCAAGGTTTATATAAAAGTCATGTTCTGCCACTAGCTTATTTTTACTGATTATCAAAAGGATTACTGCCCCTTTTTTATAAAGCTTATAATATTATCATGTACCCTTCCAGAAGTAGAAGAGTCTTCACATATAAGTTGTAGTATATGATGATAATCAGGCCATATAGAACTGTGACAACGCGAAGCCCCAAAGAAAAAAAAAGTCAAGGCCCACAAATGAGAGAAACATGCACTAATCCAATCCACCGAAAGGAAAAACAAGTGGTAGATTTAAGAAAAAGAGAGGTCACAAGTACTATATAACAAACGGCATAAAGCGTATGGGGGGGTCCGAGCACAAATCCACCCTATGGTCAAATCAAATAATACTAAAAGGGGTGGTTCGATGTTATACTGATCACATGATGAAAATGATAAAAGAAAATGAGTGACCAATATAATTCAACAACCAGCATATGTGGTTTGTCAAGTACCAAGATCAGTTTCACTAAAACCAAATTCATGAAAAATGGATTATAAAGAGCTGAAGACATGTAACATTACTCCAGAGATCTACTCATTACTAGAGAAACTCACTAAACAACAAAGTGGAAGAAGAACTAAACGCTGCCTCGGACAAAATAAACCTGAAAGGTCCACTAAAATAGACCAGCTTACACACAACAAGACATATATTTTGGAACCTGACATGTGAAATTACTCATACAAACAATAGTTCGACGACCACTTCCACTAGCTATACTGTAACAAACGGTATAAAGCGAATGTGGGGGTCCGAGCACGAATCCACCATAATATGGTCAAATCAAATAATACTAAAAAGGAGTGGTTTGATGTTATACTGATTCACATGAAGAGAATGATAAAAGGGAACTGAGAGTGACCACAATAATTTAACAACCAGCATTGTCACATGCCAAGATTAGTAAATAGATTTGGAATCTGGAGTTGAAATGATTCAGCAAAATTAAGACAAAACAAGGAGTATTGTGGTACGGACTAAATTGAAAACCCTAGATAGTCGGGAAGCGTTTCACTTCAGCCAAATTAAATTACTCTTCTCGGATTAGACATTGAAGATGAAATGAACAGTAGCAATTGACAGAAGAAAAAAAGTTTCGCTTAATTCAGAACAGTGTGGGAATGAATCTCAATTTTAAGAGATAATTTTTTCGAAAAATGTCATATGAAATTCAAATGAAGCTGTGAACAAATTACCCAGATTACTAAGTATGTGGAAAAGGGGAAAGTTCTTACCGCACTCATTGACGAAGACGAAGACCTCAGATTCTTCTGAAGACGACGACGACGAAGTTGCAATGTTTCACTTTTGTTGGCGCCAATGATTTCAGTATTGAGGTTTTCCTCTTGAACCAGTAGTTATCGGATCATCCATAGTTTCTAATCCGGGTCAGGTCTGTTTGGGCTTATTTATATATATATATATATAGCCTAGTCTGTAACCCACCAAAGCCCAGAATTTTCAACTTTTCGTTTTCAATTGAAAATTCTGATTAATATTTCGGCTCATGTTGATTAATGTGGGTATATACTATATTTCGGCTCATGAATCTATACTATATTTGACTGAACTCAATTTTTTATACAGTATAAATTTTGTGTTATTCCAATTTTTTCGTGTCCGCAATATCACATAGGTAAATCACTTAAAAAATTGGAAAAAAAAACTTAACAATACCTCATTTATTTTTTATTTGGAAGTTTAATACCTTATATTATTTTATTAGAATAAAAATATTTATTTAATTATTATTGGACAAAAAATACTTAATTTTTGTATTATTAGTAGATTCATACCTCTGAATTAACATCCGTTAACGGGTGTGACGGAATTATTAGACGGTGTTAAAAGTTTTAATTAAATTTTTACTACATATAAATTACATATTTAGTAATAATACGAGTAATGTTAGCGTGGTCCGGTAATAATGGTTGGTTTTCACCTCACACCATATGCGGATTCGATCCACATCAAAAGGAGATTTTTTTTGGGGTTTTATCTCTAGTATCTTGCCCTTACTGAGATCATCACCGTCGGAGATCGTGCTACTTTATCCATTTAAATGGGAGGTAAATGAGAGCCGGCGAAATCAGAATTCATGGCGACGACGAAAATGAGTCCAGTTCTGATAAACAATAGTTTATTCTCTTTCGAATCCCTAAAATTGAAGACGAAGCAGCAAGAGCTCTTGCTTCGTATGTATCTCGATCCTTGGTCTCGTCTACATCTTAGCCTTCATAGCACGTCTCTTTAGTGTTCTCCGATATGAATCCATGATCCACGAATTCGATCCATATTTCAACTACCGTACCACTATTTTCCTCACCGAGAAAGGCTTCTACAAGTTTTGGAATTGGTTCGATTCTGAGAGTTGGTACCCTCTTGGTCGAATCATCGGTGGTACGCTTTATCCTGGTCTCATGGTCATCGCCGCTTTAATCTACTGGGCATTGCGGTTTCTCCTATTCTTCGTTCATATCTGTGAGGCTTTTGTGTTGACGGCTCCGTTCTTCGCGTCGAGAGAGACGAGAGTCAAAAAAAAAAAAAAATTGTTTTTGATGTGGATCGAAGCCGCACATGGTGTGAGGTTAAACTCAATCATTACCATGAGACCACACTAACATAACACATATTATTACTAAATATATAATATATATCTACTAAGATTTTAACTAAAATTTTTAACACCGTCTAATTATTCTGTCACACCCGTTAACGAATGTTAAGTCAGAGGTATAAATCTGCCATATTCACCATGTTAATTAACCATATAAGAAGAAAATGACTGATTTGTAAATTCATTAGGACAAGAATGATTTTGATGGGTAATGTGAATTATCAGGTTCTATATTCGAGCATAATGAATGTGGTGAGCCACAACCAGAAAGTGTTTACAACCAAATAAGAAAAAAAAAACTTTATCATAACGTGGCCTGTCATACAACATATATCTTTTATTGTATCAATTAGAGTCGCAATTTAATGACATGAGCAATGTGAATATTAGAAGTAGGTTCATGATCATGGGGCACAACGTTCTTACTTCACAACTTTCCTCTCGGCATGTGCGGTTCAGGTGGATCATAAAGTTGACTTTAGAGTTTTCTATCTTGTGAGTTGTGTGACTTGTGAGTTGTGATGTGACAGCTCCTTTCTCCGGTTTTTAATCGGTTTGTTCCGGTTAGTGGACCAACATACTAGATTTCCTAACCAGAACCAAAAAAAACATGCCATTTTTATTGACAATTTGTCAAAAATACACCTTTTCATATACTCTTTTTTTAAATACTTCTATTTTTTGCCATTTTATTTTTGCCCTCTTTTAATTTTTAATGACTATTTTACCTTTAGATGAAAAATATTTTATTTAATAAAAAGAAAAACAAAAAATTTCCCGCCAAAAGAATTTCCGACATATTTTCCCGCCAAAAATTTTTTGAAAAAATTTTCTGGACAAAAAATTTTGAGAAAAATTTTCGACAAAAAAAATTTCCTGCCAAAAAAATTTACAAGGTATTTAAAAGGTTTTATAAGGTAGAAACCTCATAAAAACCTTATAAACACCTTGTAAACGTTTTTACAAGATTTTTAAAATAGTTTTAAACGGTTTTAAAAGGTTTTTTAAACACCTTTTATATTGTTTTTATAAGGTTTTTAAAAAGTTTTCAAAATGTTTTTAAAAAGGTTTTTAAAAGGTTTTTAAACACCTTATAAACGCTTTTACAAAGTTTTTAAAAGCGTTTACAAGGTTTTGAAAAGGTTTTTAAACACCTTATAAACGTTTTTACAAGGTTTTTATAAGGTTTTTTTAAACACCTTGTAAATAAAGTTTTTTAAAAGCGTTTACAAGGTTTTTAAAAGGTATAAATTTCAAAAATTTGGCGGGAAAAAATTTCGATTTTTGGCGGAAATTTTTTTATTTTTGACGGGAAAATTTTTCATTTTTGGCGGGAAATTTTTTTGATTTTGGTGATAGTACATTTTTGTTGTCATTCAAAGAAAATGTAATTTGGTCATTTTATACATAAAGAGGGGTAGTTTTAAAAATAGTCAAAAGTATTTTTAAAAAGAGATTTATTTTTGAAAATACCCCATATTTATTTAAGAATATGTTATGAAAATATTATGTGGTAACACCAAAATATGGTATAGATTTTTTATACATAACTTAACCAAACGAAAAGAAATTGGGGCATTAATTAAATACCTTAAATTAAATTAAGAACACATATGATTTGTTCATCTATCCAATTTTCCCAAATTTTATAATATCGTAGTGGCTATTTTACCCAACAAACTTTTTTTTTTCTTTTGTGTATATGTCTTAAAACTGATAAGCCAAGACAAAATACGCCACATAGGTTAGCCAATATTGCCTCGTCTATCTGACGTGTAGCCCTTTGTCCTCTTTTAGGCTAATCAACTTTATATTCGAGTATATGCATGCCTAACTTTCAAAGAATATGACGATTAATAATGTTGTAGCTGTTGGCAAGATTAATTATGTGACGTATATCAAATAATTTAATAATTCGTGTTTGTAATTACAATAAATAACATATGATGATACTATGTATATACATCTGTTTTGTTATAATTTATAAGTATTGTTTATAATTTAAAATTTATTTTACACTTTTATATATCTAACACATGTGTCAGTTTGATTAGCAGAATATTAATCTAGAATATAGATGTGCAGCTAAAATTCATAAATACAAAACAGAAACATAAATAAATACCAAAACATTGTGAGAAAAGTCACGAAACTGTAAATAAGTGATGTATTTTTGCGAACTTATATAAGAATGTGATATCATGTTAAATGGTGCGTTTAATCTTTATGAAAACATATATTATCTCTAATCGATGTGGCATGTAGGCTAGATTCTATTAGTAGTATATATATGATGAGATTAAGCTTCCTTTTACTTAGTCTCAACACTCTAGTATAAATACCCTTGTATTAGTTATATTTTACTTTAAATGAAAAATATATTTTACAATAAAGTTAATATAGTATCAGAATAAAATGATTTTTTCTCATTCGGTTCTCGGGAAAACGCTTAACAGAAAATTTTCTCGAGAAAATTGAACTTCCGCATCTTCGAATTGTTTCAATTCGTCTATGTCCCAGCTTCGCTTCTCAATTTCGTGTCTCGCGATCTATCTTTCAGTTATTTCTGAGCACCGATTTGAATCAATGAGTGTCTCACATCGCTGTTTCGTCGCTCTCTTCTTCGCGGAGTTGTTGATTGCTATTGTTGAGCTGGTTAGTGCCTCTTTCTGGTGTTTTGTTGCAATCTTGGTTGCTTTATCCTCTTGATCGGTTAGGTGTTTACAATCATCGAACTCCGATTTAGCTTTGGTGATTCTTGCTTTGTGGAATTTGTTCATCGTTGATTGTATGATGGAATCCGCGAATACTGGTTCGAATTATGCAACAGATCAGTATGAGAATCCTTACTTTCTCCATAGTTCGGATCATGTTGGACTCATACTTGTTACTAATCGTCTCTGTACTGGTGCAGAGTTTACTTCTTGGCGTCGTTCGGTTCGTATGGGATTGAATGTTCGTAATAAGCTTGGGTTCATTGATGGCACTATCTTGAAACCAGCTTCTGATCATCGAGATTATGGATCTTGGTCCAGATGCAATGACATGGTCTCGACTTGGCTAATGAATTCGGTGAGTAAGGAAATTAGTCAAAGTTTGTTATTCATTCTCACGGCTGAAGGAATCTGGAAGAATGTATTGGCGCGTTTTAAGCAGGATGATGCTCCTCGAGTCTTTAAAATTGAGCAGCGTCTGAATAGTATTCAACAAGGTGTGTCTGATGTAACCAGCTATTACACACGACTTGTCACACTTTGGTAAGAACATAAGAACTACGTTGAGTTACCTGTGTGCACTTGTGGTAAGTGTGAATGTAATGCTGCAACCTTATGGGAAAAACTACAAGAAAGGAGTAGAGTGACGAAGTTTCTCATGGAGCTGAATGATTCCTACGATGCGACCAGAAGACATATCCTGATGTTACGGCCCATACCAACTATTCAGGCTGCTTTCAACATGGTTACTCAAGATGAAAGGCATCGTTCTATCAAGCCTCTTCCTCGATCGGATAATGTTGTTTTTCAAACGACTGGCTCAGCTCCTCTACCTCCACAAGATTATCAAGGACCCGTTGATAATGCGGCTTATGCAATTCAAGGTGGATATCGTTCTCGACCACCGAAACCTGTTTGTACACATTGTGGACAGACTGGTCATGTTGTTCACAAATGTTTCAAGCTTCATGGATACCCTCTAGGTTATATTCCAGGCTTCAAGAGCTCTCTCTCTAAATATCAATCTCATAGACATTCAGCTCCATCACAGCCTTCTCAACCTCGAGGACTAACTCAGAGTCAGCAACGCCCGCATACAGTGGCGAATGTTATAAGTGACCCGATGAGTGGTCTAGGCCCGATGAGTGGTCCTATAACAAGTTCTTCTCAGGCTCAGTCATCATCAACTTCAACCGTCTCTAGCCTAGACTTGAACAATATGACGCCTACTCAGGTACAAGATCTTATTAAGCATCTAACAGCACATGTTCGAGTTTCAGAGAATCCGGCTCCTTCCCCATCGACTGCGTCTGTTACCGAACATGGTGTTATGGCAGTCCAGTCTACTTCTGGTATTATTCCTTTTCCATCAACTTCTCTTCGTTTTGAAAACAACATTTTTACTTTTCAACACCAATGTCTCTCTTCCTTGTACTCTAATTTTCCTCATGGTTCTTATATAATTGACAGTGGAGCCACTACTCATGTGTGTTCTGATTTGTCATTATTTAGTGAAACTTTTCTAGTTTCTGGAGTAATTGTTTCTCTCCCAAATGATACTAGGGTTTATATCACACATACTGGCATTGTTCCATTATCATCATCTCTTATCTTGACTGATGTTTTACATGTGCCAATTTTCAAATTCAATTTGATTTATGTTAGTTCTTGATTACAACATAATCATTGTTCTTCACATTTTTACATTGACTCTTGCATTATTCAGGAGTTTATTCAGGTCTTGACGATTGGTAGAGGAACTGCCATGCATAAACTGTATATTCTACAACTCGATGCATCATCTCTCGTCGTGTCTAAGTCTCATGCTTCTTTGAACTTCTCTGGATCCTTGGTGGTGGATGGACATATGTGGCATCAACGCCTAGGACATCTGTCTACTGACAAGTTACAACAGCTTTCTGATGTTTTGCATATTTCCAAATCTGGTTTGTCTTTACAATCTCATTGTTCTATTTGTCCATTAGCTAAACAAAGACGCTTATCTTTTGAGTCTCATAATCATTTGTCTAGTTTACCTTTTGATTTGCTTCATTTAGATGTTTGGGATCCCTTCTCAATCGAGTCTGTAGAAGGATATAAATACTTTCTCACCATTGTAGATGATTCTACTAGATGTACTTGGGTTTACATGATGAGGAATAAAAATAATGTTTTACACCATTTTCCAGCTTTTATTCAGTATGTTAAGACTCAGTATAATTCGACTATCAAAGCGATTAGGATAGATAATGCTCCTGAATTGGCTTTTACTGATATTATTAGAAAACATTGCATGCTTCATCAATTCTCTTGTGCATACACACCACAGCAAAATTCTGTAGTTGAAAGAAAGCATCAACACCTTCTTAATGTTACTAGAGCCTTATTGTTTCAATCTAATATACTTATTGCTTATTGGAGTGACTGTGTCTTAACTGCTATATTTTTGATGAATAGAACACATTCTAAGCTGTTAAAGAACTTGTCACCTTATGAATTGTTGAATAAGAAGCCACCCTCCTATGATCTACTTTGCACTTTCGGTTGTCTTTGTTATGTCTCGACACTGCTAAAGGATAGAACGAAGTTTAGTCAGAGAGCAGAAAAATGTGTTTTCTTAGGCTATTCTCCAGGTTATAAAGGCTATAAGGTACTTAATCTGGATACTAACATTGTTTATGTGTCTCGTAATGTCGTGTTCCATGAAAACGAGTTTACTTTTCATTCTAGTCATGCTCGTCATCCTACTGACATTATTAATGACTTGATTCTTCCATCCCCTATTCCTGTTGCATTAGATATGCCCATTGTTTCAGCACCTTCATCATCTGCATCACACACATTCGTCCCTAGTACATCAACTGGGAGTGCAGAGACAATCACTACAAGAACAGGAACTATTTTACAATCTAATGCCAGACCGCGACGCACGACGAAGGCTCCAGGTTACTTATTTGATTACCATTGTTCTCTTATTCAACATTCTAACCGCTCTTTTTCTAGACCTTCCAAACCTATTACTACACTTTATCCTTTATCTTCGGTTTTATCCTATTCCATGTTCAAACCACCCTATCAGTCCTATGTCATTTCCATTTCTATCGAAACATAACCTAAATCTTTTAAAGATGCCATAATATCTGTCCGGTGGACTAAGGCGATGGATGTGGAGCTTGAAGCTATGGAACTCAATCGGACATTCGATGTTGTCTCCTTACCTCCAGGTAAAAATGTTGTGGGGTGTAAGTGGGTTTCTACGATCAAGTACCATGTTGATGGCACCATATAAAGATATAGGCTTGTTTAGTAGCAAATGGTTTCACACAACAAGAGGGAATAGATTACATTGATACATTTTCTTCTGTAGCAAAATTGGCTAGTGTGAAGTTGGTCCTTGGTTTAGCTGCTAAGCATGGGTGGAGTCTTACTCAGATGGATGTTACTAATGCCTTTCTCCATAGTGAGCTAGAGGAAGAAATTTACATGAGCTTACCTCAGGGTTATACACCACCTCCATGCATTATACTGCCACCGAATCTTGTGTGTAAGCTTAACAAGTCTCTTTATGGCTTGAAACAGGCCTCACGGCAATAGTATAAGTCCTTGCCCAAAATGTTTCTCGATGATGGTTTCTCATAGGTGTATGGCGACAATACTCTGTTCGTCAAGGAGACAGTTTCCTCTTATATTGCGGCCTTGGTTTATGTCGATGATATCCTAATTGTGAGTAGCAGTGATGATGTTGTTTTCCAGCTTAAGGCATCTCTGGCGAAGCATTTCAAGACTAAAGACCTTGGTCCAGCTCGTTTCTTCTTAGGACTTGAAATTGCGCGTAATGCAAGTGGCATATCAGTAAGTCAGCGCAAGTATTGTCTTGATATTCTAGCTGATACAGGTTTATTGGGTTGTAAGCCAAAATCAGTACCTATGGACTATAAGAAGGTTCTCACTAAAGACACAGGTATCATGCTGACTGATGGTACGCCTTATAGGGAACTGATAGGACGATTGCTGTATTTGTGCATCACAAGACCAGACATTACGTTTGCCGTCAATCGCCTAAGCCAATTCCTCTCATGCCCAACAGACGTCCATCTTGGGGCTGCTCATCATGTCCTCAAATATTTGAAGAACGATCCAGGTCAAGGACTCTTTTACTCTGCTTTTACTGATTTATGCTTGAATGCATTCTCGGATGCAGATTGGGGGACTTGCAAGGATTCTAGGAGGTTTGTTACTGGCATCTGTGTTTTCTTAGGAAATTCTTTGATCTCTTGGAAATCCAAGAAGCAAAATGTTGTGAGTTCGAGTAGCACCGAAGCTGAATACAGGAGAATGGCACAAGCTACAAAGGATTTACTCTGGCTTCATCAAATGTTGAAGGATTTGCGCCAAACTCCACGAATACAGGCCAAGCTTTTCTGTGAAAACAAATCGGCGAAGCATATTGCCAACAACCCGGTATTTCACGAACCGACCAAACACGTTGAGATCGACTGCCACACTACTCGAGATCAGATTAAGAATGACTTTCTCAAAGTTCTACATGTTGCCACCGAGAATCAGTTGGCTGACATCTTGACGAAACCTCTGCAACTGGCACCGTTCCACTCGATTTTGCAGAGACTATCTATTTCAAGCATCTTCTTGCCTACTGCGAATTCAGCTTGAGGGGGGGGGGGTATATTAGTATATATGATGAGATTAAGCTTCCTTTTACTTAGTCTCAACATTCTAGTATAAATACCCTTGTATTAGTTACATTTTACTTTAAACGAGAAATATACTTTACAAGAAAGTTAACAGATTCTACAATACATGATGGCACTAGACCTCTCAAGACTTTCATGAAAGCTATCAGAGTGTTTCACCTCTATATCTTGGAAAAAAAAAAGGCCAATCATCCATTCTTTCAACCATGCATTTTATTACTATTGATTAACAACTCACAAGATTTAATACAAATGATTTCAAGAATGGATGATTGGCCTTTTTTTTTCTATAGAGCATATATAACTTGGAGAGGTACGCATTTTATATATTACGGGACGTCAGTGTAGTTTTTGAAACGAACAAACAAAGCATACATACTTCGTTGCAAGAAACGCTCGCATCAGAAGAAATCGTGTTTTCTCTTATGTTGGCATGTTGATGTGTTGCTGGTTAGACATTAGAGATAAACCATTTGTGAATTCTTACTAATGTATTATATTTCTAGTAACAAAAAGATGAAATCGCATACATGATACATATATAACAATATGTCATATGTGATCAGGCCAGCTGGGACGCGATGTTTTGCTATCAAATTCAAATTTCTTATATCAGTATTGTTTTTAATCAGTTTTCTAATTTTATTTTATTTTCTTGGTCAAAATTTCGTATCATTTCGTATTCATCAAAATTAGTCTATTCAATTTACTAATAAGCAAGTTGTGGTTGATTAGTAGCACCCACATAGAATATATATGGATAAATTCATTTTTTTTTTCAGGTGTCTTACATTTTATAACTTGACCGTATGCAAAAAAAAAATTATTTTTTTAAAACTACGTTTACGAATTACAAGTGCCGTTGAAATATATATATATATATATATATATATATATATATATATAAAGGATGAATTATGTTTTAGAGGATGTGAGTCTTGGACACAAAATATAACATTGCAGTGGCACAATTCTTTTATTTTTTTGTCTTTTGAAAAAAAAAAATCAAAATGTTGTATAGTTCTTTCAGAGAAAAAAAAAAAAGAAGAAAAAAAAGAAACAATACTCTTTTTTTCAATATAGTAATCAAATTTGTTGAAATCAAGAATTATTCTTTACCAAAACAACCAAAAACATGACCATCGTCGTTGTCTCCTCGACTCGCCGACTTGAGAATTGGAATATGCATTAATGAAGCTGTCACATAAGCCCTATCATCACAGTCAATCTAATAGCCATTTTACGCCCATCTGATAAATCCAACGGTCCATAATATTTCTCAAAAACTTTCCAAAAATCCTCAATTAAAAGGCTGTCTAACAGCCAGGTCATGTTATCTTTTTTTTTTATTATTATTTTTTTTTTCTTTATGGTCGAAATGATTTGTTTTTTTTTTCTCCAAAAATAAAATTGTACCAGATAAATACTTCTCCCCTCTTTGAATTGTTTCGTCGTCTTCAGCCCTTCATCGGCCGTTGTACTTTCCGGTGATTAAGAGAGAGAGAGAGTGAGCCAGATCCTCATCGTCTTGGTTCTTGTTTCTTACTCGATCTCTCGATCTTCTCCTCCGATTTAAGGTAAATGAATCCTCCGATCTACTACTTGCTCCTTGTTGTGTTGGATCTCGATTACGATTCGAAGTTACTTCGGATTTGATTTTTGGTTGGATTTTAGATCGGTTAAACTATTGGAAATTGTTTTGATCTTGGCTCCGATTAGCTCAACGGTTGATGTTTGACTTGATGATCTTCGTTGATTTTGTTTTGCTTCGGATCCGGATTCTTTTGACTTCCTTTTGTCAATAGAAATCTCTGAACTTTGAAATGTTTTGTTGAAGTGTTTGACTTCGGAATCTGTTGATTTTACTTTGACGGATGAAGAAACCAATTGATCATCTGATGATACATGAATCCTTGCAATTTTATCATCCGATGAGTATGTGAATCCTGTCTTTGATTAATCATAGCTTTTGCGTCTTTTTTATGGCAGTTCATAAACCATGGCCGATGCAGATGATATTCAACCCATTGTCTGTGACAATGGTACTGGAATGGTCAAGGTTAGTTGATTCAGTTCCTTTACTTTTCAGGTTTTGTGGATTCTCTCACTTTTTGTTAAGATATTGATAACATGGATTATACAAACTCTTTTGTACAGGCTGGTTTTGCTGGAGATGATGCTCCCAGGGCGGTTTTCCCCAGTGTTGTTGGTCGACCTAGACATCACGGTGTCATGGTTGGGATGAATCAGAAAGATGCATATGTTGGTGATGAAGCACAATCCAAAAGAGGTATCCTCACATTGAAATACCCGATTGAGCATGGTGTTGTTAGCAATTGGGATGATATGGAAAAGATTTGGCATCACACTTTCTACAATGAGCTCCGTATTGCTCCTGAAGAGCACCCGGTTCTGCTTACCGAGGCTCCTCTTAACCCAAAAGCCAACAGAGAGAAGATGACTCAGATCATGTTCGAGACCTTCAATTCTCCAGCTATGTATGTTGCCATTCAAGCTGTTCTATCACTTTACGCCAGTGGTCGTACAACCGGTTAGTACATTATTGATAAAGTTTTGTTGTCTGTTTTTTTTTTTTTAATCATTTTGTTATATTGATTACAGTGAAATGATTTTCTTTAGGTATTGTGTTGGACTCTGGTGATGGTGTGTCTCACACTGTGCCAATCTACGAGGGTTTCTCTCTTCCACATGCTATCCTTCGTCTTGACCTTGCTGGTCGTGACCTCACTGACTACCTTATGAAGATCCTTACCGAGAGAGGTTACATGTTCACCACAACAGCAGAACGGGAAATCGTGAGAGACATCAAAGAGAAGCTTTCCTTTGTTGCTGTGGACTATGAGCAAGAGATGGAGACCTCAAAAACCAGCTCCTCCATCGAGCAGAACTATGAATTACCCGATGGACAAGTGATCACGATCGGTGCTGAAAGATTCAGGTGCCCAGAAGTCCTTTTCCAGCCATCATTTGTGGGAATGGAAGCTGCAGGAATCCACGAGACAACTTACAACTCGATCATGAAGTGTGATGTTGATATCAGGAAGGACCTTTACGGTAACATTGTGCTCAGTGGTGGTACAACTATGTTCTCAGGTATTGCAGACCGTATGAGCAAAGAGATCACAGCTCTTGCCCCAAGCAGCATGAAGATTAAGGTCGTGGCACCACCCGAGAGGAAGTACAGTGTCTGGATCGGTGGGTCCATCCTTGCTTCTCTCAGCACTTTCCAGCAGGTAACATTTGGAAACCGCCATTTCTCATTTTTAGCTTCTCTCGCACTCGGTTGATTATATGTAGAAAATTCCTCTTATTGGTTGTCTCTTTTGTGTTTAATCAGATGTGGATCTCTAAGGCTGAGTATGATGAGGCTGGTCCAGGCATTGTCCACAGAAAATGCTTCTAAGCCAAAAAACAAAGCGTTTTCATGACGGGATCACAGTTCTTTCTACATCTCCGATTTGTTTTGTTTCATTTTTTCCCCTTTGTCATTCTTGCACCATGTGAGAAACTTTCTGGTTAAAGCGTTTGGCGAGGTGTCAAGGGAGGTGAAATCCGCTTTTGCTCTTACCTGAGGCACTAATCCCACGTTTCAAACCCAGCTCTACTCCTTATTCTTGTCCATTTGTTTGTTTGTAGCCTCTTGAAATTCGGATAAGAAACAACACCTCTTTGGATTGTTGATATATGTACTCTATGCTGAATCTTTTTGTGTCAGTATCAAAAAATGTTTGGAAAACTCTATAGCACCGTTTCATGCGTTAGACCCATTCATTAATCACACGTAGGAGTACCAATCAATTGCTTAGACGTACGATTTTTGGAACAAATTTGTAACAATGGTCTTCCTGGAATTTGTAACAATGTTCTTTTTGGAACCTTTACTTCAGTTTTTGCTTAGATGGCGTATAGTGGTGCAGTGGATTCCTGAAAACACCCGTACTGTAAAGTGAGTCTAGAAGACTTTGGCTTGTGGGTTTTAAATTTGGGCGTTTTCGTCTCATCTACGTGTGCTTGCATTAATCACATGACCTCAACAAAACCAATCTAAGAAACCGGGTAAAAAACAAAAATAGGCTAATGCCAAATTAAATATATGTTATCTACCCTCAACAAATGTTAAGGGAGCAAAATTATTTTAAACTAGAGTATTGTAGGGCTTTACCCCGAAGGGAGCCCTTCCAGAAATTCTCGAAGGCCCAAGACAAGCTTAGGCCTAGGAGGGGGTTTGGAAATAGTTTTCAACCAGCAATAGACGCGCCTCGGTTAGAACCTCATGAGCTGCGTCATTGCCCCAAGCGCAAAGATGGGTTTCAACCAACTCAAACCCTCTTTATTTATACCCAAACAAAACCTCTCCTCTCATACGTTTCTTCCGATGTGGGATGTTGTGTATATCATTAATTTCAATATTTTAATAAAAGATATTTTCCGACGTGGCATTTATAAAATTGTACCATTTATTATTGTAGAAACCTAAAAGAACAAAATTAGTCTTGCAGTCCCCTCGCAGCCGCACTCGGAGAAAAAAACAATGGCGACTAGTTCATCCTCCTCTTCTGGTCGCGAATTCGAACTAGAGAAGGAAATAAAGAGGCAAGAGGTTTCGTTGGATGAATTGAGCAGTCTCTCTTCTTCTCGACGTGTCTACCAGAAGAATTGCAACCTCTTCTTCCTCACTACATCTGAGAAAGCGAAAACCTCTGCGCAGAAACAACTTGACTCCGCGAAATCTCAAATCGACAAGATTCGTTCCCGGACATAAAACAATTGGAGAGCTTTGTAGTTGCTGAAAAGATCCAAGAAAAGTTATCGATTTAGAGAAGCTTACCTGTCTATTTTTCTATGATGTAATGTACCCCCTTCAACTTGAATTGCTTGTAAATTTCTTGATTTTGATATGAAAATTAGCTATTCTGATAGTAATTGGGTGTTGGTGCAAAAGGTCATTTACTTTACTTTGAGAGGTTGACATATCCATGTATTCTTTGGTGCAAAGATCCTTCATCCTTCAACTCTGTAGTATTGCTGGATTAATCAGCAAGGCAACAACAAAGACTTTGGATTATTTGAGCCATTACAATCAGGAAGGCAACTCTGTAATAACTTACTTTTGGAGTAGCTATCACTTTGGAGCAAAGACTGGAAGACAGCTTTTGAAGCTCTGCATCAAAAAATCCAGTACCTACAGTAGTCCAGTTAGTATACTTGAGATAACATAACACAACAACAGGACATTCAAAAAAAGAAAATTATGCTAACCAATTTTACAAATGCTCTGGAATACTTCCTAATCAACATCGTAGAAAGCTAGTAAAAATGCACCAAAGAAACCTACAAAGGGAAAGCATATAGCTTATGACAACAACATCAAAAGGTGAAAATGTATCATCTATCGAATGGTGTTCACCTGTGCCCTACCCATGTCCATGGAAAGCAGCAATATTGGTACAAGATCCACAGGATCCCCAACACTGCAGCCTAGAGATAATGAGCCAGAGAGAGAGAGAGAGAGAGAAATGGTCAAATTGCAAACATGTCATATCCTTAAACATAAGGAACCGGAAGGAATGAGCTGCAGGAATTGTTCTTGTTACATTTTGAGATTGAGATAGAGAGTTTGTGAGAAGCTTAAGGTTTTGAGTTATTTTCCTTTTTCTAATAAGAGAGTTATTCTTAAAACAATCTTGTGTAATCTTTCTTGCTAAAACTAGAAATTTAACCCAAAAAAACAAAGTATTGAAAGCTAGTATGAAGAAAATAATTATGTTTTGCATTGAGAATCAATTTACAGTGCAATATATCTTGATAGAATGTGATAATAGAGTAGATCTCAGAAACAAACAAGAATAATATAAGATGATGAGAGAAACAGTAATGAAAAGTGTTTAAAATGTGTTTACTAAACTTCAAATATTATTTAAATTTTTTTTACTAAACAGTAATGAAAAGTATCATATGACTTAAGTAAAACCTTTTAAATTATGAACGATTATATTTATACTAAAGATTAGCATTGATAAAAATTTTAAAATTAAAATCTTACATACTACTATAGTCTAATTAATGTATTAAGATAAATGTATCAAATAATAACTATTTAATCATAAAATGTTCTTATATGATTATTAAAATAATCTGACTAAATAGGTGCAGTGATTTGATTGAATACAATTTTTTTATCGCTAAAACGTTGGAATTCATCTTCAATTCATAGGAGAATTTTTGTGATTTATAATGTACTTCTTTTACAGTAACAAACACTATTTTCCAACATTTTATTATCCTAATTCTTGAGAGTTAACATAATTATTTCATTAATGTTTTCAACAAACAATTACACCAAACAGTTAAAAATAATACAATCCAACAGGTTTTGATAAGTCGGTTAATGTAATTTAAATCCCACGGTTAGTAGTGGTAGTTTTATTAGTGCTTCCTCCAGTGTGCATCTCCTCGCTGCTTGACGATGATGGGTCAAGCCCGTACTCGCTTGTGGCACCGTATTCGCTACTTGCCCCGTATTCGCGACTGTCCAATGTCACTTTCCGAAACTTCTTCATCTCGGCACCATATGTGCCCGTCTCATAGTCTGAGCTGCCTTCACCTCCGCTTGAACTCTGTCTCGGTTTCACAACCTCGTCTAAGTCATCCAGCGAGGCATCGCCCTCCAACGTCCGAACAATCTAGTAAAAAGTTACGGAAATAAGCGATGTATATATAAACTCCGTAAGAAATGTCCAAAATCTCGTAAAATGGACGAGGACGAGCGATCAATAATGCCATGTGTCACGCTTATTTATTTACCTGGCTCATCTTTGGGCGGCGACGACCAGAATGTCTTACGGCTGCAGCAGCACAAGCCACCATGCGTGCCATTTCGTAAGGCTCGTATTGGTTCTCAAGGAATGGGTCAACCAATTCACCATATTCTCCGTCACGTGCTGCGTTCATGCATAATGGTCTCGCCTGCCAATAACCGCACGTTCATCAAAACATGAAATTTTTTTCTTTTCTTTGGGTATTGAGTTTAACGATGAATGTACTGATACATTTACTTACCCAATCGACCAAACTATCTTCCATCTCACCACTTAGATCAACCGGTCTACGCCCGGTTACAAGCTCAAGAAGCATAACTCCGAAAGAGAAAACATCTGATTTCTCTGTTAGTTTCCCACTCGATGCGTATTCAGGAGCTAAGTATCTGAATGTTCCCATGACCCTAGTCGACACATGTGTATTGTTGTCTTGAGAAAGCTTAGCCAAACCAAAATCTGCAACCCGGAATTAGTTTAAAGAATGTCAATCGAGAAATTTTGTCATTACATGTAAAGATTCAAATCAGAATTTAAGGTATAGTTAAAGCATACCTTGGCTTCCATGTTAAGGTCAAGAAGAATGTTTGAAGCTTTAATGTCCCTATGGATGATTTTGGGATGACCTAACCACAAATATCAGGCCTAAACATGTAAGTATCTTAAGTTCTTAACTATATATCTTTGAATGTAGAGTTAAAATGAAAAGATGAAAAGATATTAATATAATGACTCACAATCTTCATGAAGATAAGCAAGACCTTTTGCTGATCCTAAGGCAATCTTGAGTCTCGTTGGCCAATCCATCACAGTCCCACTTTTCCCTATAAATCAATTGATTTAGTGAAATCATTTTGTTAGTTTTTATATAGGTTATATATAATCATTACCATGAACACAAGAAAAATCATTATATATTACTTACCATGAAGGTGGAACTCAAGTGTGTCATTAGGGAGAAACTCATAGACCAACAGCCTCTGTCCTCCAGCATTACTGCAATATCCAACAAGAGACACAAGATGTCGATGATGAACGCGGCTAATGATCTCAACATCTGCCTGGAATTCTCTATCGCCTTGCCCGCTTCCAGCTTTAAGGCTCTTCACCGCGATCTCCTTACCATTAGGCAAGATTCCTTTGTGAACATAACCGAACCCGCCTTGTCCCAACAAACGGTCTTTTGAGAAACCTTGAGTTGCGGCAGCGAGCTCCTCGTAAGTGAATGTGCTTTGGTTGAATCCCAAGGCCACTGAAGGGTGAGGCGGTGGTAGAGATGGAGCGTATGGACCTGATGAGAAATTTAAGCCCATCTCGCCGCTCTGAATAACATTTACGCCTCCTGACACTGGTGCTGGTGGTGACGGCATTGGCTGCCAATTTCCTGAAGGTGGTGGTGGCGGCGGTGAATTCACCCAATTTGTTCCTATTGATCCAGGAGGTGGAGGAAGATTCACAATGTGATCATTTTGGTTGTAGTGTTGTTGTTGTTGTTGTGTAGCAACATCTCGGTTGTAATGTTGTTGTTGTTGTTGTTGTTGTTGTGGTGTAGCAACACTATTAAAATATTGATCATTCCCAGCTACAATCCCAACCAAAAAAAAAAAGAAGTAAGACAAAGACTTAGATACTAATTAAGGTAAAAGAACTAGATGAAACTTAAGCTTAATAAATGGTATGGGGTTTAGTTAGGGTTCATGGTTTTGTACATATGTAATCAAATGAGAGCAGACGAATGTGATTTATCTAATATCTTGGGTAGCAAGAAACCAAATTTATGTTTTTTCTTGGCAAATAAGAAACTAACGGGGTTTTAATAAGGGTTCATGGGTTTATATTTACGTACTTTTGCCAGCGGCGTAAGCATTGCTTCCGTAGTACGGCATCTGATCAAGCTTTGATTTCTTCTTCTTCTTCCGAAGACAACAGACACATAGCAAGATCATGACAAGGAACAAAAGTCCAGCTGCAGCCACAAGTCCTATAACAGCACCCATATTCAGACGATCGTTACTTGACGAATTCGAGCCACCGTCTCTTGAAGGTGGAGCAAGAGATTTTGGTTGCGAGGGGGAGCTACGGTCGGACGTCTTAGACGGTGGTGGAGGAGTATGGGAAGGGTTCTTGTTTCCTCCATCGCCTCTGCTTCCATCGTTTCCTTTGTTGTCACTTTGCTGCGGCGGGGACGGTGAAGAAGGAGGAGGTGGAGATTGTGATTGTGAGGAGGAGTCAGACGGCGGTGGTGGAGGCGAAGAGGAAGAACCATCAGATGAATTTTCCGGTGAAGGAGGAGGTGGTGATTCTTGTTGTTGTTGAGGTGGAGGAGCTAGGTCAGGTGAAGATGAAGGAGGAGGAGATGTTGTTTGTTGATTGTCGGAAGGAGGAGGAGATGTTGTTTGTTGATCGTTGGAAAAGGGAGGAGGAGGAGGAGCTGGCGGTGAGTTCTCAGGGGATTGCCCCTCCGCCATAATCGCACTCTCTTTCTCTCTCTCTCCGGTGGTTTTCAATGTGTAACTATTGTGAGATGAAACAAGGAACACCCAAGTCTGTTCCTGTTCTCCTACGAACAAGGAAGCTTTTTTTTCCTCTTCCAAGTTCTATTTTTAAGAAAGTTTTCGAATGTTTTTTTGTTATTTCTATATTTGGGAATTATACAGCAAGGCAAAAGAACAGTATTCACAACGGACAGTTTTCAGTTACATCCTAGAATTCATGTTTGTAAAATGTAAAATGTTTAAAAATGCTCTCGTTGAGAGTTGAACTCAAGACCTCCCGCTTACTAAACGGGTGCTCTAACCAACTGAGCTACGAGAGCCTTTTGTTCGAGCTTCGTTATTTTACCATAATCAAGCTTTTCTATTTGACAACAATTGGGTTGTAAAAATATTATGATATATATCTTTTTAGAATGTTTCCTATTTAAATCATTTTTTTCGCATTACACAAATGAATTTTTTAGGGCTTTTACCGTAATCTGTTTTTATTATCGAATGAATTTAATGAACGAGAAATTAGACAAAATCAAATGTAAACAACCAAGATATTAAATGGAAAAAATAATATGTTTTATTAGATAAAATTAAATGAAAAAAAAGAAAGAAATTAAAGAACATAAAAAATCAAAGAAAACTAAGAACTTTTTTTATTAGACAAAATTAATTAAATGAAAAAAACAAAGAAATTAAATGGACAAAAACGGAAATTAGAGAAACAAATTACAAAATAACCAAATAAGGATATATAGAGTACAAATCAGCCGAAAGAGCCACGACAGTTGAGTGAACCACAAAGACAAATCTTGTTGCCTTTGTAAAGTCTCTCATCTTCTCTAATACGCTCTACGAAAGAAACTCCATAGTCATATGTTAACTCTGTCATCGGAAAAATATGCTTCATCGCAAAAATCCCAATGCGAACATATGTATCAGATTCAATAAGCTGCCAGAAAACATTAGGCTTACAGATGTGATTCATGAATCGAGCAACATTCTCTTTTTCTTTGGCACTTATCAAGACTTGCGTCGTCAAGTTGAAAAATTCAGGGACACTTTCCTACACATCTTCACACACAAGCTCAGGTTCATAGTTCCACTTAAACCTCATATAAAACCGAGATGAGTCGAACAAGAAGTTATCGTTTTCTTGTACTTCTTCTTTTGTCTTCCTCACACCAGCAAACTCACAGATAAAGGTCCCAGCTCGGATTGGATCCCAAGACCGTACACCCCAACCACACATTCTTGTCTTGAACACTTCCATGTGAAGCTTCAAACCGTTTTGAACTAATCGGTTTTTTCAATCGTTGGGGCATGAACAAGATTCACCGCATTCATAAATCAATGGTTTACGACAAACCAAAATGGAGTTATGGTACGGTAACTCACCATCGTTTCTTTCCATGCACATACAACTTTGATGATAGGATGGTTGACCTTGAAAATTCTGGAATCCAAGTGCTTGGAGATCGATGTTTAAATCAAGCGTCATTCTTGAGTAATGGTGAGATGTGATGTATTCAAAATCTTTAGGAATAGCTTTGTTATTTTCATCTACTTCATTAACCAGCAGGACTCGTAAAGCCTCTTTTCCAAAAGAAAGATCTAGAAGTATAAAACCCTGCCTTGAATCAATCGGGTTTTGCATCCTCAAATCATTAGCTATTTTCCAGTTTCGAATAGCGGAAAATTGCAAATGGAAGAAAATTGCGAATGGAAAATGGTTGAAGTAGCGTGAATGAAAATGGTTTTGGGTTTTTTTTTCAAAAAATGGTTTTTGGTTATGTGAATGTGTGGTAGATAGAAAAATAATCCTCTATTTATAATCATTATATGCAATGGATTAATAGCCAAATCTCCATAGTAGAAATAAAGTTTTAGTCATTAAAAATCCTAGATTTTTTTTCTATTATTCAGTGTATCTAAGACTACCCATTAATCTTTTGACAAAAAAAAATTAACATAAATGTGAAATATCTTTATTTCCTATTTGAAATATATTTTTCTACATATGTGTAGTTTATTCAACTATTTTAAGAAAAAAAAAGTTAAATAGTTTGAATACATGCAGTCAAAAATATTGAACCATATACAGTAAAACCTCTATAAATTAATAATGTTGGGACCAAAACATTTTATTAATTTATAGTGATATTAATTTATCTATAAATTAATAATTATTAATTTACACTGTAAATTAATAATTATTAATTTATAGATATATTTTTAATTGTTTATTTTTTTTTAAATTATGAATTGGAACAATTATAGCAAAATAAGATTAAACTTTCGGATGTTATAAATTTTATGGTTTAGGAATTGAACTTGTAATATTTATAAAGCATTATTGACAATAAATTACAAATACTATAAACAAATTGACTTATACACATGACATACATAAATTCAAATTTATGAATAATAATAATATTAATTCTCATATTTTAATAATTTGTCTAATTATCAAATTGTAAATGATGCATATCTAAAAATTAAAACTTTAAAATTTAATTATTTGTATGACATGTTATAAAATATTTTAGAGATATCATTATAGTTTGAAAATACAACATTACAAATGTTCTATAGAAATGAGTTTTAGGAGAAACATACACTATTATATCAGTATATATATATATATATATATATATAAATTTACATGATTATTAATTTATGATATTATTGGGACCATATTTTACATTGAGATTTCAAAAAAATTATTATCTTATTATCTTATCGAATATTGTTAATTTTTACACTGGCCCGACTTGGGACCAGCAAAATTTATTAATTTATAGTGATTATTAATTTATAGAGGTTTTACTGTATATTGAATGTTTGGTCATTTAAATTTGAATAGGACTTTAGAAGATATTGTCATTAAAAAATATACTATATAAGAAATTTATTATTATCTTTGAATAATAAAAAAGATTAGTGTACATGGGCCTCATAGATAACAACTCGTTATGATTACAAAATACAGTATATCCAACATTGCAGTTAAATTTTAAACACAAAATTAAAACGCAAACTAGAAGCAGGCGAGAAAAGTCAGTAGGCCAAATACTCAAGTCATGTATGTAGGAAATTAAACCTTGCATTATAAATTAACGAAGCCTATGGTTTGATGTCCATGTCCAGACATGTATGTATATGAAGCGCTTGTTGCAATTCTTCCCTGTATATATCATAACGCATACAAATCAATTAGGCTTAAGAACATATATGATGAAGTTGTCGAATGGATGGATATATTTTGATATTTTGCTGTAACAAAAGTGAAAAAATTTAGGTACAAAGCTTGGTCTGAGAACTGAACCAAGATTTTTTTTTCTACTGAATCACTGTTCGCGAGTCACAACATTTCGAAGACAATTGGATATAAAAAAACACATATCCTGATTGAAATTAGGAGATTATTCCTACGGGAAATTGGTCATAGAGATAATGTACTTTCTTCATAGGGTGCAAAAGAAATAACAAATGAACCTATAATAGCTTTGGATCTTGTTAGTAGATTTTTTTTTCTATACTCATAATGGTGAGCATAACATGAAATTTTTCCAAAGAGAGTGCTCATTTTCATAAGTTCATAACTATCTTTTAATGTTGAGAGTTACGCTCATATTTTTATAATTATCATTGTATAATATAAATAGTTGAGAAATTAATTTAATTTTGGAAATCGATGAATTATAGCAAACTAACTAGATATATACATCTTGTTTACGAAGCAAGATCCAATCATTAAGGAGTTAGTTCTTACTTCATATAGAGATTTATTATAGTTAACTAACTCCTTAAGGAGTTAAAAATGCTATAATAGAAAATTGCAATATTATAAACCCATAGGGATAAACTATATACGTGAATATGTGACGTTAATAAATATATATGCCCTAATACTTTTTAAAAATTTGGATGCTCGAAGCGGCTGCTTCTTTTTCTACAATTGTTGCACGCCTCTGCTCATGTATTAGGGCTAAAGCTTCATTGTGGTCTGTGGATCTGGTGCATGTAATATCATCAGTTAGGGGTCCGAATATTGTAGGGATATAAGTGCATATCATGCATGAAGTTATCCACTAAAGTGTGCACGATCATTAAATTCACAATATTTTGTAACAGATTCGAAAATTGATCGTCATTTGTAATAGAACTTGATCATATTAATATCTCTTCTCAAAACAAATATCAAGAATCTAAGATAAGAATATTTTAACTTTCCAAATAATCTCCTCGCCATAAAATATTATTCTGTGCATTTTTATTTGATGAAAACAATTTTTCGTATAAATAAAATAAAAGAAGCTCTTTTCCTTATTTGATAAACAACAACAACAACAAAAACCTAGTGGTTCTATTCTTTATTTTGTTCTTATCAGCTCAGGTTTAGGTTTTCATACTAGCTCACATCGATCGACCTCCGCTTAGAAAATCAAAATAACTAGATTTTAACCTGCGGTACACTGCAGAACTATTTTTTACTAAAATCATGAAATTTCAAGTTTTAACTGTTAGTTAATTTTATACGTTTTATTTGATTTTTAAGATTGTATCGTCGTATTTTGATTGTTAATTGACTTAATTCTAGAATTTAATAGGTGGGATACCGCACAAAAAAAAAAATTTGTTATAAATAAATCTATAGTATTAATACCATTTTATATTGTTAAGTTTTACTTGTTTGTTTATAATAATTATGTATATAGAGGTGTCCAACAGACCGGTCTATATTTTTTTTTGGACTGCAGCAGGTTAACCCGCTAGACCACGGTCCTTAAAATTATTCACAAGTATATCTCGACCTAAATTTTATATTTCTATTCTTTGAAAATTTAGTGGCAAAGAAAATTTTATTTATATATAATATATTTATTTTAATTATATATTTGTAGTCTTTTGAACGATCCGCTAAACCGCAGACGTACCTTGCTAAAATCCGTAATTCGCATAGACTTAACCGTGAGGACCATCATTTAACGGGCTTAAGATTTTTTTGTCTATACCCATTTTGTCGTAGTACTATTTAGAATATACATGTGGATTAAGTGTTGTGTTTGCTCCATTTTTTTTTTTTGACTTAGAACCTCCCCTAATGGAAAGTAATGAGAGATTAATATAAAGCTTTAGTTCGTCCAAAGAGAAAAAAATATAATTTATAGAATGATTATAATTTTGTTATTTGTATATTCATCAAAGACAATGGGAGATCATCAAAGATACATTGTACACTACGAAGATTCGTTTACCATATCAAATTGACAAATTCTAGACTTGATTATGTCTAGGAACTGAAGCTATAAATTGGAAGTCACATAGGTATGTAAGAGAATATACACCTGATATAATAGATTTATATGTTGATAGTGTCTAGTGTTACTGTGTTAGACCTGAATTTGAATATGACTGGAATGGTTGAACGTGAAATATAATTCTTTGTTGCTTATGAAATGGTCTTATATATGATTTTCTTTTATATTTTCCACTCAATCTTTCAGCTTCAGCTTTGAAGTCCTTATTCGATTACAATTATATATTGAACTACGCTAGATAATATGCACTTCTAGCATTAATACACTTTCTAATAAAATGCATTTGCTTGTTAGGTGGCCGGTAATACACAACAAAATCAGCCATAATAGCTCAATAATTTTGATCAAGCTAGGGATGCAATGGTTAGTAACCAATTTTCATTGCATAAGTTGTATAAAACTCTAAATTTCAGAAATGTAAACTGATTGTTGCTGGAAAAAAAACAAAAAAAAATGATTGTTGCTGAATAAAATAACTCATATATAACAATATGGTTTGGATATAGGAGAGTATAGCATAAATCAATAACTTAAGTAATGAAATGAATAATGGAATTGATTAAGTAAACAATAGTTCTCTCTCAGACACGATAATCGAGACACTTTCACAGCTATTCTTCTCCTCCGGCGCTGGTAAAGGATTATTTTGCCGGCTTCGGGACAGAACCCGAATCTCTATTCCTTGTTTCCGCTCTTGTTTTCTAGTTTTCCTTTTCGTCTTTTTAAGCTTTTTTCCCCTTTTATCTCTCTTTAACCCCCCCCCCCCCACCGACATGCATCCAATATCCGATCTGCAATCCAAAGAGGACAACTGCTGTTTGGAGTCTTCCAGCTATTTACCGCTTCAAAACTCTTTCTCGGAGATGCTTTATGAAGCCCCAATATTTGTCAGATCTGGTTCTCTTATCCACAAAGAGGAGCTCTTAAACCAGGTAATTTCGATGGGAGGAGTAGTTCCTCGACCATCAGATGCGCCTTGCATGGTGGAGACGTCGACGGCGCACGACGGTTTCCTCTTTTTGGTATCATTTTCCTATACCGGAGATTTCAAGCTCTCAGGGTTCCTTTCAAAAGCCTCAAGCCCCGATTCAAACCTCCAACCACTTTCCCTCCCTTCACCGGAGATGTTCGAGCCACTGAATCAGACGTCCGCTCAACCTGGCCGCTGCGTGAACCCTACTCTTCCCCCGATTGCGAAACTAGGTTTTCCGCTATTGGGCCCAACTTTTCTCGGCTCGTTAAGGTTCTTGAGCCCATTACCAAAGGTGTCTTATTCAATATTCCCCTGCTATTACCCAGGTTTGAGCGGAATTCAAATCTCTTCCATTCTAGTCAATATGTGTGTAGATTTATGGAACCATTTGTTCAAAGACTGCATTTGGAAAGTAAACCACCATTGTTGTTAGCCTGGTTAGAGATTGTTGTAGAAAATCTGTTTTTAGATCGAATTATTGATTCTGCTCTTGAAGTTAGAAACATGAATGAACCTGGCATTATGATCCAGACCATATGGCGCTGTGATTATCGATGTATTTTCATGTCCCTCTCTTCATCATCCCGTATGCTTTTAGCGACCTTGAAACCGCAATGTATCAACTTATTGAAGTATCCTCTTAAAAACCTTAATTCCAGTGGCATTATGACCCCATCTCCATGGAGTGGGAGTTACCACTACAACTATCAGAGTTCTACACCAAAGCATAGCATATTCAAAACCAGCACCACCATCCGGGCTACAACCCATCGAATCCCTACCAAGGCAATGCTTCTGTTTCTGCCCCTCTCCTCGGAGAGCTCTTTGGCCTTGATTCACCTCTCAACGTCACAAAGTCGTATGACCGTGACTACATTGTCAACTATCAGATCCTTCGATGTTGATCAGTCTTGCAACCAAGATCTCACATGTCTCAGCTTGCTTCTTAGCGACTCCCTCACAGCTCTGTTGGCTTATTGCTTGATGTTTCTTTATCTTTTTGTTTATGACTTTGGGGAAAGTCTATCTTTGTAATGTTCTTAACCTCTTGAACTCTCGAATCTCAATTTTTTTTTTTTGTATTGTTTCTATTTGATTGAATGAAAACCTACCTTTGTCAAAAAAAAAAAAGTAATGAAATGAATAATCCTTACAATCAAAACATAGTTTGAATAAGCGAACGTCAATTAGAAAGGTAAACAAAGCAGCAATGATAATAGGTAAGATTTTCTGCTTGTGTGTTTCGTTTTTTTTTTTTGGTGTTATGAGTTGTGGTAAATGAACAGTAATTATAGACTTATAAGGAGATCCTAGGGTTGTAGTTGAGTGATTATCGATAAACTTGTCGAGAAAGTTGATAATATTTTCAAGATCTCACAATTTTGGAATGTTTGAATAAGATTTAGAAAGCTTATATGGAATATGCGAGTAATATACCAATGATTTATAATATGCTATCAATTTTATGATTTCCAGTTCCCATATAATCTAAATCGAAGATATAATTAAGATATTCTAGTTTCTATAGTCTTAAAATATTAAATGTTGTTTTCTTTGTTTAAATAGCATTGAAGATCGAGATTATTTTGGGAACATAATACCCGACTCAAGATTTTCGGGTAGATATAGAAAGATTATCCTCATTTTTGCTTTATTCGATTTTCTTAATGTCTTAATTGATATTTCTTGTAAATAACTTTAAACTTCAAGTTTTCTTTGCTAAATGAAAATGTTAATACAGATAAGAAAAGAATGGTTTAACGTCATGTTTCATATATGATCATGTGACAAACAACCAGTCAACCACTGAAAAGGAAAACTATGCTTGAATTCATTTGATTTATCACTCATCTACCACTTATATATGTTCATGTTCATTTGATGAATTGATAAATTTTTAGTTAATTTGGGTCACATCTTTCTAAAGCTAACCATAGATTGTATCTCGAAAAATCTTTTTAATATATGGATGAATTTGTATGAAAGCCACGTTACGTCTAAAGAATGAGGCCACTGATCATTTTTCGTAGTTTCTGTTTCTCATCAAAAAATTTACACTTGTTTGTTGATTATATATAGTCAGGGATGGTTTCTTTACATGTGATTCAAGTTAGATATACTATTTGTTGAACGAAGAAAAGTGAAGAACACATGCAAATGTCCAACAGAAGCAAGTCGAAATAAATTCTCAATTAGCTTTCTCTGATTTATCATTGCAGCAAAATTTTGTTTATGCTAGTTTTACTATGATCTCGTCCTTATAAAACCTCACTTGAATTGTTGCCTTGTAAAACTAGCATAAACAAAATTTCGTTATTAATCGTTGCAGGAAAATTTTGTTTATATTTCCCACTTACAGTGCCTCCGGCTTGGTACATACTTTCGTTATTAATCGAATTGTATTCTTGTGATATTGTTATATGTCGTTTGCAATTAGCAGCATTAAAAGTATATGTTCTAGATTTGATCGATTATATCATTGCTAAATTTTGGATTAGATTCTCTGGAAAGGATCTGAAAGTGATAGTCATTAGTCAGTATGAGTATATCTGTATATGTTAAAAATTACAATTGTTTAATTCTTTTGTAGGTTTACTTTTCCATTTACCGTATATTCATAACTTCAACTATTCAATAAATAAACTTGAAATGTACCCGTGCAATTGACTAGTATAAATATATATCTTTGAAAAAAATCTACATGTGGAAATAACCAACAGAAAAAGAAGAAGACTTCGGGAGAGAAGAAGAGGATGGTGAAAAAGACAAATCCAAGAACCAAACACAAGAAAAAAGCCTTTACCAGAAAGAAAAAAATAGCAGAAGAAAAGAGTGAGTACGATGAAAATGATGACGTATTTAGCCACGGAAAAGAGAAAAGTATGGAAGAGCAAACGATCCATTCACAAGCGAAAGATGCACTGTCGTGTATTGTTTTCTCCTAATTCCTATGCCATGTTCTCTTTCGTTTTTTCTCATGTGAAGCTTCTTCGGTTCTTCCATTCCCCCTTTTAATAAAATTATTTTGTTGTAGCTTAATCTTCGTAAATATTTCAAAAAGAAATCTTATACAAAATCTTTCTAATCTTTCTAAACTCTCTTTATCTTAAACACAATCATGTCATCAGCTTGTTCTAAAAATATTAGGTGAAAAAAGATAAGCACATCTTAGCGAACAACAGCGTCCGTCGAACCGCCAACATGAAAATGTGTAACTACTATTCATTATGATACTTTTTTTATTTTGTTAATCCCTCCACTCTTATCATAAATCATATATGCTTTTAACAATTAGTATGTGTTCTATCATTCATAATATTCCAAAAATGGAATATTAGATCCAAACCGATGATATATATGTTCCATTTATATTTCAATCCAAATCCAAAGATGAAAGGAGAGAAACAAACCAATCTGGATCCAACGATTAAGTTAAAAAATGAAGAAACTGATTAGTACATTATATTAGATTACATGTAACATAGTTATCATATATAACTATTATTGAACAGTAGTTACCCTTACGGTTAACAAAATACTAAAAACGGTAACAATACCTTTGTCACTCCATGAACTAGTTATGTTCATTGATGAAATATCTTTTCTGATTACTATTACGTCGATTTTACGTAATAGTAAATTTTGAAAACAAAAAAAATATAATATAGCTAATCTAAATTTTGCAATTAAATTTCCAACGAGAAAGTAACAGAAGGAAACGGATTTCTAGTATATAATATTAGATCACATGTAATACAATTATCATAACTATTATTTAACAGTCATACACATATGGTTAACCAAATACTAAAGACGGTAACAAACCCTTGTCATTTTATGAACTAAATTGTGTTCATTTGTGGAATATCATTTTCTACGTCGACTTTACAGATAAAAATACGACAAACAGTAGATGTAATAATAGCTAATCCACATGCCAAGGGTTTGCTAAAATGACTAATCTTTAGCTCAAAACCATAGCTAATCTTTTTAAGTTGGTGGTTATATTTCCAACGAAAAAAGTAAGAAGGAAACTGATTGCTACTACATTATATTAGATCAAATGTAACACAATTACAGGATCATAAGTATTATCTAACAGTCACATATACACTCGGTTAACAAAATACTTACATCAATATATATATTGTTCAAAACTCAAACAATATAGCTTATATTTTTGAAACATTCAATTTAAGTTTCAGTGAAAAAGCATATGAAAGAAGGTTAACAATATGATATACGAAAATGGTAACAATACTCTTGTGATTGGATGAACAAATTATTTTCATATTATATAATTTCCTTCTGGCTTACTTTAGGTCGATTTTGAAGAATATATACAAAATATAAGTAAATATCAATTATATTATTTTAATATTTTGAGGAAATATTGGTTAAAATTTTGAGGTTATGGAGGATGTGGGTCAAATATTTGCCTGCCTACCAATTAATAATTTTTGACCAATAAACCAAAAATTAAATATTGGGTTTATGACAATTGGATATATTAGTAAAAATGTAACATTGATGTTTTCCCAAGCAAATATTTTGATAGAAAATAATTATACCTAGCTAAAATATTTGTTCTTGGAAGTTTTTAGCCCTTCTGGCGATAAAATTGTTAAACATTTAAAAAAGAAATCAAAATCAAAATTAACACTTAGGAGAACTAGTATAACAACACTTATATTTTCGCCAATCTGAAAATATACTAATTTGTAGAATATTAATACCATATGACGATACAATTTTCATTAAACAAAAAAAAAAACAACAACGACAACAGTTTTATTCAAGATGCACAGATAACAGTTTGTTTCAAAAAGCACAGATACACTCAAACATGAGTAGAGGTTGAAGCTGAGAACATGTTCTTGCGAACATACTTACGAGCCCAAACATGTTTGCCATTGATGGTGAACTTGTTCTTACCCCTCGCACCCAAAATCTTTTCCATCATCGACGCACACGACGGTTTCAACACCAGCTTCGCAAACAACGGCTGCTCACCTTCAACTTGTTGCATCTCTATTGCTCCTATCACATCCCCGAGTCTCCTAGTGATGTAGACCCTGACTTCCTCTTCCGATATCGGATATCCTTTGGAAAACGTCAGGAACAGAGTCCTCTCTTCCGCAGCCGCCTTCGCTGCTCTCTCTTCTTCCGACAACATCCTCACCGCGGCTGCCTTGTTTGCTTCTTCTCCAACAGGAGGAGGAGGAAGAGGATAAGCAACAGTTACATTTTGCACATTCCTGTTAGGGCTAACTTGTTGAAGACAACCAAGCCTAATGTTCCTCAATTCCTCAATGTATTTCTCTCTCTCTAAAGCCATAAGTTTCTCCCTATTGAACTTAGGTACCTTCTCGCATATGTCTTCGAAAGCTCGGACGCAGAAATCGTTCCAGTTGTTTCTCAACGAAGTGCAAAAAATTTCGCGGTTTGCGTTGATCAGCGTGAGAGTGAACCTCCCTTTAGTGATACGCAAGAGCAAAGGTATGATGGTATTGTCGTCGTTGTTGGCAGCCAAGACAGTCGATGCGAAATGATGGTTGAATAGAAGATTGATACAGACACTGACTTCGTTAGCCACAGCATCGACGACAGTGTCTGGTAGAGAGCCAAGAGAGGCGATTAGGTCGGGGGCGTAACCGGATTGCTCGAGCATCATGAGAAAACCCATCGCGTGAAACGACTGGTCCACGTCTCGGCTTAGAGTATAGACAAGACGAGTGAAAAGGGTTCTGTCGATTTTGTGAAAGGTATGGAACTCCTCTCGTGTGACCGCGGCAGTAGCAGACGGTGAAGGATTCTCCATGAAAGCCGAAAACAATGGAAAAGCCATGATAGGTTTTTTTTTTTTTTTTTGCTTCGAGATTATGTGTGGTGATGGTGATGTTATCTATGTGATTAGGACATAGATTATATAGAGAAACCACTGAAATTGTGAAAAGGCGTAATCTTATTTTCCCTAAATAATTTGTATACATACCTTACAAGTTTTTTGTCCTAGTTCATGCCTCTAATTAATTACATACAGAAAGTCATAACCTTCCGGTTTAGAAAAGGGCTTGGTGTCTTTTGGTAATGAGCAATGCTGGCCCTTGGATCATCATCAGTCATTACCCGTCACCCTTGGATCGTTATCATCATTCAAACACATATCTCTAACATTTGTTTTTTCTTGCATCTTTACAATTTTAATTATGAAGAAAGAAATATATCCTATTCTTCAAAATTTAATATCATTTCAATTTTTTTGTTGAATCCAAGAAAAAAATATGTGGTCAAACAATTGATATAAGAATTTCTATAATGACATTCAAAATAAACAAAAAATCTTATCTACAATTTAATTTCATTTTGAATACATATATTTATATCATTTGATTTATTAAATTGCAAATTTCATAGAGGTTATGCAGTCAAATAATATATGTTCCATTTTTTCTAAAATATATAATCTAATCACACTTCTTGTTTATTTTATAAAATATATACTACTTATTATTTTATTTTATTTTGTTTCCGTTAAGACTATTTAGATCGATAATCTAACTTAGACGATAAAAATTATATTTGTACGGATCGATCCAAAATACTATTTACGAACGAAATACATATTTGGTAAAATTTTAATCTATTGTTCGGAATAGTAAGTCCATATCATGAATAAACATATGTATGGTTCCGAGTTTTCTTTATTAACAACAATATAACATCTTGTTTTTCAAAATATATACTTGG
The DNA here is from genome assembly GCF_030686135.1 of Camelina sativa. Lineage (NCBI taxonomy): Eukaryota > Viridiplantae > Streptophyta > Magnoliopsida > Brassicales > Brassicaceae > Camelina > Camelina sativa. Next base: position 26,618,265 of record NC_141882.1, read on the forward strand.
GAGAAAGATTTGATAATGGCAGCAGATGAAGCAAAATAATGGATAGAGTTTTGGCCAAAGGAAGATGAGGGACATAGTCAACGATCGAGACTCATGGTTTCAGCAGAATAGAGGAGATACTAAATCAGCTTATGTCACAAGAGATTCCATGAATTTCTTTTTAAATGCTGGAAAAAGCACAAGAGTATCTTGTCCTACAGTTTTGGAAGCTGAACTCCAAAGATCTTGTCCTACAGTTTTGGAAGCTGAACTCCAAAGTCTCATCGTAGCAATGCAACAAATGTAGATTCGGGACTACAATCAAGTAATTTTTGAATGAGACAAACCGAGAGTTTACAAGTTGGTCCATGCCTCCATGGTGATATTCATAATTTTACAATCCACAACTGAATCAGAGAGGTTATTACTTGGAGACAAATTAATATTTGAAACTGTGGAATTCAACTGGAATAGAAGATGCAATAACAAAGCTTTGTAACCATCCTCCACGAGAATCACATTGTAAACATTATCTATGAGAATTGTATTTCAATCTAATGAATGAAAGCTTAAAAAAAAACCAATATAACACATATTTTGTTTAAATTAAAATTTATAAAAATTTGAAAATAATATTTTAATCAACCAGAAGATTATCTACTTTTTTTTTAAAAAAGGTCAAAGTCATTTATTAGTTAATTGAAACTTTATGTGAAAGGTTAATTAGTTGGATTTACATGTATTAAAATAATAAAAATTAAATCCCAAAACTATCATCTATCGACTAGGAGACCTACTGTAAGTATGCCAATTAGAGCCAAAGCCCGCAGACTGTTCCAACTCGGTCCTAAAAAACATCGGATTCAGGCTTAAGTATATATGTCCAGAAAAAAATGGATTTTTTGGACTAAGCTCATTCGGGCTATAGAGATTTTTAGGCTTAGCCCGAACGAGCTCCAACCGGCCTGAAAAATCCTTAAAGAAATATACTTTTACTTTTTTTGGTTCACATTTTTGTCTGATTGGAATATTTGATTAATGATTTATTGTAAATTAAGTTTAAAACCATAACCCTAGTATTCAAAACTTTGACATATGACTTATATATGTCAACATTAAACAAAAGTTGAAAATAATATGTCGACCTTGATTTTAATATCATCTAAGTAAATTAAAATCTTGACCTAGTTATCTACTTTGAAATATTTTACTTTTATATTTTATTTGGTTAAAGTATAAACAAATTTTTTAAAAGTTATTTTAGTGAATATTGATGATTTATTTAAATTTTGATTAATTTATTTTATAGTGCACCTTTAAACATCTTTTTAGAAAATGTTATATGTTATGAAACAAAGCCCAAAAAATCCAAAAGATCTTGTAAACCTGTTAGACCATGTACAATGGTTTTTCTTTTCAACACCCTCCACCTCAACTTTTAACATTCCATTATCATTTTCTCTTTCTTCCACCTAATCATTTAACATCCAAATCAATTTTAACCTCTCCAATAGTTTTGTTTAATAAAATTCAACACCTTATCCCACTATTTTCACTTTATATATTTATATATACTTAATTTGATAACAATACATTTATAGTAATTTAAAATTTATAAAAGTTACATTATTATTTTTAAAAATTGAATTTTATATTTTTAGCTAATATTTTAATATGAAAAAAATAAAAATTATACGGATTATTATTGGGATCCATTTAACAACAATTTTTTTTTTAAAAAAGTATAAAGAGTTGATAGAAAGATACAGGAGAAAGTTATAGTAAGAAATGAAGTTTTTTTTATGTCCAAATGAAACGAAAATAGTCTCTATATATAGATTTTTAAAAATTATGAATTTTGATATAAATTTCTTTTTAAAAAAAATTGATTACAACCAAATAATTGAAAGGAGTTAAAAAACACTAAAAAACAAAAAGTGTCAGTAAAAAAACATTCTCTCACCACTCTATCCAATTACAAGCTGACACGTATCACTGAAGACCCTACTTTCTTTGTATTCAACTCAAATGAATCAACATTGATTTTTTTTATTCAACACCGTCGTTGGAGACATTAGAGCATCATTAGTAAGGAGTACTCTCTAACTTACTCTCAAATTAACTAAACATATAATTAATACTAATTTAAGTAAAGCAACCCTAAGAGTATTTTTGCAAAATCATTCATTTACTAAAGAACCCAAAGAAGGTTGCTTAATCTTTAAAATAAGAATTTTTAATTTGTGTTTAGTATTTATCAACTTTAATAATATAAAATGACAAAAAAATTATTAAACTTTTTATATTACATAAAACTATAGAATCTTAAACATATTTAACAAACTTTGGAATATTAAACATATTATACAAAATTCAAAATAGTTCATATATTTTACAAAATTTAAACATTTTAAACAAAATTCAGAATAAGATTTATTGTGCGGTTATCACAAATTTTTGCCAGATATGTTCAATCAAGTCTTTTTCCAAACATGCATTTGTGTATGATGAAAGTCATTTCGAATGCCCATCATATTGTTGGCATATGTTTAGAATACGATAAATGGACAAACCTTTTTGTTGATAGTCTTAGGGTCAGACCTAGCTTTAACATAAATACTATAAAGGATCAAAAAAATTCGGGTCAGATCGGACCGGCTTCAAACATATGCAAATTTTGCATGGTTAGGATTGGGCCAGCCCACACTACTGCTACTATCTTTTAAAATTAAAAAAAAAAAATTAAAAGAATAAATCGAAATTATTATTAGACAGGTCAGCAAAACATCGGCTCTCAAAGGAGAAGAAAGAAACAAAACAAAAACAGTCTTCTTCGTCTCCCCCAAAAACCCAGAAAATCGCAGCAGAGCCTTTCTCATCTTGCCTTTTACAGTACAGATCTCTCCATCATCATCATCATCATCATCATCATCGTCACTGCTTCGATGCCTTCCCGTAGGAGAACGCTCCTCAAAGTCATCATCCTCGGTGACAGCGGGTCAGTATTTTTTTTTCTTTTTCTTTTTCTTTGCGTTTAAGTCCAATTTGTGAATTACTTGGTGATTGGACTTGATCTGAATTCGTGGGGTATGATCTCATCTCTTAGGTTGTTGATTTCTAGATTCAATTGTTTTGAATTGAATTTGTAAAGACTTGTTTAGTTCTCAGTGGGGGAGGGACTTCCTCTTTTGAATCAAATTACAGCGATTAGGGAAGGTTTTAGTTAGGCTCTTTTAGTCTCTCAAGTAATGAATGATGCTATTTAAGTTCATGCTGTTTGATTTGTTTTGTTTTTCTCTCAGTATGATACAGATTTGGTGTTCTTTGTATATTTTTGACTTTAGTGACTTTGTTTGTATGTGACAAAATCCTGTTGTTATAAGTGACAACTTTTTATTATAAATCATTAGGTCGGAGTATATCAGCAATCATGGGAGTATTAGCAATCATGTTTATCCAAGTGATGACTTATGTGACTCATTGGGTATTTTGAACTTGTGATTTTGCAGGGTTGGGAAGACCTCTTTGATGAATCAGTATCCTTAATTTTTTGTGACTGGATTTTAAGGATATGATGATATTAACAATGGTTTTGTTACTATAACTATGGATGGATACATTATCTGTTTTACGACATATAATATAATCTGTACGATTTTGAGTTTAGATGAGTTCTTTGTGTCTGTTTCACTTTAACCATCACGCCTTTAGATATGTTAATAAGAAGTTCAGCAACCAGTACAAGGCGACCATTGGTGCTGATTTCCTGACTAAGGAAGTTCAATTTGAAGACCGGCTTTTCACTTTACAGGTTTGTTGTACTCTTATTTTGTGTTGGAGTAGATTATGCTTGTTTAGCGCATTGGTATGAGTTTGACTCCGTAGCGGCAGGGTAAAATTGAAAAGAAAGAAACAGTATATTTATGTAGTTTATGAGCCTCAAGGGATAAACATATTATCTGTAGTCTGATCTTATACCAATGGAATCTTTATTCTCTGGGACTGTTGTGCATCATTCCAATATTGAAATGTTTTATACTAGTTTTTAATGTGATTTTTAACGGATTTGCTTCGGCATGATCAGAGTTAGGAAAACACTAAATGGGTTGACAGTGTTTGTTCTAGATTAAGAATTTAACCCCAAGGACTATATGTATTGATCTCTTTGTTTGACCATAAGAGCTAAGACCTTACTTTTCTTTCAGATCTGGGACACAGCTGGTCAAGAAAGGTTTCAGAGTCTTGGTGTAGCGTTTTATCGTGGTGCTGATTGCTGTGTTCTTGTATATGATGTCAACTCCGCCAAGTCATTTGAGGATCTCAACAACTGGAGGGAAGAGTTTCTGATTCAGGTATATAGATATGGATTCATGCCCTCTTTCCAGTAGATTCAATAAAGAAACTTTGTCTGAATTCCATTTATTGTGATTTGCAGGCAAGTCCGTCGGATCCAGAGAACTTTCCCTTTGTTGTTATCGGTAATAAGATCGATGTGGATGGTGGAAACAGTCGGGCGGTATGTATATTATCTCCATCTAATAATAAAGAACAACCCTGAAATTTGAAACCTCTCTGCATTGTTTCCAATCACTCTTTGGTTTTTTTTTTCAGGTTTCAGAGAAGAAGGCTCGAGCTTGGTGTGCTTCAAAAGGAAACATTCCGTACTATGAAACCTCTGCCAAAGAAGGCACCAATGTGGAAGACGCGTTCCTGTGTATAACTAAGAACGCAATGAAAAGTGGAGAAGAGGAAGAGATGTAAGTTCAAAACACGCAAATCACCATCATCATAGGCTTTTTTGCTAATCGTTTAATGGTTAAATTGGTCAAAGATTTTGCCTGAAACTTGTTGATGTTTTGATCTTAACAGGTACTTACCAGACACGATCGATGTTGGAACCAGCAGCAATCCACAAAGGTCAAAAGGATGTGAATGCTGAAAGTACTTCTGCTCTCTCATCATCAATCAATCTATCTATCTCACTTTTGAGGGTTTTTTACCATATTGTAAATCTGGTGTTAATTATTATTAAAAAAAATTTAGAATTTCAAACAATAAGTAAAAACCGAATTGGACTAGTCGGTGTTTGTTGCCTGTGTGATTATTATTATGGATTTCTTTCTTTTTCTCTGCACTATCGACATTTGTTGTCCACTACATTTATTGAAAAGACTTGTTTTTTTCCTACTTTTTTGTTTCGCTTTAAGGATGACTTTTATATAATTAACTGATTGATCCCAATGTCGGTTGGAAGACCACGACGACCTTCCCATATGACACATATCTTGTGAATTATAAAAACTTAAATCTCATTTGAGTGTGTATTAATTAATAAATAATTATGTTTTAGGGTCTTAAATAAAAATGTTGATGTTCTTCAAAAGTTGATACAATCATCTGATTTTATTATATGTTAAATAGCTAATGAACAACACTAATTTGAGGATTACTCATATTGATCATCTTTTATCATATGACATAGTTAAACAGTTTCACAATATGAGACACAAAAGGCATTGTATATTAAGTTACGTATATCAAAACTATTAATGTGAAGCAAATCTCATTTTCACCACACAAAGAGTCACTCACATAGTCACATAAATGGATAATTGTAAAAAAGAATCCCTTATGACTAAGGTTAACACTTCTTCACTAAACAGAAAATATATATTTAAAGTTTTAAGTGTTATCAACTCGAGCAGCTGTTATTTTACCTAATAAAAACGCACACATGATATACGTGCATGTATAAACAGATACATACACAAACACAGAGAGCCACAGATATGTGAGACATTGAGAGAGAGGGAGAGTGGTTTTATTAAAACTATTCCTTAGGGTTGTGGTAGATGATGACAACAGATTTGGTGTCGAAACTCTGTATGAACCTTTCTTCTGCGGTCCTAAACGGATTGTAGAGAAGCTCTTTGATTGGTTCCGGCAACGGTTCATTCTTCATCATCTTCTTCCAATACTCCTCTGCTACTCCTCCACCTCCTGATCTTCCTTCACTCAGGTTCACAAACTGTGCCAACCAAAAGTATATACAACATTCAAATTCAATATATATGTTTCAAATCTTTATTTAGGGTTTTAATATATTTAAACAAGTAGCTATATCTACCAGAAGAAAGCTGAAAAGGATGAAGAAGACGACGACCAAGTAACGTTGTTGCTTCATGTCTCTCTTTTAACTTTTTGTTATTGTTGTTTTTTGAGGATTTTTTTTCTTGATCTATGTTAAATCTTCGGGTGTTAAAGTTTATATATATAGAGAGACCAGTTTAAATTAAGGAAGTTGTTTTCAAGATAACTGTTATAGTTTCCCTCTATCTGCATTTATTTATATAATCATTTAATATTTACACTGTAAGGTCAACTTTGTGTTGTGTTGTGCATAGCCTAATTTTTCTTTTTTTCCTTATCTGAATTTCAGAGTGGTGGTGGGCCGCTTAAGTAAGGGTTTAGTCTGAAATCTGTAAATTTTTTCATATATTTAAATTCGATTTGGTTTTGATCAAAAGAAAAAAAAATGAGTCTATATTTAAAGGTCTGATCTGGCCCCAACATGATTACAGGGTTATTCCGGACTTTTTGAGTTTTTCTTACAACTAAATAAAAATTTCATTACATTTCGATTTTTTTTTTCATATGTAACATCATTTATAAATTTGAAGAATATATAGCAATTTATAATTTACTTTTATAAACTAATAACAGATTTGTCATGTAAGTTAAAAAATTATCTGACTGTTAAAACATCTTCAAAATGATCGCTTGACGCTTGTAGTACATAATAAATCCAAATTGAAATAACTATCAATATCTTTTCACAAAATCTAATTTAACTGACATAAAAGATTTAAATGAAAAAAAATTGTAAAACACATACCACATAAAACATAAAATCATAACACTTTGAATCTAGATATATTAGTAGAGTTATGATTGATGTAGAAGAAAAATAGTAGAGTCAAGGTTTGAATAAAAGCATTTGAATTCCTTATTATATATGTTTAGAAAAGCTAAATTGGGTTATGTTATGTGTATAGAACAACGAACACTTCTAGAATTTGGTTATGTTATATGTAAGACAGTAAGAGCAGTTCTATAATTCTGTAAGATTAGAGGATACAAAGAAGAATAAGGAAAGAAAAACATACTACTTTAATTTATTCTTAAAAATAATGTTTTTTTATAAGTTCTATTTTGTGTTTTACAAAGAATATTGTTTTGTATTAGTATCATTATTATTTAATTTTTATTTGTCATTCAGATGGTAAGAAAAAAGGAGGAAGTTATATCATTCGATTCAGAAAATTGTAATAAAAACGTTCTCTTTTAATTTGTGTGAAAACCTAAAACATCTCTTTTTTAAAGGAACATAGAGTAGGATAAATGTTGTAAATCACTGGATGGTGGATTCCATAACCGGCCATGTAAGGCCATGTATGGTTCATGGGCTTACAGCCCATCGGACATAGGTCCATCGGTCATTTACCAATTTATAGTCGGTTTTAGTCTAAGTGTTTTGTACCCTATATATGTAACTTCAATGACATTACATGAATAAGAACAAGAGCATTCTTCCTTTTGATTCTCTAGTTTACAACACGTTATCAGTACGATCGTTTCTAAAGATCCAGCTGAGTAAAACCCTAAAAACCCTAAAACCGCCGCCTCTCTTCTTTACCCTTACCCGAACCCTACCTCTCTTACTAGATCACGATCAACCCTTGTTCGTGACTAGTCCTTGTTCGATATTAGTCCAAGCAGCCTGTGCTTGGATCAAAGTTCTATCCTATTCAAGTTCGAGGTTCGTGGTTCCGGGGTAAGCCCTGTTCGTGAGCGGTGAGAGATCCGTTCGTGGGAAGCTGTTGCGGTTCTGTTCGAGGTTCGTGGTCCATCCAAGTTCGAGGTTCGTGAGAGATATCTGAGGTCTTTAGCTCCCAGATCAAAACCGGTCAGACCCCTATTGGTGTTAAGGTAATATCGAACCTATTGGACACATATATTCGAACTTGATCCTAAAACTATTAAACCCTAAAACATACAAGTACACATCTAACAAAGTTTAAATTCCTAAATCCTAAAAAAAAAACTTTAAAAAATCGGATGTTAGGGTTGTTAGATTGTTTTGTTAATTGCACAAAATTATATCAAACTTAAGAATCTGATTGTTTGATTGTTTAAATTGTTGCTTGATTGTTTTGATGCATAAGAACCTAGAACTATAACTGTTAAATTCGAATATTAATCTGATTGTTCTAGGATATTTAAAATATGAAATTGCATGCATCCTTGAAATTATTAATCAAATTTGGCATAGATTTTTCCTGTAAATTTAGGTTGCATAAGAACCCTAAAATTCTAAGAATTAAAATCGATTTAGGTGTTTGAGAAATTCAAACCCTAAACCCAAAAGTTTAAGAAAATCGAAAATTATTATGTGATTACATAAAATAAATTTGGATAATTTCTAAATTAGTAATAATTATCAACTTAAAGGTTTAAGAAATATTTCCTAAAATTTGTCATTATCCAATTCTAAGAAAAAGGAAATTTCTAAAAACATCTAAGAAAAGGAAATTGTTGCATGCTAGTTTCTATTTAGATTTGTTTGTTTTCCATGCACACTAAAACCGAAAATAATAAGTGAAAAGGCAAGGCATGTTTCGGTCTCAAATACTGCATGGCCTAAGGCATGGTTCGGTCTTAAATACCGCATGACCTATTAATTGATTGCATGGTTCGGTCTCAAACACCGCATGCTAATGATCGGTTGTCTATTACTGTTTTATGCAGATGGCAAGGTTGAACAACCTGGACTATGCTGCTTTGAATGCTTCCGGAGACAACTACCTGCAATGGGCATTGGACACTAAGATCATGCTAAAGTCAAAGGACTTATTTGAGTGCATTGAGGAAGGTTTTGAACCATCTGACAAACAAAAGTACAAGGCCATAATGCATATGCGCAATCACCTTGCTGAGAGTCTTAAGAACCAGTACCTCATCATAGAAGATCCTTTTGGCCTTTGGATAGAGCTTAAACACAGATACGGACACCAAAAGACGGTGCTCCTACCAAAGGCTCAATTTGATTGGAAAAACCTAAGGATCCAGGATTATAAATCCGTGGATGAGTATAACTCAGAGCTTTTTTAGGATTGTCTCACTCCTTAGGTTGTGTGGTACTAAGGTCACCGAGAAAGAGCTACTAGAGAAGACATTGTCTACTTTTAGCCCTAACAACATATTGCTTCAACAACAATACCGAGAAAAGGGTTTTGAAACCTATGGGGACCTAATCTCGTGTCTACTGCTAGCTGAGCAGAACAATGAATTGTTGTTGATGAACAGTGATATGAGACCTCCTGGTACAGCCCCATTACCAGAAGCACACAAGGTGGATATGGTAAAGCAAAATCCGAATGAGCCTAAAGAACCCAAAGAGACCAACTATGTCCACAGAGAAAGACACTATGGCCGTGGCCATGGTGGTAGCGGACGTGGTGGTCGTGGACAGTTCCAGGCCAGCAGCTTTGACGATAATGGTCGTGGAGGCCGCGGACGTGGTGGTAGGGGCCGTGGGTCCTTTAAACCACAAAACAAGGTTAAATCCATTTGTCACTGATGTGGTATGTCCAACCATTGGGCCAAGAATTGTAGAACCCCTAGACATCTTATTGATGCATACCAAGAAGTCTTGAAGAACCCGGAAGCCAACTATGTGCATCTCGATGGTGAAGATGACTTCGACCATGAGAATGATGATTTACTAGCATATGAGACTTCTGATTGCCTTAAAGATGATGACTAAATTTTGGTTTTATTTTGGTTTAATTTTATGATTTTATGGTAATGTATTGGATAATTATTTTTGGTTTAAATTCTATGATTTTATTTCAATATTTATTTGCTTGTTTTATTAAAGTTTAAAACAAAATTATTGTCATTATAGAAATGGCTGAGGATATGAATGTACTAGTAGTGGACAGTGGATCCAGCCACACAATATTGAAGGATAAAAGATATTTCATAGACCTCATAATGAAAAATGCCAATGTTAGTACAATTGCGGGTATAGCAAGCTTAATAGAAGGCTACGGCCAAGCTCATATATTATTACCTAATGGCACACATATTGAACTAAGTGATGCCTTGTACTCACCCAGCTCTAAGAGAAGCTTATTGAGCTTTAAAGACATCCGGTTGAATGGTTATCATATTGAAACAATGGGTGAAGGTAGCAAAGAATTTTTATATATTACCGAGATTGTAAATGGACATAAGAAGGTCCTAGAGGCTATACTTGCACTAGCCACTGGTTTATACCATGCTAAGATTAACATGATAGAAGCTAACTTGACAAAGCACAAAATGTTCAAAGAACAGTTCACTCTATGGCATGACCGGCTTGGCCATCCGGGAACGAACATGATGCGTAAACTAATTAACAGTTCAAATGGGCACACCCTTAAGGAAAGAAAAGTTATCCCTAAAAATCTCACGTGTGTAGCATGTGCACAAGGGAAACTTATTATACGGCCATCACCAGCCAAAGTCCATAAAGAGACTTTAAACTTTCTGGAAAGGATACAAGGTGATATATGTGGACCAATACACCCACCTTGTGGGACGTTTAGATATTTTATGGTTATGATCGATGCATCAACCAGATGGTTACACGTTTGCTTGTTATCCACAAGGAACCTAGCATTTGCTAGGATGTTAGCTCAAATTATAAGACTAAGAGCGCATTTTCCAGATTCTCCACTTAAGATTATACGTCTAGACAATGCTGGTGAATTTACATCCCAAGCGTTTAATGATTATTGTATGTCCATGGGGGTGAGTGTGGAACATCATGTGGCACATGTCCATACACAAAACAGATTAGCTGAATCCTTCATTAAACGAATACAATTAATTGCTCGACCATTGCTAATGAGATGGAAGCTTCCTGTGTCGGCTTGAGGACACACAATTTTACATGCATCAGAACTTATACGCATCAGGCCATCTAGTGAACACAAATATTCGCCATCCCAATTATTAACGGGTCATGAGCTAGACATATCCCATCTCAAAACATTCGGGTGTGCCGTTTATGTACCGATTGCTCCACCACAGAGAACTAAGATGGGACCTCAAAGGAGGATGGGAATATATGTTGGATATGAGTCTCCCACCATTATAAAGTATCTTGACCCAACCACAGGAGATTTATTTAAGGCCAGACACGCGGACTGTCAATTTACAGAATCCGAATTCCCTATGTTGGGTGGAGAGACTAGCAAGCTGGTTAAAGAATTAACATGGAATCAAACATCCTTGAATTGGCAAGATCCTCGGACTCTAGCCTGTGATGCAGAGGTCCAAAAAATTATACATTTGCAAAAGCTAGCTATACAATTGCCAGATTCCTTTGCTGACCCAAAGAGAGTAACAAAATCGTACATACCAGCTTGTAATGCACCAGTACGTATTGATTTTCAGAAGAAACACAATAATCAAGTTGCTACAGAGTCTAAGCCACGTTTAAAACGGGGTAGACCATTAGGTTTCAAAGATAAGAACCCTCGGAAGTCTAAAGGTGCAAAACAGACCGAGGTTAAGGGAATTAAAGAAAATACAGACATGACCGCGACAAGTCCTAAGGTACCAAGTGAGGTTCGGGACGCTGAACCTCAAGGACCTGTAGGTATTGATAATAATGAGATCTCAATAAATTATATCATGTCTGGAATTAAATGGAACCGTAAAGATATCGACATCGATGAAATATTTGCATACAAGGTAGCACTTGAGATAAATGAGGATCATGAACCCACGTCTATATTAGAGTGCACTCAAAGTAAAGATTGGCTAAAGTGGAAAGAAGCCATTGACGTGGAGTTAAACTCTTTAAAGAAGAGAAGTGTGTTTGGTCCGATCGTAAGGATAACACCTGAAATTAAACCAGTTGGACATAAGTGGGTCTTTGTAAGAAAGAGAAATGAGAAGAATGAAATTGTGAGATACAAATCACGGCTTGTAGCACAAGAATTCTCTCAAAGACCAGACATAGATTATGAGGAGACATACTCTCCTGTGATGGATGCAACAACATTTCGGTACTTAATAAGTTTGGCTATTAGAGAAAAACTGGATTTGCGGTTAATGGATGTTGAACCGCATACTTATATGGTCCACTCGATAATGAAATATATATGAGATTATCAGAGGGTTTTGAGCTCAAAGATAAGAATGGTTCTCGAGAACAGTACTGCATTAGGCTGAACAAATCCCTTTATGGACTGAAACAGAGTGGTCGAATGTGGTATAACTGGTTAAGTGAATATTTAGCTAAAGAAGGCTATAAGAATGACCCAATCAGTCCATGTCTATTTATAAAGAAGTTTGCAAACAAAGGGTTTGTAATTATAGCAGTTTATGTGGATGATTTGAACATCCTTGGGACCTCTGGGGAAATCGCCCAAACAGTCGAATATCTAAAGAAAGAATTTGAGATGAAAGACCTAGGCAAGACAAAATTCTGTTTGGGATTACAGCTTGAGTACATAAATAATGGAATCCTTGTGCATCAAAAGGCATATACAGAAAAGGTACTCAAGAGGTTTAATATGGACCAAGTTCACCCATTGACCACCCCAATGGTTGTTAGAAGCTTAGACTTGGATAAAGATCCATTTGGTCCAAAGAAGGCCGATGAAGAAGTTCTCGGACCTGAAATGCCATACCTCAGTGCTATAGGAGCGTTAATGTTCTTGGCTAGCCACACTAGACCGGACATATGTTTTGCCGTGAACCTCCTGGCGAGATTTAGTTCTTGTCCGACTATAAGGCACTGGAACGGTGTTAAACATGTTCTGCGTTACCTACAAGGAACGACAGACTTTGGTTTATTTTATACTAACTATAACAAAGATGGTTTAGTTGGTTTTGCTGATGCAGGTTATCTATCCGATCCACACAATGGTAAGTCTCAAACAGGTTACTTGTTTACACATGATGGTATGGCGATCTCGTGGCGTTCCATGAAGCAGAGCATTGCTGCCACTTCGTCCAACCATGCGGAAATCCTAGAGATTCATGAAGCCGGACGAGAGAGTGTGTGGTTAAGGTCGATGACTCAACACATCAGGGCGAATTGTGGTATGGTCGCGGACAAGGAGCCGACCGTAATCTATGAAGACAATACGGCCTGCATCGCACAGCTCAAGGAAGGTTACATCAAGGGAGATCGGACAAAGCACATCCTACTAAAGTTCTTCTTCACACACGAACTACAAAAGGCCGGAGAAGTTCGTGTCGTACAGGTGCAGTCATGCGACAACTCAGCCGATATCTTCACTAAGGCATTACCGACAACAACATTCAAGAAGCTCATGCACCAGATTGGAATGCGGAGGCTTAGGGACTTAGAGTGATGCTTGGAACAGGGGGAGTAATGCGTGCTGTACTCTTTTTCCTTCACCATGGTTTTGTCCCATTGGGTTTTACTAGTAAGATTTTAATGAGGCAGCATCCCCAAGCGCATTACAGGGATCCTCTTCCAGCACATGCACGGTTATGTCATCCAAGGGGGGAGTGTTGTAAAACACTGGATGGTGCACTCCATAACCGGCCATGTAAGGCCATGTACAGTCCATAGGCTTACAGCCCATCGGACATAGGCCCATCGGCCACTTAACAATTCCTAGTCGGTTTTAGTCTAAGTGTTTTGTATCCTATATATATGTAACCTCAATGACATTTTATTTATTATATGAATAAGAAGAAAAATATTCCTCGTTTTGATTCTCTAGTTTACAACAATAACAATAAGTAGAATTTCATTAAACTGTTTTCCAAAAAATCAAATCTTCCCCAAACGTTTGAGTTTAAGGGTCAGTGGTTTCCGCTGACAGTAATAATTAAAAACCCTGGTCCAACAACGAATACGAAAAGATCATTGTTTTTCAATTTCATTGTTACAATTTCAACAACAAAACATCCATTTGGAGTGTATGCAATGATGCACTACAAAACTATGGGTGTACGACGTACGTTGTACCCAAGGATGTTTTGTAATATGTAAAATATCAATATTTTTAATTTCACTATCACAATTTGTTCTAACAACAAATACGAAAATGAACCAAGAAAAACCTTTTTCGAAAAGAAAAGAAAAAAACAATACAAAAATGATATTACTCGCATGCATGATCGTTTCAGAGTATTTAACTGTCACATGCAGAAAATTCTTAAACCTATATTTGATGTGTGATTTTGATTCTTATAAACTCTCATTATGTACATAGGACATATCGCTCTGTTGTTACGATTGCTGATTACGTTAACTTGAAGTACGTAATAAAACACCAAAAACAAAATACTTGAAGTAGTAAATACGTAAAACAGAGTTGGGTTTTGCTTTTATATTTGGGGTCCATTTGAATTCATTTTCTTTGAAAAGAAGAAAATGTTGGCTTTTCTCCGTGAGAGTTACTTTAATTTATGAAAAAGACAGGCCAAAAGTTATGTTTCAAGAAAACAAAGATGACATTCATAATAAAAGTTGCATTTAACCAAAAAGAAAAACATTACAAAAGTAGGAAACGAACGAAGCAGGTCAACTTTCAATGTTTGTGCACATTAGCTCTACAACACATAACCCAAAGTCTTTTTAGAACATTGATTAATTTCTTTATCTTTTTGAACACATTAATTACTTAATTAGTTAATTATAGTCCATTATCATAATTTAATAAGTACTGTCTTATGGTTTCATCATTGGTACTAGGCTGTACTTTGTAGTTAGATTAGATCAAGATCTACCTACTATAGAGTTATCTTCTTCAAATTCACTGAGATTTAATTACTTATTGTAATTAGATCAAGATATATCGCACTATCTAGTGTTCTGATCCTTCCTCTAATTGTTGTTTGTAGAACAAATTAACAATATAATTTTTGTTACAGTCAACAAAACATAATTAAATCATAAAAAAACACACAAAAGAACCTTAATTATATTAATATATGTATATATCAAAATAACATGAAGCATATCTAATTTTCCCCACACCAAGAGTCGCATAACATCAATGGTAAAAAAAGAAAAAAAAATTACTTATAGCTACGGTTATAACTATTATAAACAGAGTATATTTTGTTTAGTGTATTAACTCAAGCCGGCTGTTATTTACCAAATAAACCACACATTTACATGCATGTATAATAAACCCTTGCACACATAAACACAGAGCCATGTACATATTTTTAATATATGAGAGATATTTAATTAAGTTAATTATTCATTAGGATTGTGGTAGATGAGGACAACAGATTTGGTGTCAAAATCTTGGATGAACATCTCTTGTGCTGTTCTAAACGGATTTTTAAGAAGCTCTTTGATTGGTTCAGGCAACGGTTTATCCTTCATCATCTTCTTCCAATATTCCTCTGCAACTCCTCTTCCTGATCGTCCTTCATTAAGATTCACAAACTAAATACACAATATCAATTCAAAATTTATTATACATTTCAGATCTTAATTAATTAGGGCTCTTATAATTATATAAAGAAGAAGCTTTACCAGGAGAAAGCTGAAAAGGACGATCAAGAAAACGACCAAGTAATGTTGTTGCTTCATCTCTGCTTTAACTTTAGGATTTTTCTCGATATCTATGATAAATTCTTGGGTGGTAAAGTTTTTATATGATAATTCTCCGCTCCTTGCATTTTATTTTGTTATTTAAAAAAATAAAAAACTTTCATATTATATTGTAAGGTCAACTTTGTATTGTGTATATTTATTTATTTTAATATAAATGTGAGAGTGGTGGGGTGGCCTGAGTAAGTTTATTCTTCTTCTCTGGAGTGATCAGCTATTACAGCTCAGATAGCAACACCATCAAATTTTATATATTTACTAAAAATAGATAAGACTTATATAATTGTAGATATAGAACAAAGAAGAATTCTTAAATTGAATATGTACATTCGTTCGAATAAGATTCGGCCTTTGGGATACGCAAGAAGACAAACGATTATAAGTTAATGGGACACTAGTACGACATCTTTCAAAAAGCCTTTGACGTTTTATGTCAAAAAGACTCGAGTAAATGAAATAGAGCATGCAAGTATGTCAATGAGACAGTGCACTGAAGATAGACACATCCTTGGGTAATGTGGGAGGTTCTGTTTCAACATTGTATTCACGTGTCAACTAAACAAAGTGGTAGGTATTTCTATTGGGAAAGATACACTTCCAACATAACAAAAAGTTGGTAAAAACAATTCAAGATTAATAAGATAGTTATTTTGGTAATAAAGGACTAAAATACTAGATCAAATATAACAATTTTTTTAATATCAAAAATGCATTGATAATTTATAAGTATGTCATAAATTAATAGAAATTAAAAAATAATGTTTCTAATTATGAAAAGAATGTTGAAGATGTTAATTAAACCCACAGTAGAAGACGATGATGAAAAATAAGATTATTTAAAGTATTATTTAACTTTAATCATTTATATCTTTACTAAGATTCGAAGTTTAATTATTTTTAATTTATGATTTGATGATATTTAATTTTTGTGCTTTTATAACTTTAAAAATAATTAAATTTTATTCAATCAAATATATGTTTATTACTAACAGTGACACATGTCAACTTGTAACATGCTCTCAGATGGTGTGCGCGTGGTGCTATATAGTTAAATGAAAAAAAAAAGTCTATCCTTCGATCTTTCATATATGTGATTTGGAAAACTTTACTAGAAAACCAAAAGCACGTGTTATCTAGTCACTTATAAAGCTTACAACAATATGAAATATAAAGATTGATTTGACAACCAGTAGAGTACACAAATAACCTAACTGTTTAATTGGCTAGAGAACAATGGATTAATGAGACCCACCATTAGTCTTGAAGTTGATCCTCTCAATTCCATCAAAACTGCCCATGAAGGCAATGGTGTATTGTGATTATGATTTGAACTAAATATATATATATATATATATATATATATTTTATGATCTTGTCATAATCTGAACACTATATATGGTGTTTGGCCAAGTACACTCATATTTTACAAATCTTATTTTAACTTTCCTAACTTTTAGTGGCCGTGGAATTTTGTCTAAAGATTTGAAACCGCTTCTACAATATTCCCATTAGGAAAAAGGATAATCATGACAAACCAGCTTAGCTTTAGAAAGAAAAGTCATAAAGAAAAAGCTGAACTTAGTGCTTCTCATAAGTGCAAATTGAAAATTTGCTATATTATGGGGTCTAATTAATAAAGAGTATAGATAAGATTATAAGATAATCGATGGCTTGGATGATTTTACTTTTCGCCTGATTAATTGTGGTGCAAATGAAAAGCTTTTAATACATTGATGAGTTTTATGTTTGCGGCAAAACTCTATGATAAATATACAAGTCAACTTCTATATATGCATGGATGATGACAGATCATCCAACTTAAAGATTTACAATATTGATGTAAATTAATGTATAGTGTCCAAAAGAACAAAACACTTCACATACGAAATCGATCTCTCATGTTGATATGGTTTACAATAGGTTCGATTGGCAATTACTCGCATTTAAACGAAACAGATAAAAAAAATTTGAGCTTTTAAAAAAAAAAAAAAAAAAAAAAATTGAGCTTTTATACGGAGTAGTTAAAACAATAGTTTAAAAAGTGGTAAAAATAATTGATGAAAAAGGTGGTATAAATTAAAAAGAGACGGTTTAAATATATAAATTTGATTGGTTGCATGGCAAAGTTGAAGAGTAGAAGAAACATATTAATTGTGAAGATGAATAGTATTAAATTTACAATGTCGATCTTTGTGTCGACACAACCACAGCCTTAACGAGTTCGACAGTCTTCTCATTTAATCTTTAACGAAGGTTTCGTTTATTGCCAATATGGAAGCTCAAGATTCCTATTTTTCGAATTCTACATAATTTATGTTTTGGCGGTTTTCGGCAATGTTTTCTCAAAAAGTTTAAGGATCGAAGTCGAACCAATGATAATTAGTAGGTACTACTAGACAAATATAGGTATTTTGTTAGTTGTTTTGTTTAAATTTCTATCTTTTGTGTAATCGGACTTTATATCCTAAGTTTTAAAAACTATTACAAATCTTCAAAGGAAAAGAAAAATGTAATAACCTTGTGGAACGACACGAAGCAGTCGAGTGGGGACCCAAACGTTCGATCAAGTCATGCATGCATATCTTAAAATGTTGGCTCTAAATATTAATGCGCTATTCTTGAAATTGTCAATTTGTAGTAAATATATATATATATATATATATATCCTTATATATTAGTCAACTTCTACATGTACTTGTTGGAATTAGCCTTTTAATGCCCAAGTCAACTTATATTTCTCAATCATGCTCAAAATATTACAATTCTCTTTTTCTTTTTGTACTGCAAACATTACAACTATTGCTCATTAGTATAATGGATATATCCGCTGTCTATATGGATTTTATTCTCTGTTTTATATAAGTACTATTTGACATTTTTACTGCATTTTTATACACATAAGTTGATTACTGGAGTTTTATTTATTTATTTTATTTTACACTTTGTATTAGGTTTAGTTAAAAATATGTACAACAAAAGGGAAATTGAAACAATTCAAATACATTAGTTTCGCCATAAAACAAAATAAAATAAAATTGTGAGTTGAAATTAATATCAGGATTTGATTTTTTTTGCTTTTCATTTATACTTTTTTCTCTTTTCATTTGATTTTCATTTCTTAGATATCTAATCGCTTGGGAGTTTAATGCAAAGCTACAAGATTTGTGTTAGTAGCACTCAAACCAGATTAAGAACAAGTCTTGACACCGGAGTACGATTAATTAAATTAACAAATCTCGGATACGTTTAAATTTTCTTACAATCGTGTTTTTTATGTTTTCTTTTTCTCCGTAGTACCATTAAAACCACATATCCATATACTAAAAAATAGATTCCACGAACATGAATATTCATTTTGATTTTTTTGTTTCTCTCCTTATTTTCGTGCAAATTAGGATGATAAAACATAATGAGTGTTGTATTAAAGTCAAAGATTTTATTTAGTGGGTTGGTTGTCGCCATAGAAGTAGAGTAATTATGAAAACGAAAAAAAAAATAATTAGGTCAATGATACTGCGACTAAGTTCAATGAAAGATCAATGAGCTTTTAGTTTTTGTTTTCTTATTATTATTTTAATTTACAGTCCTAATTAGTTTTAAAAAAACTAGTTTTGTTTTAATCCTTTTGAATTCTCCAAAGGTCTACCATTCACATTGTCAACAAAAGATTTATTGAAGAGTACCACAAAACTTAGTGAGGGTGACATACTTTTAAAAACAAAATTTAAGATTAAAATCAGAAGCATTCAATATATATGGAGATCAATTTTACTATTAAAGATATCGGCCTATGAAATTGGCACGTACCCTTTTGGCACTTTAAAAAATGGGGAAGAATCATCTATCAGCGATTCAGCGTTACGAACGAGGGGTCTTCCACATTGTTCTATCATATATAGATCATGTGAGCCGAGTAATATACATTGTCTATCAAGTAATCCCACACATATAATTGGTGATAAGATATATAACGAGACGAGCAAATTCTCAAAGATGAAAAATGAAGAGTATCATTCTTTTTGTTATATCCTATCAGCTAATCCGGTCAGCTATTCATCCGAAAATTTCAGAGTGAACTTTTTCGAAAATTAGCATATCGAATATACTTTGTTCGTGGCCTTTTGCAGATTTCTAATATACGGTATCTCAACGTGGATGTTGTTACTTTTCATGAATATATAAATCTTGAACTTTAATTATCGGACCAAACCTTGTATGCGAGTTACATTTTCTAGAAAGAGAAAACACTCACAAATGATAGGGATAACATATAGATTCGCATTTTGAACAAAAAAAAATTAAATGCATTCGCATAATCTTGTATGACGATGACTTCATTTAACAAAGAGTATTCAGTCAAAAAAAGAAGCAAGATCGAGTCCTCAGAAAATACTCATTGCGCAGTACACAAATTTACATTATAGTGTCGACCCCCAATAGTTCTAGAGACTACATGCAAAAACAGATTCGCAAATATTAGCACTAATGATATATGGATTTTATTTTCATTAAAAACTTTTCGATTTACAGATGACTATAGCTGGAATATATTATATATATCTATTTTTCTAAAGGCTTACGAATGTATAATTAATATACAAAGAAGAGTTAGTTCTTTCTATTTTTCAATTACGACGTAAAGGATGATCTATGAACTATATTTTTTTTGTATTATAGAATCAATCGAACCAATCTCTTTGGATTAATATCATTTTTTTTATCAACGTATCTTTTACGGTTTCAAATTAGATGACGATGTAAAAGAAGCTGCAGGCTTCAGAATTATTAATTATACAAATAAAATGGAATTAAAACTGTTAACAGTCTACTTATATATGTAACTTAAATAAATGAAATAAAATCCTTGAATTTTTTAAAAAATAATGAGAAGTCAGCCTCATCATTAAGTAAATGGATTATTATAAATATACAGAGATGGGTGTTCAGACTTCATTGAGATCTATAAGATCACTTGAATACCTTTTTTTTTTTTTTAATAGTTTTCTCTCTCTTCTTATTTAAACAAAAAGTCAAAATATTAAGAAGAGGAGGAAGAAGATAGAAGAAACTCATTCTCTCCGCAGAGATCATAAACTCCATGGCTTCTACTTTAAGGCTCTCTAATAGCTTCATCATCCTCCTACTCTTCTCTCTGGTATATATATATTTTTTCTCTTTACTCTTCACTTGAATACATATATTTGATACTCTATATATATATATATATGTGTGTGTGTTCTATATATAAGAGTCTTGGATTCAATTTTCAAATCCTTATTTCTTTAGCTGCTTCTTGAAAGTAGAATCCTGCAAAATATAAACTAATCACATAATTTGTAATTCTGATACACAATTTATGCAACATAAAACCTTCCCTTTTGTTTCCGTCAATCGGAGAAAAAGTAATTGATACTATATAGAGAAGTTATACCATATTCATTTATCAATTAAATTTGTACATACTGCATCATGGTTCCTACCACATTGTTAGGAAGAAAAAGAAAAAAGTCTTCTTTAATTTATCTTCTGGAAACCTTTTTGAAGAAAAAATATTAATATATTTAAATTTATAAACAAAACTTTGAATCTTTTTTAAGATTTTGGTATCTAATTTCGAAGAGGTTTTGTGTTTCTTGAATGTAGTGGGTGGTGGAGGCACACACGTCAAGAAAGCTGATATCGATCAAGGAACAACAAGGCCAAGATCTTAATCATTTTCTGAAAGATGGTGATTTCGATGATCCTTCACTGTACGTGTATTTCAGACTCAATGATCTCAAACTAGGAACCAGATTAAGGATTTACTTCTACAAAAACGATCTTCAGAAGCTTCCTCCACTTCTCACAAGACAACAAGCTGATCGCATTCCTTTCACCAAGTCGAAACTTAACTTTCTTCTCGACCATTTCTCTATCTCCAAAGACTCTCCTCAAGGAAAAGCCGTAAAGGCGACTTTGGGACATTGTGGTGCTAAAGAAATTGAAGGAGAGCATAAGTTTTGTGGTACTTCTCTAGAGTCAATGGTTGATCTTGTGAAGAAAACACTGGGGTCTAATGTTGACCTCAAAGTCATGACGTCTAAAATAATGGCACCTACCCGAGATCCGATAAGTTACGGTTTGTATAACTATACATTCGTCGAGGCTCCTAAGGAACTTGTTGGGATTAAGATGTTGGGATGTCATAGGATGCCATACCCTTATGCTGTTTACTATTGCCATGGACATAAAGGTGGAAGCCGACTCTTTGAAGTTAATATGGTGACGGATGATGGAAAACAACGGGTAGTAGGACCAGCTATTTGCCACATGGACACATCCATGTGGGACGTGGATCATGTAGCCTTCAAGGTGTTGAAAATGGAGCCGAGGTCAGGACCGGTTTGCCACTTCTTCCCTCTTGATAACATTGTGTGGGTGACAAAGTAAGAGAGAATATAGGCTTAGGTAATATATAATGTGAGTATGTAATGTGTCGTCTTGTAATATCTATGGTTTGGGAGAAAAGAAAAAAAAACAAAAGACAGCCTTGTTGTTGGCTTTGGTGTTGCCTCTTTTGTGTGACTTGCAGCGACGTGACAATGCTACATGTAACATATAATATAAGGTTGTTACATAACATGTAATATATAATACTATATATATATATATTTATACATCAACATGATGTGTACGTACGTACGTAGCTCTTTTTGGTCCATGAAATTTACGTTTAGTTTAGGAACATCAATTCAATTGCGACTTGTCATTCCTTTCAATTAATAAATAAATAGGTTTAATGAATCTTTCGCGACGTTGTAGACGACGGACATGCATGTCTGTCTAGAACATAATTATCTGATCGTTATTCATTACTATAAGATATTCACCATTGAATCATTTTATTTACTCTAGATAACAAACATAAGATAACTTTTTTCATAAGATAGTTTTACAATTTACATGTACTTTTAAACACATAGTTTAATTAAACAAAACATGTACCTAAAGGCTAAATTAAACAACTATACTGTATAGAATAACTTTATTAGCTCCATATTTACGTCTACGCACAAAGTTAAACAATAGACTAGTTTTAAGGTTTTAAGTATTACTATAATTTATAATAGCGAAATGGTTTATAGCATGATTTCACATATGTTTTAAGCAAAATTTATTCTTATATATCCGATTACACAACGTATATTTTTTCTAAGACATCATATTTCGCAAATAAAGGTATAGAATTCGGTTATCAGTCATACTAATCCTAATTTTAAGTTAAGATCTCTCATGCTGACAAAAAAAAAAAAAAAACAATCAAAAGATTTTATAATGAGCTGATGAGGTAAGAAGAAGTTCTATTATACTGCAAGTGTGGTTGGATAATTCTTTTTTACAATATCTAATAGGGGAATATAAATTTAAGGCCACACACACACTTGCCCAATTATTGTTGGGCTTTTTAATTGTTGGGCTATTTCATCTGACTAATTTATTTCCCCTTGATCAGCTGAAGACTAAAACTAAAACAGTTAACTTTGTGTAAATGATTAATTTATGTATGCATGGCCATAACCATAATGTACAGCGCTCTAATTCATAAACAATAAAATCTCCCTTTTAACGTAATAAATATGATTAAGACATTATTCTTTCTGAGCAGTGAAAATCTGAAAATGAGAAATAATCAAAACATAAAAAAAATAGATGTCCTGATAAACAGTTAAAAGAAAAATGAAAAGAGGTTTGTTTGTTATAATTAGAGTTTATCAGAATCTTTATGTTTATTAGGATTATTAATTTAGTTATACACAAAGATAATTCTGAATTTTTTTTTTAATCAGTAGTAGGGGAAATATCTCTGAATTCTCTCTTCTGAGGCGTAACAGAAAAAGATCCTTTTATTTTTATTTTGTTAATTTATCTCTCTCTTCGCTTCTTTCTTGCTCGTCATTTTCTCCACATTTTTCCCGTCCTTTTCTCCGCTTATAACAGTGTACGATCACACACCCACAAGAGAAAAAACACTGACGCCTTTTTATTTTTTGTCGTTTCGTTCCCCCTCTCCCACAGAAGAAACACATATGGATCATTACGACGGCGTTAACCGGAGGAGGAGATCTGCACGGCGACATCAGACCAACGATCGTGAAACGAATCGCTCCAACGAGACGACGACTCAGACGATGACCAACGGCCACGAGTGCGCACATGCTTTACGTGATATCGATGAGTATCTTTCGCTAAGCTTGGGTTCAAAATCGTACTTCTCTCATCAGATCCCTCCGGTGGCTAATCCATCGCTTCGTCTAGCACCACCGTCGCCTTTTGCTGAACCTATGAAGACGACTTGGGAAACAACACATCATGATGAGATCTTTCCGAGTTCGTTGGCTAAAACTTATTCGCCTTATCTCATGACGGCGCCGATGTCGTTGCTTCCACCATCGTCGTGGCTGAGCAGATCTCAAGGATCATTTCCTTCGCCGATTCCGCCTCCGCCTTCGCCGACGACGGTTGATCGCTTCTCCCTCGTTCTTCCGCCGAATCTAACCGCTCCGGAGATGGGACCAGCGATGATGATGATGACGAACACCGCGCCGCCGCCCGTTCGTAACCCTATACCACAACCCGCCGTAAATCAAAATGAGAAGCCCGAGACGATTCCGCCGCCGTTTCCATGGGCGACGAACATACGAGGGGAGATTCATACCTTAGAGTATCTCGAGTCGAAAGAGATTACGACCATCACCGGGGAGGTTCAGTGCAGACACTGCGAGCAAGTGTACGAGATGAGCTACGATCTGAGGGAGAAGTTCGCGGCGGTTGAGAAGATCTTCGTGATGATGAAAAGGATCATGAGGGAACGAGCTCCTCAGATGTGGACAAATCCTGAGCAAAAGAGGTGTGAGCTTTGTGGCCGTGAGAAAGCTGTGAAGCCTGTGATTGCTGAGAGGAAGAGTCAGATCAATTGGTTGTTTTTGCTTATGGGACAGACTTTGGGTTATTGTACATTGGAACAGCTTAAGAATTTTTGCAAACACTCCAAGAGTCATCGTACTGGTGCTAAAGACCGTGTGCTTTACTTGACCTATCTCGGTCTTTGCAAGATGCTTGACCCTAATAATGACCTCTTTGACCGTGCTGACTCCGGCTCTAGACGGTGAGCTATATTAGCTCTGCTGATTGATTCTATCCCCTTTGTTTAATTCATCAGTACGTTTGCAACTTTTGTTTTGGCATTTTGGACCTTTGTGTTTTGCTTTTTAGGTGGAATAATTTTGTGACAAAAAAGAAATATGGGAATTGCATTGCATGGGTTCTTTTGTTTTTTTTTTGTCGTTTTCTTCTTCGTTGTATCTTTTTTTATCCATGGACTTTGGTTTAATATCTCATTAATATATACAAATCATGGTTTTCATTTTATGAATGATCTGTATTTAGTAAATACGCGTTGATTTTTCGAATCCTCTCGTTATAAATGATACTAGATATTTTGTTGGAAAGTATCTCAACTGTCGTCAACCCTGATTTTTTTTTTAAATTGTCTTAACTAATTTTTGTTATGATGTGATTTGAATTTTAGACGAAGATCTTTACTACGTTAATCAATCGGTCTAAATCTTAACTGTTTTTCTAATCTAACGCAAATTCAAAATTCAAATTTTGGATAATCTCTAGCTTCTAGAAAGAATTGATTAATTTTATTAATAAACTGTAAATCATATAAATAATTGAATTTATCATTTTCAATCGTCAAAAGGCAAAAAAATAAGTCAGCACACGGACTCTTTCTTTCTTCGCTCAAATTAAAAACATGTGTGCATGTTTTTTAACTACCAAATTAATTTACAAGTTCCCAGAGATTTTTACAAGCGGGAACGTTTCATTTCATTACAGTACTTCGCTTAAGGCTGGCCAGTGGCCACATCGTTCACAAATAAACCGATTCAGATTTTGGTTAGATTTCAAACCGATTCAGATTTTGGTTAAATTTCTTTTTACACGCTCTGTTGTCTGTTCAGTACGAATCAGACCGGTTAAATCGACTTGGTCTATTAGTTTACAAATTTACCCCTTCGTACATCCTCCACAACGGACAAAATTATCAACCGGAGAGCGAAGCAAAGAGAGAGAAAAACAAAAAAAGTGAAGAAGGGACAAAAAAAAAAAAAAAAAAAAAAATGGCGACTCAGGCGACCCACGAGCCCTTCCATGGCTGCTTCTTCCTCTCCCAACACAGAGGCACGAATTGAGCGAAATTTGAATTCTAAAACCAATTTCTACACTCACATTTATGATTTTCCCCTTCTTGGTGGATCCTACGAGATTTTGACTCGCTCTTCAGGCAGATCTGATCGCTTATTTTGTTCCGTGGCGTTTGATTTTATTTTTTGTTTGATCGGAGATGGAGGCATTGACGGAGCTTTGTGACATTATAGCGGAGAATCCGAAGCAATTCTCGGAGAAGTTAGCTTGGATATGCGGTCGTTGTCCACAAACGGAATGGCTTCTCGCTGAATCGCCCAGGGTTTCTCGGAGTCATCTCAACGCGGTTTTGGCCGTTGCTCGGATCATCTCCAAGAATCCAGAATCAATCGATAACCGTGCCAAATCCGTCGTGAATGAGTTTCTCAGCGCTATACCTGCGTCGTTCCGCCGTTCGTTCTGGCCGCATTCGTTTCCTTCGCAGTCGATCTCTGCGTTCTATTGTGATTTCTTGAGTTATCTTTCGTGTGCGGCGGATCTATCGCCGGAATTCGGTACCGAGGTTGCTAGGTTTACAGGTGAGGTTGTGATTGCCGCCACGAGTTGTAGTGAGAGCGACGGTGATCCATCGATTTCTAAGGCTTTCTTGGTCGCGCTTTCTCAGAATTTCCCGTCGATTCTGCAGTCTGATGGAGATAAATTGATAACAATGCTGCTTGAGCAGTTTGTTGTGAACCGTGCTCCTGCGTCTCCCAATGAACAGCGGCAGCAGAACTCGGCTAACTCTGAAACTTCGTCGTCTCAGAGCTCTCCTACTAGTACGAACCGTTATCCATCGGGTAAAACTGAGGAGTCCATTCCTGGCGACGAGGTTGCTAGCCATGGTTCCAATGTATCTTCTAAGAGTTCATCGTCTGTAGTGGTGAATGGAGGTAGTATTGTGTGGAAGAGTGGTGTTGATCAGTTGAGTTTTGGATTTAGCGAGGGGAGTGGTGGCGCTAATCCTGTTTTTAGACAGCAAGTGGCTTCTTTTGAGGACGAATCCATCGAGTGCTTGGAGAAGCAAGAGATTGCCTTTAGATTGATAACCCATATCTTGGAGAAAGTCAAAATTGATTCTAAACTTCAGGATCAAGTGAGGTTTATAGCAAAAAGGCAACTCCAGTCCATGTCTGCATTTCTGAAGGTAATGCTTTTCTTGTGGTATTTTCTAGAGTAGGCCCTTTCTTAGGAATGCTAGAGGCGAGATATCTTGGTGAAAACATTGTTGGCTTATACTCCCTTTTACTGTCTAAATTTGGCATGTTTTCATGAGGGTTGGTACGATGGTGCTTACCTTGCCGATCTTGAGTGGCGTATGGATTTCTTAGAAGAGATGATAAATCTGTTTCTGCCTTTTTTTTACAGTCAAGGAAGCGAGACTGGAACGAACAAGGCCCAGTTCTGAAAACTAGAGTCAATGCCAAACTGTCTGTTTATCAGGCTGCAGCTAAAATGAAAATCAAGAGCTTGGTGTCTCTTGAAACAGATGGAAAAACTTCTAAAAGGTTGGTCCTGGAGACGCTTGCATTGCTTTTAGATGCTGCAGATGCCTGCTTGACATCTGTGTGGCGGAAAATGAAGGCCTGTGAAGATTTGTTCGACTCTCTGCTTTCTGGGATTGCGAAGATTGCAGTGGCAAGAGGAGGGCAGCCACTACGAGTGTTGCTCATCCGTCTTAAACCACTGGTACTGGCTGTCTGTGCACAGGTAACGTTGTTATGTCTTAACTCGTACTAGCAATATACTCTAATCTACTGATGATCGCGTCTGGAGGTCCATAGAAGTATAATCGAACATATAATGTCACAACTCACACAGTGTCTGGACGGATCCTGTAGTTAATTGTGCTTTAAATTATTGAAGGTGTTTCTATTTATTTTGAATGTCTGTTGGAACAGCCGGATACTTGGGGGAGCAATCAAGGGGCAATGCTTGAGAGCATATTTAAGACTAGTTGTGAGATTATTGAATCTGGGTGGGCCAAGGACCGAGCTCCAGTGGACACCTTCATTAAGGGATTAGCTTCAAGTATTCGTGAAAGAAATGATTATGAAGAACAGGTGGAGAAATAATTTTACCTTTCCTGTAGCTGGTTAATTTGCCATATTGTGTTGAATTGCATTTTTATCTTTCCAATAAAGCTCATCATTTGGTGTCCAGGTTGATAGAGAGAAGCAAGTACCTGCTGTACAACTTAATGTGATTCGGCTGCTTGCTGATCTCAATGTCGCTGTTAAGAAGCCGGACGTAGCTGACATGATTTTACCACTTTTTATTGAAAGCCTGGAAGAGGGTGATGCTTCAACTCCTAGCTTTTTGCGACTCCAAGTACGGTTCCAATTTCTACACTTTTACCTGGCTGCTTAGTTAGTATCCTACATATGCTACTTTGTCGAACTTTTGCAATTGCAGAAACTGCTTCCATCTATATCCTTTTTCGTTTTTTTTTTGACATATTTAGTTTTGCATTTGTGCCAATTTTATGCAGCTTCTTGATGCTGTTTCTCGGATAGCAACATTAGGGTTTGAGAAATCTTACCGCGAGACAGTAGTTCTGATGACCAGAAGTTATTTGAGCAAACTATCGAGTGTAGGATCTGTAGAAAGCAAAACATCAGCACCGGAAGCCACAACCGAGCGTGTAGAGGTATATGTCATTTTATACATGGTAGTTTGTTGTGTTTCTCTTTTACTTATACTATGAAACTGATGCTCACAAATCCAACTGTCGTGTAGACTCTTCCTGCAGGTTTTCTTACAATTGCCAGTGGTCTTAGGGATACAAAATTGCGTTCAGACTATCGCCATCGTTTGCTTTCCTTGTGTTCAGATGTAGGCTTGGCTGCCGAATCCAAAAGTGGAGGGTAATTATATAATCTTAAAGCTTGTATAAACTTTGAGTTTCTTCTTTTACTGTTTATGGGTAATTCTTTACTTTGAGGGTAATTCTTTTACTGTTCATGGGTTATAGTCTATCTTGTAAGTGTTCTCTGTTGAAAAACATTTTTGGGGATAAAAAAAATCTGGGCAATTTTTTTTCGGAATCTACTGGCAACAGCTTTTATTGGGTACTATATGGTTCCAGCAAGGGCTAAGTATTGCATGTACAATCAATGGTGTGTTTATGCTGTGAACATAAAGATAATCAATCATCTTTCGCACTCCATTTTGCCTAAAATTTTATTATAATCAGAAATTATCCAGTTAATGTTTCTCCACTAAAACGTTTTTGCATGCTTCATTTTTTCCAGGAGTGGTGTGGATTTTTTAGGGCCTCTTCTTCCTGCAGTTGCAGAAATATGTTCAGATTTTGATCCTACTATGGATGTGGAACCTTCACTTTTAAAGTTGTTCCGTAATCTCTGGTTTTATATAGCCCTTTTTGGCTTAGCACCTCCAATTGTGAAAGCTCCAACACCAACTGTGAAGGCAACTTCCAATTCAGTGAACAGTGTAGGAAGCATGAGTGCAACTGCTTTGCAAGCTGTGGGAGGTCCTTACATGTGGGACAATCAGTGGGCTCTAGCTGTTCAGCAGATTGCTCAAGGCACTCCCCCTCTTGTAAGTCATTTTAGAAGGTTATCTTCAGAGTTTTTTTGTGTGGTTCGCCAAATTAGAAGCCTACTAAATACTGCATCTTACACCTCCCAGAAGAAACTTGTTCTGTAGTTTAATTTTATCTTATTGAGCATTGCTCTTCGTAGGTCGTCAGTTCTGTAAAATGGCTTGAAGACGAATTAGAACTGAATGCGCTTCACAATCCTGGTAGTCGTCGAGGAAATGGAAATGAGAAAATAGCTTCAACCCAGAGACTTGCTCTTTCAACTGCCTTAGGCGGCCGAGTTGACGTTGCAGCAATGAACACCATCTCAGGTTAACAAATGATGAGTTACTTACTGTATATGCTAGATGGATTATGGTGTACTATTTTAGATACTTAGGAATCCCTTTCTTCAATTCTTTCAGGAGTGAAGGCTACCTATTTGCTTGCTGTGGCTTTTTTGGAGATCATACGTTTTATTAGCAATGGGGGTATCCTTAATGGTGACTCAAGCGTGTCTGCCTCTAGAAGTGCCTTCAGTTGTGTGTTCGAATATCTAAAAACTCCAAATCTTACTCCTGCTGTTTCTCAGTGTTTGACGGCTATTGTGCATAGAGCCTTTGAAACAGCAGTCTCATGGCTGGTATGTAAATACCTGGTCATAGTAGTCTAGCTATTTGTTTTTGTTGAAGACTTTTTAGTGGAAACTCTAGCACAACCATGCTGTCCCTTGTATATGCATTTTGGTCTTTTTGTTACCAACACCAGCTCTGCTTTTGTGTTTTTACTGCTTTTTCATTTTAAACATTCTAACAGTATATAATTGTTACAAAAACTTTCATTTGGTTTCAGGAAGATCGAATTTCTCTTACTGGGAAAGATGCTCGTAATAGAGAACTGACAACGTATGCACATGCATGTTTCCTGATTAAAAGTATGTCCCAGAGAGATGAGCACGTTAGAGATATCTCTGTCAACCTTTTGACTCAGCTCCGGGACAAATTTCCTCAGGTAAATATATGGGTATATATTCTCCCGTTCGAAAGATTAGATGTAGGTTCACCATTTTATAAGAGAGAAACGAGGTGAAATAATGCATACAGGAGTATATAATATATAATAGAATTAGGAGAGATAGAGTTCTGTTTAGTCATGTTTCCAATGCGAGTATTCACAAAAGATAAGGAATAAGACCCGAACCTCAGTGATTGTATCAAATTCTAATCATTATATTTCATATTTACTTTTACATGGAACAAAAGTAACTTGGTTGATCCTTATCTGATTTTCTTCTTACATGTGTGCAATAATTTCACGTGTTACCGATTGCAATTTTTTTTCTTTTTCTTTTGAATCTAGCTGTTTCGTATTTGTTATTTTAATCTCGTACAAATTTGTCAATTCTCATGGTCACTTACGTTAGACATCAGTGGTGTAGTCTGTTTGTTTTTATGGACTTAAAAAATATTTTTGTGATTTCTGTTTCACTTGCGTTTACCATAGAAATTTTGGTCACGGTTTACTTCCTTCTACATATTCCATCGTCATTGTAAATTGATTATGTGTGCTAGAGTATATCTCTAGGAAATGTTTATCTGTTACCTTCTCCAACTCTTCGTTTGGATCCCCATGCTTTGTAGATCGACTAACAATGAGAAAATGCAGGTCCTCTGGCACTCGGCATGTCTGGATAGTTTGCTGTTTTCAGTTCATGACAATACACCTTCAACTGTTGTCAATGATCCTGCTTGGACTGCTGCTGTTCGATCCTTATACCAGAAAGTTGTTCGAGAATGGATCATAATATCGCTTTCATATGCTCCATGCACTAGTCAGGGTTTGCTTCAGGTTTACTTCTTCTTGCCAATTCATATTGTCTTCTATATGCACACTGAAATATCTTTATTTTTGACAGCTTTCTATTTTTTCAAGTCAATGTGTTAGTTTAACTATTTTAAATGGAAACCTACTGTGGAGATATTGTTCCTGTCTCTGTTTTGTTGTAGTGCCATGTTTTACTTCCGTCTACTGTCTCTTACTAATTCTTTTTTATAGTTTTAGGCTCCTTTTTTTTAAAAAAATTGCGTAGAGCAGCTCGGCCTCAGTTTTTCTCTCCGCAATTGCTGTTTATGTTTCTGAATGATTCCTTAGTCTCTTTCAGAGGTACATTCTGTTTTTGGTGCACAAACGAGCTAGGAAAAGCTTTGCAGGCAGGCGCTTAAGTTGTAGTTCCTCTGGATTCTTTTTGTCTATATTTTCACTGCAGAGCGCTTTTCCGTGGTTTCTACTTAGGTTAGATTGTTCTTGTTGTTCCCATGAGTTATAATAGAGTTTCACATTTCTTCTCTGGTTTTTAATATGAACCTCAGGATAAGCTGTGCAAGGCAAACACATGGCAGCGAGCACAAACTACAACTGATGTGGTTTCCCTTCTATCTGAGATAAAGATTGGAACTGGAAAAAATGAAATTTGGTCTGGGACAAGAACTGCTAATATCCCAGCTGTGATGGCTGCAGCAGCTGCAGCGTCAGGGGGAAACTTAAAAGTTTCTGAAGCCTTTAACTTGGAGGTACTTGGTACTGGTGTAGTCAGTGCAACGGTAAAGTGCAACCATGCTGGAGAAATTGCTGGCATGCGAAGGTTGTATAACAGTATTGGTGGATTTCAATCTGCCTCGGCGCCTAGTGGTTTTGGTGGTGGCCTTCAAAGATTAATATCTGGGGCATTTTCCCAGGCACCACAACCAGAAGATGATTCATTTAATGAGATGTTAATCGCCAGGTTTGTGCGTCTCCTTCAGCAGTTTGTAAATACTGCTGAAAAAGGTGGAGAGGTGGACAAGTCACAATTCCGAGAAACTTGTTCTCAAGCAACTGCATTACTTCTGTCAAACCTGGTAAGGCTAACCAAGAACAGAGGGGCTCCTTTTTCTTACGTGTGTAGAATAGAAGGGGGCACATGTATGCAGTATCTACCATCTATTTTGTGTTTCACATTCTGATTTCTCTTATTGTTGCATCAGAGTGAAGAGTCGAAAACAA
Source organism: Camelina sativa (assembly GCF_030686135.1). Lineage (NCBI taxonomy): Eukaryota > Viridiplantae > Streptophyta > Magnoliopsida > Brassicales > Brassicaceae > Camelina > Camelina sativa. The sequence continues at coordinate 26,650,727 of NC_141882.1, forward strand.
ATGTGGAAGGCTTTTCTCAGTTGCTGCGTCTTCTTTGTTGGTGTCCAGCATATATATCTACTCCAGATGCTATGGAAACTGGAATTTTTATATGGACTTGGTTGGTTTCCGCTGCTCCTCAACTGGTATCTCTTGTCCTTGCCGAGCTTGTTGATGCATGGATATGGACAATTGATACCAAACGAGGACTCTTTGCGTCTGATGTACGATACTCTGGCCCAGCTGCAAAATTAAGACCCCATCTTTCCCCAGGGGAACCAGAAGATCCACCTGAAAGTGATCCTGTTGACCAGCTTGTCGCTCACAGACTCTGGCTTGGATTTTTGATAGATCGTTTTGAGGTTAGGATTTATCCTCGAATTTTTCTAATACAGAACGAACTCATATTTCTGATTTACCTCATTTTCTTCCGTTATTGGTTAAGACGGTCTACAGTGTTACAACTGCTAAGTTTTCTTGTGATCCTACTTGAATCAATATGACTTTTCACACCTTAGGTGAGAAATTTGTAGTCGCAACTAGTTTTGCTTCACTCGAAATATTTTGCCATATGGTGTATTTGCGTGAGTTTCTTATCGTCACAATGGTTTTTAGGTTGTCCGACATAATAGTGCCGAGCAACTGTTGTTGCTAGGTCGGTTGTTACAACGGAGTACAGACCTTGACTGGTGCTTTACTCGCCACCCTGCAGCCGCTGGTTCCTTTTTTTCTTTGATGCTCCTTGGACTGAAATTCTGTTCATGCCAGACTCAAGGCAATATGCAGAAATTTAGATCTGGGCTCCAGCTGTTAGAAGATCGCATCTACAGGTCACTTTTTGCGAATTCCCTTTGTTTTTTGTCGCACCATACATATTGTTTACTCTTTCTTTATGGACATCTCTCAGTCTGCCTCTATGGTTTGGCAGCACACATCTGATTACTGTCTGAACTAGTATCTGCTATGTTAATACTGAGAACAAATTGGAAGTAGCTATATCTAAAGCTTTTTGTCATCTTAGTCTTAGCCATCCCAACATGGCATTTTTCGATGTTTTCAAAATACTTAAATATTGTTGCTTGGTCAACTTAATTATCTCTGACATACATATATATTTTTTTGTCAAATTATTTCAGGACCTCTTTAGGCTGGTTTGCTCATCAGCCAGAGTGGTATGATGTAAATATTCCAAACTTTTGTCAGAGCGAGGCTTTATCTGTTTCAGTCTTTGTCCACTTTTTATCAAACGAGCTATCAGAATCAAGTCAATCTGATTCCAAAGGAAAATCTCGTGAAAGTGGGAATTTGATTGATGTGGTAAGACAACCATCTGCCATTTTTTTTTTACTTTCACCTGTACATCATTTGACTACAAACTATGATATTTCGTTTGGCTGAATGTTGACAGACTGATCAGTATCATCCTGTCTGGGGTGAGATGGACAACTACACTGTGGGAAAAGAGAAGAGGAAGCAGTTGCTTTTAATGCTCTGCCAGCATGAAGCTGACAGGCTTGACGTTTGGGCACAACCTATTAGCTCAAAGTAAAACTCTTTCTTTTGTAGGACACTTTCACTTCTCAGTTGTTTTCTTTGACTTTTATTTTTGATATTCATTTTTCCAATTGGCAATGTATATATAGGGATAGTCCATATTCGCGGCTGAAAATAAGCTCTGAGAAATGGACCGAATATGCTAAAACAGCCTTTTCAGTGGATCCTCGCATTGCTTTGTCGGTTGCCTCAAGATTTCCGGCAAATGCTGCTGTGAAATCTGAAGTCACTCAGCTGGTTCAGGTATGGATTTACAGCTGCTACTTCCTCTAAGACTGTAGAAAGACAGATATTTTTAAAATTTTGTAGTCTAAGATGGATATACTGTTCCTCTCTTAAGTTTTAAACGTCCTGGTTGTGTACCACCCAGAAAAAACCAATGAGGCATGATGCATCTGGAAATAAGTATGTCATGATACTTTTAGTTAGATATTTATTGAAAATTAAAACGTATCTTGAGAATCAGATTACATGCTCTGGACTTCTTGGTATGAAACTACAGTGTGATAGATGGCTTAATTTTATTATTATTTTTGAATGATGTAAAACGAGTTTTTTCACTGGTACTCTTTCTTGCAGACACATATTGTAGATCTTCGTACAATTCCTGAGGCGTTGCCGTATTTTGTTACACCAAAAAATGTTGAAGAGAACTCAGTACTGTTGCAGCAGCTCCCACACTGGGCTGCTTGTTCAATTACACAGGCTCTTGAGTTCCTCACTCCTGCTTATAAGGGACATCCACGTGTCATGGCATATGTCCTACGAGTTTTAGAGTCTTACCCTCCAGAACGAGTTACCTTTTTCATGCCGCAGTTGGTGCAGTCTTTGCGCTATGATGATGGGGCAAGTCTTATCATGAAATTCTATATATTAATGTTACTTCTCTCTCACCTGGCCTCTCTTTCCTCTGAGCAATTTTGGGATATATCATTTGGTTTGTGGGCATTAGATTTAGCGAAGGCACATCTTAATACGTGAAAATTAAATAATATAAAGATTTTCTAGTGTAGTCTATTTTAGTTTTCATATGTGGTTTTCTTCTTTTAGTCATTAAAATAGAAATTCTGCACTCGATGGGTTGCAGCAATTCCTAGAACTTATCCAACCATGGGGCTAAAAATTGGAATTCGCCTATATTACCTCTTCTTATCTTGGCTTTTTACTAAACTTCCGTTTTTACATTAGTATTGGATTATCAGCTTCACATTTTTCAGAAACGAAAACTATTACTAGGGCTGGATATTGTGTAATGCCTTACTTGAGTTCTCTCCTTTTCCTTGTTCCCTATGATGTTAACAGATCAACTTCTTTTTAAAACGCAGAGGCTGGTTGAAGGGTATCTTCTTAGAGCTACCCAAAGAAGTGATATATTTGCCCATATTCTCATTTGGCATTTGCAGGTGAGTTTAACCTAGTAGACTTTGCAAAATCTTAATTTTGCTTGTAACCTTTATGGAGATTTGTTGATTTTTAAGTTCTATCTTTTATAATGCCAGGGTGAGGATGTTCAGGAAACTCCAAAGGATGGTTCTATTGATAAGGTTTGCCCTTCTTCTTTTTTCTGCTTATATCGCATTGGTGTTTGTTCCAATGTGGATGTTACATCTTACTACTGGTAGGATAGTAAAGTATGTATGTTATATGTGGCTAGACCATCTTTCAAAACAATGAATTTCATTGACATTAGTGCAATGTACTGGCCTTAATTGCTGAAAATAGTATCCTACAGTTGCAATATATGGCCTCCTGCAGAAAACATCTGCGAAGTCTTCTGGTTAGGTTGTTCTTCACTTGTTAACTACGCTAAAAAAAAATTTTATTCACCATGTTAACCACTGGTTTTAAGCACACATTTCCAAGATCTTGAGAATGGGTTTTATGAATACTTATTATTCTTTATTAGCATAAGTTTGATATTGGAAACCATCTGTTCGATAAAAGATGTAATGAGACAATGTAGGTTATGAGGCTATAAATAGTGATAGAAACTTTGTTGTATTTCTTTTGACTGATCGGCGGAGAAAATCTAACCTCTTGCTTCTGTAATATTTCAGAATGCGGCATTCCAAGAAATTTTGCCAGAGGTTCGGCAGCATATTATTGATGGTTTCAGTCCCAGTGCCTTGGACATGTTCACTAGAGAGTTTGATTTCTTTGACAAAGTTACTTCTATTTCTGGGGTGTTATTTCCTCTTCCAAAGGAAGAACGCAGAGCCGGTATTAGAAGGTAGCATTTTAAATTTAATAAAACCGTATCATGGTAAGGATTGATCTGCATCTGTTAGATGCAAGGTAATCTAATATTTTCCATGGCAGGGAGTTAGAGAAAATTGAAATGCAAGGAGATGACCTTTACTTGCCAACTGCTCCTAACAAGCTTGTTAGGGGTATCCGTGTAGATAGTGGAATACCTTTACAATCAGCTGCCAAAGTTCCTATCATGATAACATTTAACGTTGTTGATCGTGATGGTGACCACAATAATGTAAAACCACAAGCTTGCATTTTCAAGGTAAAGCCTTTGCATGATTTTATACAATCTTTTTTATGTTTGTACGTCGACATGAAATCTATTCTACTGTGATGTTGGTTCTATAGTATTTGCCAGTACAAAAAAAAAATTCACTTCTCCTGCTTGCTCTTGCACTTGCATTCATATGCTGCACCCAGTTGGTGTTTACTGTGAGTTTGATGATTCTCTCTTGTGTTCATTCAGGTTGGAGATGATTGCCGGCAAGATGTTCTTGCCCTTCAAGTGATATCTCTTCTGAGAGACATATTTCAAGCGGCTGGTATTAATCTTTATCTTTTTCCATATGGAGTACTCCCAACTGGTGCCGAGAGGGGCATAATTGAGGTAGAACTCACTCTAATATGTTTAACATTAAACCCATTTCCCTTGATAGATAAAATAGATACGGTGGTATCAGAACTTTCATGTATCATTTTTTTTTTTTTTCATTTCTCTTTCCTTCCATTTTATTACAGGTTGTGCCTAATACAAGAAGCAGAAGTCAAATGGGTGAAACTACCGACGGGGGTTTGTATGAGATTTTTCAACAAGACTATGGACCTGTCGGCTCAACCACCTTTGAAACAGCACGAGAGAACTTCCTCATCAGCAGTGCTGGTTATGCTGTCGCTAGTCTTTTACTCCAGCCCAAAGACAGACACAACGGAAATCTCCTCTTCGATGAGTATGTTTCCTGTTTTGCGCTTACCCTTTGTTCTTTTATCTTGGTGCAATGAAAAAAAAAATAAAATCAAAAACTCTTCTGGACAAACATAATGTGGGAAAAAATTTCATGGAAGTAACACAAATTTATAACCATGTGTGTTATGCTAATGCAGCGTGGGAAGACTTGTCCACATCGACTTTGGTTTCATCTTGGAAACTTCACCAGGTGGAAACATGCGGTTCGAGAGTGCTCATTTCAAACTGAGCCACGAAATGACTCAGTTGCTAGATCCATCAGGTGTTATGAAGAGCAAAACATGGCATCAGTTTGTGAGCTTGTGCGTAAAGGGATACTTAGCTGCTCGGCGGCAGATGGACGGAATCATCAGCACGGTGCAAATGATGCTAGAAAGTGGATTGCCTTGCTTTAGCAGAGGAGATCCAATCGGCAATCTTAGGAAAAGATTTCACCCAGAAATGAGCGAACGTGAAGCTGCACACTTCATGATTCATGTATGTACTGATGCATATAACAAATGGACTACAGCTGGATACGACTTGATTCAGTATCTGCAACAAGGCATCGAGAAGTAAGAAGAAGAGGGGATTCAATGATATCCCAAATCAGAGTTATATTTTATTTGCAGGTAAAAAAAACTTCAAATCATGGGAATAGTCTGCAAACTTGGACATTCTGACTAATTTACTTAAAAGGGAGGAACATGAGGATTTATTCTTATTCTTTTGTCGTAGGGGTTGCTATGCACGAAAAAAAGTAACAAAAGAAAAAGATAAGAGTCTTGTGGTGTGGTGATTTTCGATAACTTGAGGGTGCCGGCTATTAGTATGATATATGATCTTTGATATTTTTCTTTTTAGCTTAGCAACATTATCACGCCAATGGTTGAAACTTGAGATGGTCACACGTGTTCCTTTTAATATTAATGATTATTTGATTCAATGATGATGTTTAAACTCTTATGTACTGTATATCATCCAGTATTACACCAGAACCGCTTTTTTAGTAGGTTCTTTCACTAATCAAACGGTCTGGAGCATCAGAAAATTACGGTATGCATAAAAATGGATTAAAGGGTAATGAGCTTATAAAAGTTTTTACCTATCACAAATCAGATATAATGGTGGGTTCTTTGATAAATACTCAGAACCTATTTGATGGAGTTGTTCATCTATGCACACAACATTGAGTGATAGTCTGATAGATCAACCAAGAAGGTCACAACTCAATCATCAGTTAATGTCAGTAAATTAACCAAGAGAATAAAAATCACCATTCAATTTCTTAGAAAAATGTCAGTAAAAAATAAAGTCAACTAACCAGGTTTAAAAAAAAAAAAAAAAAGACAGAGAAGATAAAACGACAGAAACAAAAAGAAACAGATCTATCGTCACTCTAACAACTGAGAGAGGGATTCGAGCTGAGAATAGAGGAAAGTGTTCTCTGAGGGTTCATCGATGGAACAACCAGTCATAATCGGTGCGCTAATACTAGATGTTCACGCTAAGCCATCAACCGCACCAATCTCAGGAACCACTGTCCCTGGCCAGGTTTTAAAATTTGGACTCTCTTGTCTTTTTGTTAGACCTTTTTTCTTGATTTCTTGTGCGCAACTGTGATAATTATGTGTTGGTTTGAATCTGATTAAGTAATTTCCCTTTTAAAGATTTCTTGGGATGAAGCAAAATTTGAAAAAAGGTTTGACCTTTCTCGTTTATAGGTCTTGTTTACGCCGGGGGGTGTAGCAAGAAATGTAGCTGATTGCATCTTCAAGCTTGGAATTAAATCTTTCATGATTGGTACTTTGGGCCTTGATGGTCCAGGTATGTTGTGCCGTCGATTCATTGCAAAAGACGTTGGATCAATCATTTTTTTTTTGGCTTCATTGGACATTTCCTGGTAGCTTAATTCTGTTTTTTTTTTTTTTTTTTTTTTTCTGTATTTCAAACACAGCCAATGTACTATTGAAAGAGTGGAAGCTCTCCACTGAAGGTAAAGACTTTGCCCTATAGAGTAAAGCAAACTGATGCATTATTCAGTTGCAAAGTCTGCTCTTTTACATGTGTATGAAAGATCAACCCTGTTTATGAATCTTGTTTCATTTCAATATCTCAACTTTGTAAGTCCCTTTTCTCTGTCTCTGTTTCTTTTTCCACTTTGGTTGAAAAAAACTCTTTTCTTGGGTCGACGATGTTGCAGGAATCTTGAAACGTGAAGACATCAGTACTCCCATTGTCTCCCTTGTATATGATACGAATGGAGAAGTTTCGGCTGGTGTTGCTGGTGTAGATGCAGTTGTACGTTCCTTTTTCTTTTTATGTCTTATTGCTGTATTAGTATGGTCATCTAGTCGATAAACTGGGAATGAAGGATGTTATTGTTGTTGTTGTACTTCATTGGGTAAGTGACTTACACTTACATTGTTTTTTCTCGGGCAGGAAAAGTTCCTGACACCTGCGTGGATCCAGCGGTTTGTGAAAAACATAAGCTCAGCGCCTGTTCTAATGCTAGATGCAAATCTTAGCACTCTTGCTTTGGAAGCATCTTGTAAATGTAATGCTTATAGCTTTTACAGTATGATTGTTCTAACCATCGTTTTATCTGTCTTCTTGACCTTTTCTTTCTTGAAGTGGCTGCAGAGTTCAATGTTCCTGTATGGTTTGAACCCGTGTCAGTCACAAAGTCTCAGAGAATCACATCAATTGCCAAGTATGTGAGTGCCATGTCTCCATACTCTTGAAAGCTAGATCTTTTTTATCTTCTATGGTTATTCGCAAACCAACAGATTTAAATTTTGTTTTCTACAGGTAATGATAGTGTCTCCTAACCAAGACGAACTCATAGCAATGGCCAACGCTCTCTGCGCCAAGAACTTGTTCCACCCCTTTAAATCAGAACTGTCCATTGAAGATATGTACCGCACGCTAAAGCCAGCCATTTGGATTCTTCTTGAAAATGGTATTAAAGTAGTTATTGTAACCCTCGGATCCAATGGAGCTCTCTTATGCTCCAAGGGGAACCCGAAAAAGGCTCTAAACATAAACCGAAAGTTCCCTCTAAGTGGAGAGATTTACAAACGTATACATTCTGTATGTTCACCAGACCGGTTTACTGAACTTGAATCGTATCGCAGCTCGAGTCTTTTAGCATTGCATTTCGCAACCATACCAGCCAAAGTCAAGAAGCTGACTGGTGCAGGTGATTGTCTGGTAGGCGGCACAGTCGCATCACTGAGCAATGGGTTAGATCTAATCCAGAGTTTAGCAGTTGGCATGGCCTCTGCTAAAGCAGCAGTTGAGTCAGACGACAATGTGCCTCCTGAGTTCAACTTGGATCTTGTTTCCGGTAATGAACTAATTATGTGTCAATAATATGAATGAGAGTCTGAATTATGATTTTAAGTTTTCGGTTTTATCGAGTCTGAGCCGGTTTACGTTTTTGGATTTGGTTTGAACGTACAGATGATGCAAAGTTTGTGTACAATGGGGCGAAGATGTTGATGGTTCATCAGTCGATGCTATGAAGGATGGTAGTGTTGTTTCTTTTTGTTAAAGCTGTCATTGGCCTTAGTTATTGTTTTATGTAACAATATCAAAATTTTCTTTTAAATTTCTATAATTATTGCTGACAAAAGTAGTTTGATGGTCTGTCTAATAGCCTAGTCCTACCAAAATAAAGTATTGCTCGCAAAAAAGAAATAATGTCCAACAGATTCCCAAGTTTGGAAATCAAATTAGTGATAACATGTACAATTTTTCGACCATTTTTCTGATATGGTCTATGTGCGGGCAAAAAAAGATAGGACTCTGTGAACCTCAAGCAATTTCAGAATGGGCTTAAAATATTTATAGAGGTCTTTAAATTTCTAAACTTAATAATATTTATTGGCCAATATGTGAACGGTGAACTTAATATTTTGATGATCTTTTCTTTAGGGATATAGCTTTTCTCGTCTCAAAATCGTAGTTCCCGTTAACTCTGTATTTTTTTTTTTTTTAATTGGACTAAGATACGTGCGTGTGTGGATTTAATGAGAAGTACTGTTTCTATCGTTAGAAACTTAAGATATATAAAGATAATGCCCTTGCCTAATTTCAAGTTTTGCTAGGAAAATTTTGTTTTACTAGAAGTCTAGATTTTTTGGATGAATTTGTTAGAGACGTACGTAAAGATTTCTAGGAAACAAAAACAAGTTTCTTTCTTTTTGCACAAAGTAGAAATCAATTATTTTCGGTAACATTGATTACCTTTAATTGTATTTTACGGAAAATACAATTAAAAGAGAATTTGTTAGAGTGGATCCTTTTCGTTATCTTTTCTCTCTAATCCATCTGTTCCACCATTTATAACTTTCTACTTTTCCTTTTCTCCTCTTTACTTTGTCTATTCTATAATTCCTCCTCTTTTGACTTTCAGGTATGGGTGTTTTGTCATGTTTATTTAATATGTGGGTATCTCTATCCTGAACTATAAAAGTTACAACTTAAAATATAAATATACTGATAGTCTAACATTGTATTACACTAAATTTAAAATAAGTTTAATACATAAAATATGATCCATCTAGTATCAAATTAACTTATTGTTAGTTTAAATCTAGGATTATGTTGAGCCGGGCCTGGGTGAAACACGATGAACCTTCTTGTGGGCGCTGAGCATACAAAACCAATACATTACGGACCTATCCGGCTAAGGCTAACCCTACAGAATATTAGTGTTGCAAATAACGTTAGATTTTATTTTTGGCTATTTTCTATGATAGTTTCCATATAAGGCAGTTGGCATGGCCATGTTTTTAATGCTGACGTCTTCTACGCAAACCATTAGTGAAGTGGGGTGCCTAAGACTTGAGGTTTTAGACGAAATGCTAGATCTGTGATATCTTTATCGTTCCAACTGAATAATCGCAGTAAAATTTCTGAACCATGTTTGTTGTAGTGAAAAAAGTAGAGCTTCTCCTTCAGCCTCAAGAGTGGTATTAACAATCCGATTCACCGGAAAAGCATATCGGAGAAGAAGAAGAAGAGAACCATCTACGGTTCTAACAAACTTTATTAACCAGAAATAAATGTGTATATTACAAAAGCTTAACCTCATCCGTTTATCCACATATCCTTTATATACTAACACATATTAACCAAACTAATTGAACCAGGGTTAACCGGTTGTGAACCAGTCAATAACCAATCCTCATGATCCTAATACGCCCCTCTCAAGTCTGTAGCTTCAAAGATGTCTGGTTTGGAAGATACAGTTTTGATAATGACATCTTAGAGAGCAATCCATAGAAAGGACCTGGATGAAGCGGTTTGGTAAGGATGTTAGCATGTTGATTCTCCGAAGGAACATGGAAGACCTTGAGTGTACCTATTTTAATCTGATCCCTGACTGTGTGACAGTCAATTTCTATATGTTTTGTCCGCTCATGGAAAACAGGATTCATAGCAATATACAAAGCCGATTTATTGTCACAATACAGTTTAGCAGGACATGTTACTGGAAGGTGTAGATCCTTAAACAACTGATGTAACCAAATAAGCTCACAAGTCGCGTGAGCCATACTGCGATATTCAGACTTTGTACTGCTCCGACTAGTGACACCTTGCTTCTTAGATTTCCAGGAGATAAGGGAGTTACCAAGATAGATGCAATAGCCAGTGATAGATCTACGAGTATCCTAGCAATTGCCCTAGTCAGCATCACAAAAGCCATTTAAGCTCAAGTCCGAATCAGCAGAGTACATTAAGCCTTGGCCAGGGTTAGCTTTGATATACCTGAGAACTTTATGAGCTGCCTGAAGATGAATATCAGAAGGGGCAGAGATGAACTGACTAAGTTGATGAACAACAAAGGTGATATCCGGCCTAGTGATGGTAAGATAAAGTAGTCTGCCAATAAGTTCTCTATAAGAACGAGGATTAGGTAGAGGCGTCCCCATCGTAGCCGTAAGATGCAAATTAGGATCCATAGGAATAGGACTTGGTTTACAACCAAGTAATCCTGCATCTTCGAGCAGGTTCTGAGCATACTTCCGTTGACAAACTGAAATACCTGTTGAAGAACGAGATATTTCCAATCCAAGAAAGAATCTAGCTGGTCCAAGGTCCTTGATTTTGAATTCGGAATGCAACAATGCTTTCAAGCTCTCAACGGCATTGGCATCATTACTAGCAATCAAGATATCATCAACATATACCAAGATGGCAATAAAAGAACCAGAGCTATCTTTGACAAATAGAGTATTATCAGTAGGAGATTGAATGAAGTTTGCACCCAAGAAAATGGAAGACAGTCGTTTATACCACTGTCGAGATGCTTGTTTCAAGCCATAAAGGGACTTTCGAAGTCGACAAACCGGGTTGGGTGGCAAGACAACATTTGGTGGGGGAGTGTAACCCTGAGGAAGACTCATGTAGATCACCTCATCCAAGTCTCCATGCAGGAAAGCATTGGATACATCTATCTGTGTCAAGCTCCATCCTTGTTTAGCAGCAGCACCAAGTAAAAAATTTACACTTGTTAGCTTAGCCACATGAGAGAAAGTCTCTATAAAATCCAAACCTTCTTGTTGTGTAAACCCCTGTGCTACAAGTCTTGCTTTATACCTTTCAACAGAACCATCAGGGTTATACTTAATAGTAAATACCCATTTACAACCAACAACATTTTTACCTAGTGGTAAAGAAGTAACATCCCAAGTATGAGCAGATTCGAGAGCATGAAGCTCTTCACCAGCTGCATTAGTCCACTTTACTGATTTCATGGCTTGGGCAAAGGTTTTAGGTTCAGTTTCAAGACTATAGGAGAAAATATATGATTGAGAAACAGGAGTGAAACGATCATATGAAACAACAAAAGATATAGGATATGGAGTGGTAAGAGATTTAGTGGGAAGCACTTTTTCTAGTGGTGGAAAAGAAAGAGGAAGAGTAGTAGCATCAGCAAAAGAATGATCTACAGAAATATAAGGAACAAGGGCACAATGACATTCAGAAAGATAGGAGGGTGTCTTTACATTTCGTTTAGGTCTAACAGTAAGTTCAGAAGTAGAAGTTGTCTTTCGTGATACAATGGTATCCTCCACACGAATAGTATTAGGGTCCAACGGTGCAGTGTTTGATGCAGATGTATGTGATGCATCAGATTCATCATGTATGTCAATATCAACATCATCAAGAGAATGCAAAGAATCAACAAAATGTAATGGAGTAGGTAATGGCAAAATGCTATTTGGAAACATATCTACTGCCTGAGATAACAAGTCTGATGTCTTAAAAGGGAAAACATCTTCATGAAAGACAACATTGCGGGATATAATTATAGAATGAGACTCCAAATCGAGAAGCTTATACCCTTTATAACCAGATGGGTAATCAAGAAAAATTCAAGGTTTCGATCGTGGAGAAAACTTGTGTCTATCATGCGAAGGAGTCGATGCAAAACATAAGCAACCAAAACTTTTAAGCATAGTATAGTCAGGAAGTTTATGACAAAGAGTTTGAAAAGGATACTTATTAGCTAACAAGGGTGAAGGCATCCTATTCATTAAGAAAGCAGTAGTCAATACACAATCACTCCAGTACTTCAAGGGAATATTAAACTGAAATAACAATGCTCGAGCAACATTCAATAAGTGTTGATGTTTTCGTTCAACTACAGAATTCTGTTGAAGTGTGTATGCACAAGAAAATTGATGTAACATCCCATGTTCTTTAACAATGTCATTGAATGCAAGTTCAGGTGCATTATCATATCAAATTGCCTTTATTTTGGAATCATATTGAGTAGAAACAAGTTTAAGAAAAGCAGGAAAAGCTGTAGAAACATCACTTTTATTTCTTAGCATATAAAGCCAGGTTACACGAGTGCAATCATCAACCAGAGTAAAGAAATAACGAAAACCTTCTACAGACTCAATGCCAAAAGGACCCCAAATATCTAAATGGACTAAATCAAACGGTTGAGATGAAAGATTGTTATGGGAAACATAAGCTAAGCGCTTCTGTTTAGCTAGAGGACAAATTTGACAAGGAGATGCATTTGTAACTACAGACTTAAAAGAAGGAGTCATACTAACAAGACTTTGTAAAACTGCAGGTGATGGATGTCCAAGTCGCTGATGCCACAGAACTCCATCGACCAATGCAGTAGCAGAAACGGAACAAACAGCAGGAAGAGATGGCGAGAGGGACTTTGGTTCTGTCTCAAGAGTATAGAGATTATTGATGAGTCTACCTCTCCCAATCATCAAGCCCTGAGAAAGTTCTTGAATAAGGCAACAATTAGGAAAGAAATGAGTAGAACAAAATAGACTTTGAGCTAAACAACTTATGCTAATCAGATTAAACTTGAAATCAGGTACATGTAAAACATTATTCAATATCAATGTTTGTGTAATGCAAATGGTGCATGTGTGTGTGATAGGAACCCGAGTACCATTCGGTAAAGTAACCGTAACGCTAGAAACAGGAACTAACTCTCTAAATATTGCTAAATCAGAACAAACATGACTAGACGCACCACTATCAATAATCCAATCATTAGGTGCAAGAAATTGTTGTAAAGAAGAAAGAGCATGTTTCTGAAAGGTAAGAATATGATTATCATATCGAAGGCTAGTGGAAGGAAAAGGTATAGTACCAGAAGTAGAAGTTTGAGCCATGAGACCATGTGCAGTAACCGTTGCAGTATTAGAAGAAGCTATAGGCTCTTGAACTGGTACCTGAGTGTTATACTGAGATATAAGTTGTTGTAACTGTTGTGGTGTAAAGAGCGAAGGATTACCATCAAGACGAGCAGGGGGAACCAATTCAGGAGAAGCTGCATACGAAGAAGGACCAATCGAAGAGTACGATGAATGTTCTGCATAAACATTAGCATTTGCCTTCTGAATAGGATCATACGACATTCGTGGTTGAGTTTGAGGCATCCGAGGTTGCAACTGAGTAGTCTGCATACGAGCAGTAAAGGATGACTGATTCTGCACCACACCATTCCCCTTGTAACCACCAGTCTTATAGCCCGGAGGAAAACCATGAAGCTTATAACATTTCTGTATAGTATGTCCCAATCGGCCACAATGTGTGCAAACAAGCTTCTGAGGTCGCATGGTATTATAAGCAGCTACATAAGCACTATCACCATCATAAGAAGCAGGTGTCGTGGTTTGAAATACCACATTATCAACTTGAGTGATTACCTTAATAGTCCCCTGTCTCTCATCTTGAGTCACCATATTGAAAGCTTCTTCTATAGTCGGTATCGGCTTTAACATCAATATGTGACGCCCTGACTGTTCATAACTCTCATTCAAACCCATGAGAAACTTAGTCACACGACTTCGTTGTTGCAACTTTTCCCACTTAACAGCCGCATCACATTCACATTTTCCACATGTGCAAACATGAAGTTCTACATAATTCTTGTGTTCTTCCCACAAAGAAACCAAAGACGTGTAGTAGGTTGTGACATCAAGAGAACCTTGCTCAATCTTGCTAAGTCTCTGTTCAATAGCAAATATCCTAGGTGCATCATCTTGCTTAAACCTAGTGATTATGCTTTTCCACATACCCTTAGCAGTAGAAATATACTGAATTCATCAACCAAGTACTCACAATATCATTGCAACGTGACCAAGTTCCATAATCACGATGAGTTTCCGGAGGTTTAGTAATCGTACCGTTGATAAATCCCATCTTATTACGCACATTTAACGCCAGATCTCCTCCGAGAAGGAAAATCAGAAGCTGTCGTAAGCCGATCCGAAACCAAAACAAGTCCCGCATGATCATTACTATTCAAATAATACGGATTCTCATACTGATCCAGCTGAAAATGCGAAGACTCAATAGGGTCACGCGGATTCGAGTTTGTTGGGTGTACAAAAGAAGGAGGTACAAAAGAACCCATTCTCAATGAAGAATTTGAGAAAAAAATTCAAGAAATCGCAACGAAATTGAAAAAGAAAAAGAGAAATCCGCTGCGAACAGGTCAATCAAAGGCGAGAAACAAAAAGAAGAATAGCAAAACCCAAAGAAAACTCCAACGAAAACTCAAAAATCACAGTAATAAGGATTCACACAGCTCGGAGAAAAGAAATTGAACAGCTCATCTCTTTTAATCTAACTTCTCACAAAATTTCCAATGAAATCGAATGAAGCGGAAGACTTAAGAGCAAAGCTCTGATACCATATTAACAATCCAATTCACCGGAAAAGCATATCGGAGAAGAAGAAGAAGAAGAAGAAGAAGAAGAAGAGAACCATCTACGGTTCTAACAAACTTTATTAACCAGAAATAACTGTGTATATTACAAAAGCTTAACCTCATCTGTTTATCCATATATCCTTTATATACTAACACATATTAACCAAACTAATTGAACCATGGTTAACCGGTTGTGAACCAGTCAATAACCAATCTTCATGATCCTAATAAGTGGAACAAACTGATCAAGGTCTAGCTGAGCCCCAACACTTTGCATCGCCATAACTGCATTTAACAAAAGAATGGGTAGAGGGTCCAATATACACCCGCACAATAATTATGACCAACACTAGGGGAACAAAACAATCAGTATTATTTGCTTCCACACATTCCTCTGTTTCGTGCTTTAGCTTGAAGAGCCGTATTATAAGGACTTTCTCGAATATTATTAAAAATAAAGTTGTTATGAGCTTTCTAATTATTATTATTATTTTGTGTGTGTGTGTAAGCTTTAATAACAATTTAGTTACCCAATTAAACCAAAATATACGTACAAATACCTGCAGTCGCCTAACTTACAAAACAAATAAACAATGGTGGGATCTCATATAATCGTTTTAGAAATCATAATGAGATGACATTTATGGCTCTAAACTGCTTGAAGATGCTAAAACATTAATCGGATTTGGCCAGCCTCTGCCGATGAATTCACTCATTCTAGAAACAAGTTTGTTCGTTTTCTATTTGTTGTGAATTGTAAATTTCATGTGAGGCTGTTACGTTGTCCTTAATAATGAAGCTCTTGATAAAATGAATAATTGTATTTAATATATTGACACGTTGATTCGTGACATAATGTTAGACTATTACGTTGTTGAATAAATAAATTTTGTCCAACAATGACACGTTTTCCGAATGGCTACAGTAAAACCTCTATAAATTAATATTCTATAAATTAATAAACACTATAAATTAATAAATTTTGTTGGTCCCAAGTCAGGTCAGTGTAAAAATTAACAATATTCGATAAGATAATAAGATAATAATTTTTTCGAAATCTCCTTATAAAATATGGTCCCAATAATATCATAAATTAATAATTATGTAAATTTATATATATATGTATATATATATATATATACTGATATAATAGTGTATGTTTCTCCTAAAGCTCAATTCTATAGAACAATTGTAATGTTGTATTTTCAACCTATAATGATATCTCTAAAATATTTTATAACATGTCATACAAATAATTAAATTTAAAGTTTTAATTTTTAGATATGCATCATTTACAATTTGATAATTTGACAGATTATTAAAATAGGAGAATTGATATTATTATTCATAGATTTGAATTTATGTGTCTCATGTGTATAAGTCAATTTGTCTTTAATATTTGTAATTTATTGTAAATAGTGCTTTCTAAATATTACAAGTTCAATTCCTAAACCATAAAATTTATAACATCCGAAAGTTTAATCTTATTTTGCTATAGTTGTTCCAATTCATAATTTTTTTAAAAATAAACAATTAAAAATATATCTATAAATTAATAATTATTAATTTACACTATAAAATAATAATTATTAATTTATAGATAAATTAATATCACTATAAATTAATAAAATGTCTTAGTCCCAACATTATTAATTTATAGAGGTTTTACTGTATATATTACTCTATTACTGTTAACAACAGAGTACTGTATATATATTTCAAGCAAAATAAATATTATTATTAATTATGATGAGATATTACATAAAAATATAGAAAGATTACGTAAAAGAAAAATAAAGATTTTCGTACACTAGATAAAAAAGAATTAACTCGTTAATATCATTAACTTTGTTTTTATTACAGTTACATATATTATTACAATTTCACCACTCCAACTTTTTGAAAAGTTTCATAGGCAAAAAAATTATGGAGTACTAGAGTCTAGAAACTTGAGGGAAAACAAAACATTGAACATCATCAACAATCTTTGTCAACTCACAAGTGAACAATGATCCCAACAATCGCCGAGTAAGTCCCCGTGACCATAAGAACTAAACCCATCGCAATAATCACCACCAAAACCACACTCTCAAACTCCACACATCTCCTATATCCCTTACTGATCTTTAAATAAATTGCACATGGAAATACTATCGAAGTAAAACTAGTCAAAAGTGCGCCTATAAGAGACATTACATACCCAAACAATGGCACAACAAGTGCAACCAATATTGTTCCTAAAACCAGCCCGGTTCCAGTCAACATACGAACGCTTCTCCTTTTATAGTTTGCTTTCATCAACCGCGTATTGATTGCTTCCATGATGGGAGAAAGGATTAATGCATATTTGGTTAAGGGGCTCACAATTGTGGTAGAGATTGCTATCACCGCGCTGACCTTATGTGTTGGAAGGTTTAAAGTGATTTGTGATTGCACCTCTTCTCCATACATTAGATATCCAAAGATTGCCATCACTCCATATATCATTGATGATAACGCAAAGCTTATGAAAAGAATCTTTAAATACAAAAAAAGAACAGAAATTAAAAAAAAAAAAATCTTGGTACGTAACTAAAAATGTTTTCCGTGACAAATATGACTACCTTAGGGAAATGGTTTTTGTTCTTCATAGAATTGTAGATTGTTGGGAAGACCGGATGTGCTGTGTAGCAAACAAGATACAAACTAACTGAAGTGGGAATTCCTGGCCAGTTGACCAAAACACCTTTGTTCTTAAATCCGACACCTTCAATAGCACCGATCCAAAAAATAGACATTACTAGTATACAAGAAACAAGGATCCCACCGGCTGATATATACGAGAGAAAAACTTGTGTTTCCAACCACACTGTTGGAAGAACGATTAAAGAAGCAACAACGATAAACAAGTTCTTTTTGTCGATTATGAAACATCCACGAAATCGGATTGCCGCATGTGGAAACATGTGAGACATGTTGTCAGCTTCTAAGATCAAGATTGCCGTGGCGACTAGGTACAGTTCGATGTATATGAAGATAGAGACTAATAACCGACCTTTTTTCCCAAACGCTTTGTACGTTATATCAGGGTAGCTACGAGTCGTAGGCTCGAGTTTAAGGCAACGTTGGAGGAGTAAACCAGTGTACCAAGTCGTAGCTCCAATCAGAAAGAAAAATAAAATGCTAATCCATCCACCGGAGGCAAGTGCATAAGGAATAGCCAAGATTCCAACACCTAACACATATGTATTTAGCCTAAGAGTGGATATTATATTATATATAGTTCTATTAAAAAAAAAAAAGTTGCACTATTATAATTTGATACCTGATAAAGAGTTCAAAGTGTTAAAACAAGCGTGGACGGAGGAAACGCCAACGTCGCCGTTACTGTCGTCGGAATATTCCATCTCCTTGGTTTAATACGTTTTTAATTGTTCTATTAAAGCAATACTCAAAAGTGTTCTTTAACCAAAAAAAAAAAAAAAAGCTTTGTAAACATGTCAATTATTGAGTAATGATGTGTGTGTTGTGTCAGTGTGCTTATGTATATTTATAGTAGACCAAAATAATAAACCGGAAAGTTGGTTATTTGAACCGGTTAAATATGAAACCGGTTAAATGTGAAACCGGTTCGGAGTTTTATCTTCTTCTTCATCAGAAAGAAAACACAAGATAACAGAGTTGCCACCAAAGCTCCAATTTTTATCCCCACCACACAGCAGAAGAAGAAGCTTTGAGGAATGAGAAGAAGATAGAGAGAGCTCAAAAGTTTCGAATATGATTGTAACACTAAACCCTAGGATCCTCCATTTCTCCAAGCTCCATCCTCTTTCTCGTTCTTCTTCGTATATCTACAGAACTCGAAATGTGTCTCTGACCACAAATTGTAAGCTTCAGAAGCCTGAGAATGGGAATCAGAGAAGTAGCGGAAATCTCACGAAGACCATCTCGCTTTCCGACTCGGCGCCGCCGGTTACGGAAGAGACGGACGTGGAAGTTTCCGGCGATCGGGTTGTTAAGGGAGGTGGTAATGGTAATGGAGGAGGAGGAGACGGAAGAGGGTTAGGGTTTTTGAAGAAGTTACCGAGAAAGGTTTTGTCAGTTTTGTCTAATTTGCCTCTTGCGATTACAGAAATGGCCACCATTGCTGCTCTTATGGCTCTTGGTAAGTCCTAGTTCCTTCTTTTGGATGTTGGTTTTGTTGCATTAGGTATTTGAGAAACTGATAAAAAGTTTTCATCTTTTTAAAGGGACTGTGATTGAACAAGGTGAAACCCCTGATTTCTATTTCCAAAAGTATCCAGAGGATAATCCTGTGTTTGGGTTCTTCACTTGGAGATGGATTTTTACACTTGGATTTGATCATATGTACTCTGCTCCTATCTTTCTTGGGATGTTGCTTCTTTTAGCTGCTTCACTTATGGCTTGTACTTATACTACTCAGATACCTTTGGTTAAGGTTGCAAGGAGGTTTGTGTTTTTTTTCTTCCTTTGTGTCCGTTTTGTAACTCCTTGTTTTCTAAAGAAGAAGAGCTTATGAGTTTAGTAAATTGCAGATGGACTTTTATGAAGTCAGATGAGGCAATTAAAAAGCAGGAGTTTGCAGATACTTTGCCAAGAGCATCTATTCAAGACTTGGGAATGATTTTGATGGGTGATGGTTTTGAGGTTAGGATTACTTCTCTCAGTTTTAACTTCTTCTATAGGAGTCTGTGAGGTTTTTGTTTGATTGTATTGGTTTAAGTCGTAGTAAGTTTGCAGTTTGTTTGTTCTGCAGGTGTTTATGAAGGGTCCTTCATTGTATGCTTTTAAAGGTTTGGCTGGTCGATTTGCGCCTATTGGAGTACATATCTCAATGCTTCTGATTATGGTGGGTGGAACCCTCAGTGCGACAGGGAGCTTTAGAGGCTCGGTCACAGTTCCGCAAGGGTTAAATTTTGTCATGGGAGATGTCTTGGCCCCAATTGGGTTTTTCTCAGTTCCAGCAGATGCTTTTAATACTGAAGTTCATGTTAATCGATTCACCATGGATTATTATGATAGTGGAGAGGTGAGTCTTTTGTTTGCTTTCTCTGTTCTCTCTATTCATGTGACCATTCACAATTAAATAGAACTCTTGGTTTGATATTTCTTTTCCCATTTTGTGTAGATCTCACAGTATCACTCTGATCTTTCACTCCGTGACCTTAATGGGAAAGAGGTTCTGAGAAAAACAATTAGCGTTAATGATCCCTTGAGATATGGTGGGGTCACCATATACCAGACAGATTGGAGTTTCTCAGCCTTGCAGGTGACAAAGGATGGTGAAGGACCATTCAACTTGGCTATGGCACCTATTAAGATCAATGGAGACAAGAAGTTATATGGGACCTTCTTACCAGTTGGTGATACTAATGCTCCCAATGTCAAAGGAATGTAAGAACCTCTTTACCTTTGATGAACTTACAAGAGTATAAGAGATGTAACTTTTTCTTGGATTCTTGACATAGTTATATTTTGATGTGTCTTGTATAGGCCTTAAACTTTGCTCCTGTTGAGTTTTTTTCAGATCTATGCTAGCTCGGGATCTACAATCTATTGTTGTATATGATCTGGAAGGAAAATTCGCTGGAATAAGGAGACCAAACTCGAAGCTTCCCATTGAGGTTAATGGTATGAAGATTGTCATTGAAGATGCAATTGGAAGCACTGGTCTTGAGTTAAAAGTAAGACACTTCTTGAAATGGCACTGGCACATACAAAAGATGAGACTTAGTTTCTTTCAATATAATACAACATCTTTGTTCTTGGTCTTGTTTCTCAGACTGACCCAGGAGTACCAGTGGTCTATGCTGGTTTTGGTGCTTTAATGCTCACAACCTGCATTAGTTACTTATCTCATTCACAGGTAAAAGTAACACTTAAAATCGTTATCAATCAAAGTCTTGTTTTATACCGATGTGTTTTGGCATTTGGGTTTACTAGATTTTGGTCTTCCACCTCCAGCAACATCTTCATCATCTAACTCTGGTTTCCCTTTTTCTCTTATGTTTGTTTGAAACATTATATGAAGATATGGGCACTACAAAACGGAACAACATTGGTGGTCGGAGGAAGAACCAACAGAGCGAAGAACGAATTCCCTGATGACATGAATCGATTGCTCGATCAAGTTCCTGAGCTAATCAATAAGAACACTTCAGTTGTCTCTGAGCAATCTTGATTAGCTCTTCGAACTCTGGTACATTTCAAGACAAAACCAATATAGTTGTACAGAATTATGAAAGAAGGTATAGTTTTCAAGAACACATACACATTCACATTCTACATGTTGCTGATCATATGGGAAGAGAGAGAGAGAGAGAGAGAGAGAGAGGAGCTTGAAAGTTAGAGACTGAAACTTCAGAATCGATTTGCATGGAGGTTTTGTTTGAAGAGTCAGAGTCTTAGCTTCTACACCGTGAAGTTAGAGAATAGATGGTGAGTACTATTTTTTTGTGGGTAGGTTTTCTTGTTTGTCAAGTTATATGATCTGTATGTATCTCTCTTAACTACAATTCATCGATACTACAATTGTTTTTTACTAGCTCTGTTATATTATCCTCGGTAGAAATATTTTACCCTGTAAACAATAATATTCAATTGCCGACAGAAAGTAAATAAAATAGTGTTATCTTTGGGGCCAAACTGACAACAAAGTCAAGATCGTCTTCTTGTCTTTTGTCCCAAATTGCTCATCAAACTCAAGATCGTCTAAAATCAGTAGCAACCATGGAGAAACCAAAGTTCAAGACTGTCCAAGAAGTGATTGCAGCCGGCGAAGGACTACCGGAGAGATATCTCCATGCACCCACCGGCGACGGAGAAAGTCAACCTCTTAATAGTCCCGTGCCGGAGATGGATATACCGGCCATCGATCTAAATCTTCTCCTCTCTTCTTCTGAAGAGGGTCAACAAGAATTGAAGAAACTTCACTCGGCACTCTCTACATGGGGCGTTGTTCAGGTTTGACTCTCTTAATTTAGTGAAGATCAGAGTCATGAATCAATTTCTGTACAAGTTCTTGATTGAAGTAAGCAAAGCAGGTGATGAATCATGGAATCACTGAAGCGTTTCTTGACAAGATTTACAAGCTAACCAAGCAGTTCTTTGCGCTTCCGACCGAAGAGAAACAAAAGTGCGCGAGAGAGACAGGTAGTATCCAAGGATATGGAAACGATATGATTCTGTCGGATGACCAAGTTCTTGATTGGATCGACCGTTTGTTTCTCACTACTTACCCTGAAGATAAGCGTCAACTTAAGTTCTGGCCTCAAGTCCCAACCGGGTTTAGGTAAAAAAATCCATACTTTGCAAATTCAACACCATCTCTGTTGATTTTGACAATAGTTACTTTCTTCAGTGACACTTTACATGAGTACACAATGAGGCAACGGGTATTGATCGAGAAGTTCTTTAAGGCTATGGCTAGATCATTGGAATTGGAAGAGAATTGCTTTCTAAAGATGTATGGAGAAAATGCTATCATGAATGCAAGATTCAATTTCTTTCCTCCATGTCCGAGACCAGACAAGGTTATTGGGATTAAACCGCACGCTGATGGCTCGGCTGTCACACTTCTCTTACCAGACAAAGATGTCGAAGGGCTTCAGTTTCTCAAAGATGGGAAGTGGTATAAAGCTCCAATAGTCCCTGATACAATTCTGATCAATTTAGGAGACCAGATGGAGGTAACTTAATCATATAGATATGTTTTTGTAAGATTGATTGGTGTAGGTTTGATCTTATGTGTGTGTGGTCAGATAATGAGCAATGGGATATACAAGAGTCCAGTTCATAGAGTGGTTACAAACAGAGAAAAGGAAAGGATATCTTTGGCAATGTTTTGTGTACCGGGTCCAGACAAAGAGGTTCAGCCAGCGGATGGGCTTGTGTCTGAGGCAAGACCAAGATTGTATAAAACAGTTACCAAGTATGCGGAGCTCCACTACAAGTACTATCAACAGGGTCGAAGAACCATTGAAGCTGCATTGATCTGATAAAATACTTTTCATATATTGGGTCTGTTTGCTTGTTGTAACTTGGAACTTTGAACTCTAAGAACATATCGTTTGACGTTATATATCAAAGCTAATGATCAGTGGTGGTGAGCAAAGCTCCTGGAATGAAATTGCCTTCTTTGATGGACTCGTCAAATTAAAGGATTGGATAGTTGGGTGATGCTTTGCTAATCGCTTTACAATTGAGGCTACTTTAACCATTGATACAAAACCGTAACTACTGAACATAATAAGAAAAAACTGATTTATTGATAAAGGTTTGTTAATATATCACAAGTTCCAACTTCCAAAATAAAATAAACAAAGAAAATGCTGAAGAAGCTGAGTAGCAAAACGAGGTCTCTTCCTCCGCCACAAAAACCTCAACAGGCGGCACAATAGCCTTGACCGCCACAACGACCACCACCAAAACGACCACCGACAAAAAGATTAGGAGGTCCACGACCGCCGAAATAAGGACCACGACCACCGATAAAAGGACCACGACCACAACCACGACCATAACCACCTACAAAACGACCAAAACCGTTATATTCCTCATCAGAAGATGATTCATCCATAGGCACGCTCTCTGCCTCAGCCTTTACAGATCCAGTTTTAACTTCATTATTTGACTTAATCAATGAGATCAATAGATCCATCTTTTCTTCCATCTTTTTTTCCATCTTTTGAAGACGAACACCAAACCCTTCCATTATCTCCATCGCATCAGATATTTTCTTCTCAATCGTCATGTCTTTCTTCTGGTTCTCCAAATTATCTTTAAGCGTCGACGTCGTGTCCTTAATCACACAAGGAGCTGCTTCAGCATTGGTGGCGGATTTATTGTCCATGAAGAAGATGAGAAGAACGTCTCTAGGTTACAAAAAGAGAGAAAGTGCAAACCCTAGACAGCTGCTTAAGGAAGAAGGTATTTGTAGAGTCTTTCTTTTTATAAAAGCTAATTGCGTAAAAACAAAGCCATTGAGCAATCTCTTTATCTTGTTATTTTGAAAAATGTAATAAAAAGGTTATATAATAAACTACAAATCCTAAAAGTAAAAAGATTACCCTTTTTTCAAAAAGGTATATGAACATATATTAATAAAAAAGAAATTATGCAATAAATTACAAATCTTAAAACTAAAAAGATTATAATTACTATTTTTGAAAATATAAAATAATAATAATGTAATATCTTATTATATAAACCTTAGTTTTCAATGTTAGTAATTCATATAATCGCGAGATGTGTCAAATATATCAATAATATTTTGACATATGTGAAAAGAAATTTTATTTAATTATTATAGAAAAATTAAAAATCCTAAAAAAGAAAAGGATAACAATTAATATTTTTGAAAAGTATATAAAACAAAAAGTAATATATTATATCACTAATTCTTTTAGGAAAGTTATCTATTAAATTACAAATTTCAATAGGAAAATATGTGCAATTAATAATGAAAATATTTGCAATTTAATTGCAATTATTATTTATTATAATCATTTGTTAAAAATAAGTTTATACAGAAAAGTGATTAAAGTATAAAAAAAATAATTTGTTAAAATTAGTGATTAACAAAATATAAGAAAAATAAGATAATCAAAATAAGAAATTCATAAAATTTTCTTAAGTTTTTCAATCGGTGAATGATTTGATAACGTATTCAATATTTTATTATTATATAAACCTTGGTTTTCAAAGTTATTTCAAAGTTAGTAACTCATGTGCTCGCGATACATGTCAATTTTAACAATTAAAGATTTTGTCATGTGTTATACAAAAACTTTGTTTTAACATATTTGTAAATTATAAGAAAATAATTTTCTTAGCAATTTAATAATTTTAAAAGATAGTTCATATATGTATATATAAAAAAAATTCTAATTTTAAATTACTAATTCTATAAGAAAAATAATTAAGAAAATTATACAATTAATTACTATAATACCATGATTAAATAAATTATACTGTCAATTATTAATCCTAAAAGAAAAAGGATTTTAGATACTCACCTTTGCATAAACAAATAATTTTTCTCATAATAACGTCTTTGAATTTTTGATTAATTTATGATAATGTTAGTAAAGTTTTATTTAAAATTAGTTGGAAAAGTAGTAAAACTATTATGTATGAGATTACAAATTATGAAACAAATATTTAAGATATTGTTACTTTTTCAAATATAAAATAAAATTAGTTTTCAGTTTTTTCTTTGAGAGTTATGCTTTATTTCTTTTAAGTTTTTTTAAAAATATTAAGTAAGATATAAATTTGCTACAATGCACATTTTTTATATGAAAATTATAAATGTTACACATTGGGATTGAGTGAATAGAATTAAAATGTAATTTTTAAACATTAATAAATTAAAATCTAATTTTAGTACTATGTAATATACAAAGAAATTGTGTTGGAAGATGGAGTGTGTGAACTCTAAATCCGATTTAAAATAAAATAAAATAAAAGAAAATTAACATTTTGAGTACAACTTAAAATTTCACATATTTTTCTTATATCCGCGTTAATACGCGAGCCTAATATAGTTTACTAGAAATATTGGTTTATTTATTGAGAAATTCCTGAAAGATTTTAGGTTTTTTTCTAAGGAATATAACTATTAATTTTTCCGAAAATATAGTAAACACAAAAATTTGATTATTTAGGGCGTACAATAATTTTTTATGTTTGGATTGTAAATTTTATATAGGGTGTAGTTTTTAGGATGTGATTAGTGTTTAGGAATTACGGTTTAATTATGAATATTAAAACTCTAGTTTTAATTTTGTGGTATTTCTGGAAAAAAATTATACAGTAGTAGTATTTTTGGAAAATAAATCTAAGAATAATATTTTTTTAAAAAAAAGCCATTATAGTAATATTTATGAGGATTGTCCCTAGTTTGGTTAGCGAACTCACAATTGTGGTTTACCTTTTGAGTTGGAAGGTTTAAAGTGGTTTGTGATTTTACCTTTTCTCCATAGTTCATTGAAAATAAGAAAAAGCTTATGAAAATGATCTACAAATACCCAAAGAGAAAAAAAAAAAAAAAAAAAAAAAAAAACCGGTTTACAAATGATGTATAGAAGAAGTTTCTAATAAATGACTCTTTTCAATTAAAAAATGTTTTATACAATTCCATGGTAAATAAGTGAATTGTTGAGAAAACATGATGTGTTGTGTAGCTTACAAGGTACAGACTAAATGAGGTGCGAAGCCCTGACTCAATGACCAAAACACCTTTATACTTAAATCCGTAAACTAAATTAAGGAAGCAATCACAATAAACAAATGTTTTTTTCGTAGAGTGTGAAATATCCGTGAATTCGGATGGCGGCACGCAGAAACATGTGATACATGTTGTTATCAATATATTAGACAAAAGAGTCTACACCGTGAAGTTAGAAAATAGATTTTAATGGGTAGGTGAGGTTTTCTTGTTTCGCAAGTTATATGATCTATAGCCTATAGGTATCACTCTAACAACAATTCCCTCATCTTTTAATCGTACTATGATTTGTTTCTTAATACATACTACTAGCTCTATTATATAATCCTCTCTTCCTCTGTATAAATCTTTTTCTCTGTAAAATAATTTAATAATATTGTTCGAAAAAATTGAAGATCTTTGTTCAACTGCCGACAAAAACTAATAATATAGTTTTATCTTTGGGGATAGACTGACAACGAAGTTAAGATCGTGTTCTTGTCTTTTTAGCCCAAATAGCTCATCAAAAATACAAGATCGTCTAGAATCAGTAGCAACCATGGAGCAACCAAAGTTCAATGTCCAAGAAGTGGTTGCAGCCGGCGAAAGACTATCGGGGAGATATCTCCTCGCGCCCACGGATGAACCTCTTAACTGTCCCTTGCCGGAGATGGATATTCCGGCCATCGATCTCAGTCTTCTCTTCTCTTCTTGTGAAGACGGTCGAGAGGAGTTAAGTAGACTTCACTCGGCGCTCTCTACATGGGGCGTTGTTCAGGTTTGACTCTCTTAATCTAGTGATGATCAGACATCAGAGTCATGAATCAAATTATGTACCAAGTTCTTGATTGGAGTGAGCAGGTGATGAATCATGGAATCAGTGAAGCGTTTCTTGAAAGGATGTACAATTTAACCAAGCAGTTCTTTGCGCTTCCGGCTGAAGAGAAACACAAGTACGCGAGAGAGGCAGGTAACATCCAGGGATATGGAAACGATGTGATTCCGTGTAATGATCAAGTTCTTGATTGGCTCGACCGTTTGGTTCTCACTACTTACCCTGAATATAAGCGTCAACTTAAGTTCTGGCCTCAAGTCCCAACCGGATTTAGGTAAAATTCTATACTTTGCAATTCATTTGACTCTGTTATTGTTGACTATAGTTTCTTTTTTCAGTGAAACTTTACATGAATACACAATGAAGCAACGGGTATTGATCGAGAAATTATTTAAGGCTATGGCTAGATCATTGGAACTGGAAGAGAATTGTTTTCTAAAGATGTATGGAGAAAATGGTATAATGAATGCAAGATTCAATTTCTTTCCTCCATGTCCGAGGCCAGACAAGGTTATTGGGATTAAAGGTCATGGTGATGGCTCGGCTATCACTCTTCTCTTACCCGACAGAGATGTCGAAGGGCTTCAGTTTTTCAAAGATGGCAAGTGGTACAAAGCTCCAATGGTCCCCCCTGATTCAATTCTGATCAATTTAGGAGATCAGATGGAGGTAACTTAATCATTGTAGATATTGACATATTAATTAGTGTAGGTTTGACATAATCTTGTGTGTGTGTGTGTGATCAGATAATGAGCAATGGGATATACAAGAGCCCGTTTCATAGAGTGGTGACAAATGGAGGAAAGGAAAGGATATCTGTGGTAACATTTTGTGTACCGGATCTAGGCAGTGAGATTCAGCCAGCGGATGGGCTTGTGACTGAGGCAAGACCAAGATTGTATAAAACAGTTACCAATTATGGGGAGCTCTACCACAAGTACTATCATCAGGGTCGAAGAACTATTGAAGCTGCATTGATCTAATAAACTATTCTTCAAGTCTCCTTTTAGAATTTCACAAATGGATTTGTTTTTGTTTGTTTGAACTTGGAATGTGAGGCAATAAAGAGAGTCTAAACTCTAAAATCAAATTTCCTTATATTAAAATCACTATTTGAAGAACATTAAGCCAATCAGAAAATTATTTAGGATTTAATTCGGTTCTAACTCCTCATTTACAATATTCTAAGACCATCTTTATGGGTAAGAACTCATGCCAATATTTTTAATATAAATTTAACATATTTTAAAATTTAGGAACTCATTAAGAATTCTTAATTTCTACCTCCTCCAATGGTAAGGTCATTAGAGGT
Source organism: Camelina sativa (assembly GCF_030686135.1). Taxonomy (NCBI): domain Eukaryota; kingdom Viridiplantae; phylum Streptophyta; class Magnoliopsida; order Brassicales; family Brassicaceae; genus Camelina; species Camelina sativa. The sequence goes on from NC_141882.1 coordinate 26,679,022, forward strand.
TCTTAAGAATTAGTTTTTTGAAAATGAAGTTTGGTGTATGATGTTTTAAGTGTATGAAATTTGGTGTATTGGAACAAAGTAAATACAAGACACAAGTGAAAAAACTTGCAGAAGAATGCAAAAACATAATCAGACCTGCAGAAAATGCAAAAACAGAATCAGAGAGCATCTTGATGTGTAAGCATGGATGGAAGGAACATCACGGTGTCGTAATGCATCATTTTTAATTCAGCGAGAAAGTGTACAACATTCTCATGTATGCATCATTTCCAATTCATCAATGGTTTGTCTCAACTGGCACAGAACTTGGTTGCCTCTTGTCATAGACTGTCCCAACACCAATTGAACAAAAAATGCAGAAATTGCAGGTCTACTGTCTTGTAAAACCACAGACCACCATTCTACAATAAGATGCTCTAGACCACTCTTGCGCACTGCAATTCTATGCCACTGAGCTGGTTTTGGCTGATTGGTGGCTCCTACAAGCCTCTGATCCAACATCCCTACTGTGAAAATCTTCTGTAATGGTGCTTGCTTTACTTTCCCAGAAATAATCGCCTGAGTGAATAAAAGAAAAACAACAATGATAAGTAACGACAAGAATACAATCACCCACTCTAACGAAGATAATTAACTTAAAATAGAGATATTGCATCAAGATAACTGAAGTCATGAACCATGATTTAATCATCAACATCTAATTCAAGGCATATTGAAAAGGATCTTAGATGAGCCTAACTTGATTCCAATATTCTTCAGCTACTAATGTTTAACAAAAAAATCTCAACTTTAGAACAAAAAGCACAAACCTTTCATGTTCCTCCTCCAACGTGAATGTGCAGATCGGATCCACCGTAATGTGACTGTGACTCTCCGATTTCAAAGACAAAACTTGCAGGTCACATGCACTAGAGTTTCCAGTTGACCTGCCGTCGGTGGAGATGATGAGTTACCATAAACTGAATCACTCTCCTCTGTTTGCGAATAAACATTATATTATAGTTTTAAATTATAACATCTAAAACCAAATCACTATTTTTATAAACCCAAATTAAAATACAATTTTGTTTAATTGTAAAATCTAAATCCTAACAATTCTTTTGTAAACCTAAACTGACAAATAATTTCGTTTAATTGTAAAATATAAACCCTAAACTCTATTTACTCTTTTGTAAACTCAAACCGACATATAATTTTATTTAATTATAAAATCTAAACCCTAAACTCTAACCACTCTTTTGTAAACCCAAACCGACATATAATTTTGTTTAATTGTAAAAACTAAACCCTAACCACTTTTTTGTAAACCCAAACCGACATATGATTTCGTTTAATTGTAAAATCTAAATTCTAATCATTATTTTATAAACCTAAACCAACATAATTTCTTTAATAAAAAATCTACAGAATTGGTTTCTTTAACTTATTTTGTCTTTTTATTTTAATTTTGATTTATTTTATAAATATAACATGACATGACAGTTTGTTATATTTTGATTGGTTAATTAAGAATGAGTGAATAAGAGTGGTTCACCCTTAGGGTTGAACCTAAGAATTTAAAGGTTTGACCAAAAATAAAATAAAAAACATTTTGGATTGTCAAAAATAAATTAAGTTGGGCTTTATGTGGGATTCTTAAAAAGCCCATTTTATGAAAGAGCCCAATGAAAAACCCTAGACTAACCAAACATTTCACTCATCTTCTCTTCCCTTCCGATCTGAGTTTCTCAGGCGAAGATTTTTGTATCACTCTTATTACGGTGATTCTCTCTTGTCCGTCCAATTTCTATAACTTCCTTCTGAGAAGACTTTGTTGATCGGAGATAAAAATGAAGCCAGTAATAGGCACAGTGGTATCGAACAAGATGCAGAAATCGGTGGTCGTAGCCGTCGATAGACTCTTCCACAACAAGCTCTACAACCGCTACGTCAAACGAACTTCCAAATTCATGGCTCACGACGACAAAGACGCCTGCAACATCGGCGATCGAGTAATTCACTCAATTTTGAATTTATGATCTCTCAGCTTTTAGAAAGAAAAATAAAAAATAAAGATTTGGGGTAATGTTGCAGGTGAAATTGGATCCATCGAGGCCACTGAGCAAGAACAAGCATTGGGTTGTTGCAGAGATCATCAAAAAAGCTCGAATCTATTCACCTCAGGCTGCTGCTGCTGCCGTTGCTGCTTCTGCTTCTGCTTCCTCGGCCTCCGTTGCTGACTCTTCTGCTCAGTCTCAGCAGATTCCTCCATCATCCTCTTCTTAAGGTGATTGCTTTTAGTCCTCTGCTACTGAATTTTGCTTACGGAGATGTATCTTATTTGAGCTGCTTTGATGAGAACTAACTTAACATTTTACGGATTCTAGTTGGAAGTATTGCTGTGTGACAATATGCATCTTTCTTGAAACACTTCAGCACTTCATTTCTCGTTATGGTTTTGCCTTATCATCTCATTTTTTTGCCTCTTCTCGCAGATTTGTTAGGAGCAACGTCCATGGAGAAGGGAGAGATGTCTATGAGACAACATAGGCTCTGTACCGATCAATGTATTCCATCATAGTTGATGTTTTTGGACCATGTCTGTTATATTAGGTTTCCTGAGATGATTTTGAGTTATATTGATGGTAATAGATAATCTGGTGAAGGTTGATGAATAACACTGTTAAGAAACTCTTGTCTTCTTTTATGTCATTTTGGCAAAAATTAGTGCATTGCTGACTCAGCAAAAGTGTGATATAGTGATGAGTTGTTATGGAATTCGTCGTTTCGGGCATGGAACAAGCTGGTTTAATGCCTCTTTGGTTCTACAAGTGGCTACACTAACTAATATGACAAACTAAAGATCAATACCTCCTAAAAGATCAGTCATTTCTTTGCTCTTCAACATCTGAGATTATGGGAACCTGTCTTTTTAGTTAAATATCTCTTATAATTTTTTTTTGATAATGAGTCTTGATATCTATCAAGTTACATAGACTTGAGTTTTTCTATAGACAATTTTGTGTTTGCTACCTATCTATTTTAAGATTTGTTTTAGATAAGAGAGGGAAGTAACCAGAGATTGAAGAGAGAAGAAGAAAGAGACAAGAACCAAGTCAAGAAAGCTAATGTTGCTGCAAATTGATATCTGTTGCAGACTGTTGGAGGGCAAGAGGATCCATCTGATCGCAGAATATCAACAACACTAGCTGCTGATGAAGCTGAAGCCAACATTAGAACAGAAACCACCTGCAAAACAAAAATGGTGAAATTCAGATCGAATTCTCTGTTTTTTCTTCCTTAGTAAGCACTAGATATATAATAGCGTTACCCAATCACCAATAGAGATAGCTAGAAGGATCCGTGGCTTTTGAAATTGTTGATCGAGAAGAACAAAATAGATATCGACCATTGCTAATGTCAGATTCCATGGTATAGCTACACACATGATCGTCACTAGGAAGCTGCAGATTTGTTTTTAGGATTGTTAGCCTTAGGGCTCTTATAAGAGAGAATATAGACTATGGGATTAGGAGTTAAATTACCAGAAAGCAGTGAATTGGTAGAAGCGAACACCAATGGTCATGAAGAGAAGAGCGCCAAATGCTAATATCGTTTGCCCTAATCTTAAGGAAAGGCTTGCAGTTGTGCCCACAGAGCCAGGAACCTCAACCATCACCAGCCTTTTTTGCTTGTGTCAGATGTAAGTTAGCGCTTGAATCTAAACCTCGATAAAGATGGAAACTTTTGACATGGGTCTGGAAGATCTTGTGGAGTTTTTAATTAAATCATCTGGGTTTTCGTTTACTGGTGAGGACAAAGAGATGACGATCATGATCATGACGGAGAAGAAGAAGAAGAAGGGAGGAATAAAAAAGTAAGGCAAGTTGCTAGTGTTTCTGGTTCGCACGTTGTTTGTGAGAGTTACGAATGGTGGAAAACAGAAGACTGTTCATGTTAAAAGAGTTGTGGTCTGTATTCATCAGACAAAGCAGAGCAAATGTCGGAGAAAACTGTTATGCAACACTTTTAGTTCCTTCCTTCTTCATTTCTTATATCTCTCTAATTTTTTCTTTATTCTATTTGTTCAATAAGTCGCTGCTTTTTAGACATTTACAAATTACAAGACAAACAGATGTAAAGAATTTTCTAGCTTTCACTTGTAAAGAAGTAAATTTTGCAAATTCTAAAGAATTGATCTGCATATCGTTGGTAGATAGTCTTTAAAGGTAATTTGTTGGAATTTGGAGGAATGAGAAGAGAACAGAAGACAAAGAACAAATAGTCAAATACCAAAAGTAAACCACTATATAATAAAGGTATGTCTCAACTCATGATTAGGTTATTTCAGATGCTAAAGAGTAAGAAGATTGCAAAAACAAAAACAATGCCTTCCATTGCATCATGCTGCATCCATCTCACCGGCTTCAACACTGCACATGATGGAAGAAGATAGCGGCTTAGCAAAGTCAAGATATTAGAGTTAAGAAACGGGGAATCCATAGCGTAGAGATCACACACATTATTTATGACTTGGATTATTCGAAAAACCTTCCAAACACATTCTAAAACTACATACAATATTGTTCTAACATGTTCACAAAATATTGAAATTTTAACATTAAGGTTCCTTCAAAAAGACTCTCTCATGCCAGCACAAAAGGAGCAAACAACCTTTATCTCCAAAAGATAATTCGATATACAAGATAACTTATTAAGTCATAAGCTGAAACATATATTATTGTGAACTCATTCTCATTAACAAGCCTTAAAAGTGATCTTACTATGGCAGAGGAATAAGGAATCAGTATAAATCACACACATTCTTAACGAACCTTTAAAACCCCAATCTAAACTACACACAATCTAGGTTCCTTCAAGAAGACTCTCTATCATACCAGCAAAAAAAAAGAAGCAAATTAGCCTTTGCCTAAGCATAGTCAATATAGTCAACAAATCTCTAGATTCTCATGGGATACATTGGTATATAAGATAACTTCATACACAAATTATATATTCTCATATCAACAAGTGAGCCTAATACATAAGCTAAGCTGTAACTTCTCATGCTTTTTATAAGTATCAACTCATTAGAATGAAACAAGCCTCAAAACCTAGTTAAGAAGTGAATGATGAAAACATCAATATGACCCTGAAAATTTCAGTTTATACTTCTGATCAAACTCAAGTAAGTACCACAACTCGATCCTAGAGTATTAGGCCTCAAACATAATCAACTCAATCAAATCTTGCTAAACTAACAAAATCAGAATCTACGAAGCAGAAACATATCAAAGGGGGAGACAAATATGATAGAATCCGAGAATTTTAGTATCCTGACCTGAAATTTTTAAAGTGAATCCGAGTCTCAGAACTCGATCTTGAGCTCATCCTTGGAATCGGAGAAATAAGAGAGGACGTAAGGAACAGCACGGACGATGACAACCCAGCCGCCGAAAAGAGCAACATGAGTACGGAGCTGCTTCAAGGCCACGGCCTTATCAGGCTTTCGCATGAACATTCCTGGAAACATGGCTGCGATCTTCTTCTTCGTCTTCCTCTCTGATTGTGGTGGAGCTTTTCTAAGATTCTAAAACCCTAACCCTCGATTGATTTGCCCCTTTCTCCTTTTTCACAGTAAGATGTGGGCCGAATTTTGGACCTGAACTGCAACCAAAAAGCCTTTTAGCCAAATTGAGGACGGTTTATTTATTTTGTTGATAATCACTTCAACATTAACATTAAAATATGTATCTTAGTTAAATTAAATTAAATTTGACCAAAAAAAAAAAGAAAGTTAAATTAAATTAAATCAAATGCATATTAAAGGTTCCCAAGAATATAATTAAACTGTCCTAAAAGTGCTATCACATTTTTTCAATAAAATATATTTTATTCTGGAAATACCACAAAACTCAAACTAAACTTTTAAACCTTCAAAATTAAACTTTAAACCTTCAATTTTTTTTTTTAATCTTAAATAACTAACTATAAACCCTAAACCTAAAATACTAAAAAGAAAAGCAATTTATAATTTATAAACCCTTAAAATTCATTTTTAGACTACAAAGTTCTGTAATAATATGTTTTGAAATAACAAAAACCTAGTGTTGGTGTTTTGGAATATTTTAGGGTTTTCTCTTTATTTATTCAATTCGGGTATATTTTTTTTTGTTTTGTTTTCCGATATGAAATTTTAATTGGATTCAGAAAGTTTAAACTGGTCATATGGATGGTGGCTATTTGATATGTATAAGTAATGACAGTACTTTGATATATTTACTTGGATGTATAATTAGCTGAGAGATAAGTAGAGAAGCATCATCACTAAATGTAATACATTAGCATCGGGCTATACACATGTAAGAGTCCTGAATTATGAATTTGATTAGATGAGCCAAAATTGTTCATACGAGTAACGAAAGAACGCCATGAAGCATATATTATTATGGATTGTCAAACAAAATAACCTCACACTTTTAATTAGGAAGTGTTAAAAGCTAAGAAAAGTAAACTAATTAAAATTGTGTAGAATAGATAGTTAATTAAGTCTAGGAGAGATATTAGTTAAAACCAAAAGAGAGAGATAAATGTAAATAATGGTTAAGAAACTTCACATGATAGAGCACTCGCTAGAGTAATCTGATCCGCCACCGTAGTAAGGAGGAGGTTGGCCAGTGTAGCTATCGTGAACGACCCTTTCATCATACCCATTGGGTCGGGACCATCCGTAGTTAGGCTCATTATACCAAGGCGCCGGCTGTCCCATCACCGGCGAATAATAAGGTTGCGCCACCATAACCGCTTTAGAACTTGAAGCTGGTGCTGGTGGTAGTGCTGGTTTGGGCTTCTCTGGTTCTTTAGGCTTTTCAGCTTCTTTGGGCTTCGCAGGCTCTTTCGGCTTCTCGGCGGGAGGTTTGGGTGGATCGATGGTCTCGATGAGCTTAATAGACCCACGTCCTTTGGAACAGAGTTTGTCCATGACTTTCTCAGGACTACAGCAAACCACTTTGATTGTGACTGTGTTGCTTCCTTCATCGAACTTTTGGTCTCTTACTTCTTTTGTGTTCGCAAAGTGCAATCAAAAAGAAAAAGAAAAAACACAGACACAAGTTAATATTATTACTATGAAACATTCCGAACCAAAATATGTAATGAGGTAAAGCTAGCTAGCTGCCAAAAAAAGGAACATACGAGGTATGCTGCAAAGAGCTTTCCTGACTTGTGCGAAATTCTTTTCGGAACTGAGAGGCTCCGTCTTCAATTTCATCCAAGTTACCTGTTTTATTCTCATATGATTTTCTCATTATTTGTAACGATTTTTTTTAAATAAGTGCTAAAGGTTTCAAAAAGACGATCGAAGAAAAGAGGCTAGAGGATAGAGAATAAGGGAGATGAGAGCAGTACCTTCTCCATACCCTTCTGATCGGCCATGGCTTTGCAAAGAGAGAAAACCTAGAGTTGAATTAATTAGCAAAATGAAAAACATGTTAAGGTGTAACTATGCTATATATTTGGAGTCTCATTGAGGCATGCAAGGAAATATAAGTTGAATATTGTACAATTTACTTTTCTCTTAGAATGTATGATATCCATAGCTGTTATTTACGTATATTACGTAGTCATAAACAATGTAAATTTTCTTTTTCTTTTAACTTTCTATACAATTAAAAAACAATCAAATTTGTAAGTTTTTTTTTGGTAGAATCAAAATTGTAAGTTTAGTATTATAAGAATGAAATAATAAAAGGAAAGGAAAAAAAAAAAATGGAAATTCCGGAGTGAGGTGACCTAAGAAGAGGAGATCCTACGGCTGTGAATGTGATGACTCAAACTTATCCTTTTCCATAAGTTTGTAACACGTCCGGATGGGAGTGTAATCCGAGTTATTGTATTTGCAGCACTTAAGTGAAAGAGTAGTGTCTGTGTGTCCAACCGGTCAAGTGTGGAGATCCCCGTGAAGAAAAATAACTATATTTTCTAATGAAAAACTATTTTAATTACAAAATAACTAAATTTTTCCTTAGGTGTTGTGCAAACATAACTTTTTTTTTTCTTTTCAAATTCTAAAATATGTATACTTTTATGTAGATTTACGTGGTTGTTATTAGTGATGAAAACTTTTTGTTTTTTTCTAATAGTGATGAAATTTCATATACTTTCATAAAAACTAATACAACGTTGATAGTTCGACAACTTTCAGAAAATGCATGTTTCCGTAAATTTTAATCTATAATTTATGAAAAATGTCGGATAAAAAATGTTGTTTAGCTTTCGTTTCGCTGATAATGAAACATTAGAGTTTGGGGAAATATTACTTGTTGACGAAACTATCCAAAACCTTAATGTTAAATTTACCATGTTCTTGGGAGAATAGAGGCAATGATAAATGTAAAATCACTTATATATTTGTTATGTTTCACTCTATGGCCATCAATGAATGCTAATTTAAAACTTGGTTATAGGATGTTGTTTTTAACTTTTGGATTTTAGTTTTTAGTTTTAGGTTTTGCTATTAGATATTTGTTTTAAAAATTCCAAAATTAGATCTCCTACATTATAGGAGAATTTATAATCTAAAAACTTGAAATGGGAGATTACAGCAAAAAGGTTTTCCTAAGTTATAAGGAAATAGAAATACTGTAGGTTTTTTGATTGGTATGAAATTAAGTATTGAAATGATAAAATTTGAAATAAATGGGCTGACCTTGTGATATTATATTGATTACTGGAACAGGTCGGAGACTCAGAGAGTGACCTTTTCTCGCTCGTCCATTTAAATTAATTAATGGGAAATGTGTAGAGTTGACATATATTATACTAGTAGCTACTTAATTGATTTGATAATTGTTTGGGCAAAAGTAATCGATTCGTTTAGAGATTACGGAAACATGAAATATATGTTGAATAATTGCTTTTTATTAATCAAGGTATCGAGCTCAAATGCAAGAGTTCAAGGCAAAACAAGTCAATTTAAGAACCCTAGCAATGCTTTGGAATTGAGTCGTGTGGCTGTGTTTTTGGTCTCTTGCTTCGCTTTCGATCTCGTGTCGTATTGTGTTAATATCGCTTCATTTATATAGAGAAGTCCCTTTACCCTAATCCTCATGGGAGTTGGGCTTGAGCCATCGCCTCTACATGAGATAATGTCGTTTTGAATATTCTCCTCAAGAGATAGACTCGAATGTTCTCTTAACGATATTGGTAGCAATATCCTGTTGTGGCCCGTATTGACTCATTGTTTACCATTACGGCATGTTACCGTTACGGCCCATATTGACTCAATGTTCACCGTGACCCAATATTATAGAGAATGCATAATCCTCTATTATTTATAGAATATATCATAATTATAATAGAATTTATCTGTTATAACTTACATGATTAAAATTATGTCTAACAGTTTGCCTGTCTATTTTCTTAGTAAGAATTTAGAGAGTAGTGTAGTCTAAAGGTATTATTTTAATAAAGCATAGTTAATAAAGTTTCATGACCAATTGAATAACGTACCTTACGTATACGCTTCTTTGTGCACCTAGTTTCGATTATGCCATATTAAGGTCTTCGTGGCCTGCTTTTTCCTTTGAAATGGGCTTTAATTTCTGGCCCATTACGAAGTGAAGTTGACAAGTAGTCCATGTGAATTTTTGTTTCCATTTGTCTTTGGTAGTCGTTTCTTTCAAAGGGTTTTCACGGACCCTAGAAGCCATTTTTGTGGCTGTGTCCTTTTAGGAAACCGTTGATAGATCTGCTTCTTTTTAGAAGACCGTTCATAGATCTGCTTCACTCTTTGTTGGATGAGCTTGGGTAAGTTGAATTCGTGTATATGCTTTTGGATTTCAGTAGCTATAATCGCTACTTTTTCAATCTCTGTCGTTAATTCTCCTCTTTGTTTCACATTTGACAGGAGCTTGCCACACCACTTTTCCTCTTTGCTTGTGAAGTTCTTTTTTCTTTGGTAATCTTCAGGTAAATCTCTCAATCTCTCCGTGTCATATCTATGCTTTTCTCCATTTCTCTTAACTCCACAACTCATACTCGGCCATAGTCTTCGAGGTGAGTTGCAGTTCTGGTTTGAGCGTTAAATCGAAGATGACCTCCAGAAACATTCCTCATGATGTCAAGATTCTTATCAACAACCCACCATCGGCTTTAAGGGAGGGCGACATTGTGGAACTTAAAACTACTTACGGCCTATCACCTTCCCTGGTTTTGAGACTTCCGACGTCTTTGGAGAGAGCGTCAGACGCGAAGCCTGATGAGATCGTTATCTACGACAGCTACTTCGCTGCGGGTATGCACGAGGTGGTTCCTTCACTCGTTGCTAAAATGGCTACGCATTTCGCGATTTCACCTGGCCAATTCTATCCATCTGCGTGGAGACTGTTGATCGCTATCCAAGCGTTTGGGGAACTAGAGTCCATTCCCATAGGAGTAGAAGAGGTCCTGTATGTGTACTACCTAATACCATTCAAGGTTGATCCTGGTCGGTATTCAATGCACACGCGAACTGGTCCTACCCTAGCAATGGAACTTGGTTCCAGTGCGAAGAGAACACTTGAAATGAGATGGCGAGAGAGACATGTCTTCATGAAAGTGGGACATGAACCGGGTTTTCCTACCTCTTGGTTTGTTGCAGGTGGGAAATGTTATTCCTACATCTAACCATCTGAATTCATGTGAGACTAACTCGTATTTTACGCTTGTCTTGCATGTGTGTAGGAAAACCCGGACCAAACCTGATCCCGTAGGTAGAGCTGGTGCTTTCAAGGTGTTGAGTCGTCAGCCATCTTATCGCACCGTACAGTTCCTCACTAGCAAATTTGCTTTAGAGAATACTACTATCTGGGGTTAGATAGCCTATTCCATTTGATTTATTGTTGAGTTTCGCTTTTTTGTTTTCAAAGTCGCTGATGTATCTTTTTTCTACTAACTTTATTCTGATTTCTTCCTATACTTGCAGGGTTTAACATGTCGAATAGCCAACCAACTCCCACATCGACTGCCTTTGAGCGTTTCATGACGGCTTCAGGGAAACTAGCAGAAGCCAATCCATGTACATCACTTCAAGCACCAACTGACCCTGGAGATGACGTTCAGTGCCTAGGAGATCGCCCTGCGAATAAACGTAAGGCTCGCTGTGACACTACAACTTCATCGGAGGCGAGAAGGTCAAGGACGGATTCTACTGTTGCGGTTGTACCTCCTTCTAATGGGTCAATGATCAACCCTGACGCTTCATGGGTTGCCGAAGAGCTGAAGTCAAAGATTCTCGCCCATGACTTTGAATCGTTAGCCAACGTTGGGATTGCCCCCACTGTTGATGAAGCCTTCTTTGACCTTCTCAAGGTACCTTAGTTATTAGCATGTCAAATTATGACATTAGGCCTCCCGTTTTGACGTTTTTGCCTCCTTTTCCTTAACCGTTCCAGTGTTTTCTCTTTTTTTTTTTAAAGGCGATGTCATCACTTCACCTTGTTGAGAAAAAGCTTTCCTCTGAACATCAAATCAATGAGAGACTGAAGCGTGAGTTGAGTAATGAGAAATCAAAAACTGCTTTGGCTCATGAGACCATTGCCTTCAAGAACCGTGACATCGCTACTTTGGAGGCCAAATTGGTTGAACGCGACCATGCCACGACTGATCTCAAAGCCGACAACTAGAGATCGCTAGGTGAAAAGGGAGTGCTTCAAGACGAGATTGCTTCTCTCAAGAAGCGAATTGAGGTCCTAAAGTATGAGCTGGATTTTTACTTGAACGAGGCAACAATCATAGCTCGATGGGAGGCATTGCGTGAATGCCTGCTTGGAGAGCACAAGAAATGGGATTTACATGAAGTGGAAATGCAGTACCAAACCGTCATGCGGAGTCAACCTCTGTTTAAGGGGATGCCTCCTCCTACCTTTGGGGATTCCCTTGCTCAGATCGGGGCTCAAGAGCAGGTTGACTCAAGGCTAGATGAATCAGAGCCCATTGCACCATGATCGATGATTTCCTTCCCTTGCTATGACTTATTTAGCTTTTGTCTTTCAGTTCCAGTAGAACATTGTTGAACTTAGCGTCTTGTGGTGATTTGCATTTCATGAACACTAAATCCCTTGTCGGTGTTTTGTGTGTTATTAAATAAATTCCAAGTTGTAACCATTCGCAATGACACCGTGTTGCCTTGAAGTAACGTTTTTCTTGAAGTTGACCTTTTTTTTTTTTTTTTTTGGTTCACACCAACTACAAAAGGATGATGCTGTTGCAACCAAGTTACTTGAATTGGCAAATGAGATACATATTGGTTCCACATTGGCTCCAATTTCTCTGTTTAGCCTTATTCAGTTAGCACATTGGCCTCACATCGGCTTTTTAAACGATAAAGTTATCGTAAGTTACCTGAATCGGCTACGACTTGAATTCACATTGGCTCCAATAATTTGAATCGGATACACGGTTGACTCGGTGTTGGTCTAATATGTCATCTGTCCACACCCACCTTATTAATTTGGACGCACTTTGACTCCTGGTTGGCTCTAAGACACCAATTTTTTCTTAACCAATTTCATGAATTGGATGTACGTTGACTACGTATTTGCTTTAAAACGCCAATTTGGCTTTAACTAATTTCATGAATTGGCTGCACACTCACTATGCATTGGTTTTGAATAGACAATGTGGCTTTAACCAATTACATGAATTGGTTACACATTGAGTCTAAATCGGTTTTAAAATAACAATGTGGTTCCTAAACAATCTTTTAAATTGGCTACAAACTGATTCTACATTGGCTTTTAAATAGACAATGTGGTCTCTAACCAACTACATGAATTGGCTCCAATTACATGAATTGGCTTTTACATAGACAATGTGGTCCCTAACCAACTACATGAATTGGCTACACATTGACTTTACATTGGCTTTTAAATAGACAACGTGGTCTCTAACCAATTACGTGAATTGGCTCCAATTACATGAATTGGCTTTTAAATAGACAACGTAGTCTCTAACCAATTACGTGAATTGGTTCCAATTACATGAATTGGCTTTTTGTAGAAACTAGAGAAGGGTTTAGGGGAAAACTCTTTATTATTATGTTGTCTTTCTTAATCAATGATACAAGGGTTTATATAACACTAGGTCTTAGGGTTTATAACAATATTAGGGTTTATAATAACTGACATAACAAAGCCCAACATGGACTGTCGGCCCATACACCAATACTCCCCCGCACGACAAACGTGGGGCGCAAAACGCAAACTTTGCAATAGAAAAGCGGAACATGTATGTCGTGGACACTTGTCAAGTACAGACAAATCATGTCAACAAACTCCTCCAGGCATAAACTTTAATCTTAAAAATAGGGGTGGAACTTTAACTCGTCTTCGGTCTTCGGTAAAAGGGAATAACAACATCCCGTGGGTGCAAATCCTACAATCTCCACAAATAATTGTCCTAATCTTGGACAGTCCACAAATCGGACTAAAAAGATATTGACCTAAAACATGAGCGTTCCAAACAACTCCCCCGTAATGGTAAAACTATTACCAAATAAAAACTTAGAAAAATCATAACCAAACCCATGTAAACCATGAACCCTAGAACCCTAGAACCATCATCAATTGTTTAAATAAAAGTAAACCCCAATTAAATATTGCAATAAAATAAGACCCAAAACTAGTAAAAAAAACCTATGGCAATACTCATAAGCACCAACCCAAAATTTTGATTAACTAAAGAAACAATAATAAACTAAAACCATGCATGTGTATGTCAAACCACACATCAACGTTGCTTCAGGTCATCTTCGTCGGGTTCGTCTTTATCACCACCATCGTCTTCACATCCCATGATCATTGGGATCACAAGAACACTAACGCGGAAGCTTTAATTTTGATCCACAAGAATCGTCTGCTCTGATACCATGTAGAAACTAGAGAAGGGTTTAGGGGAAAACTCTTTATTATTATGTTGTCTTTCTTAATCAATGATACAAGAGTTTATATAACACTAGATCTTAGGGTTTATAACAATATTAGGGTTTATATGACATAACAAAGCCCAACATGGACTGTCGGCCCACACACCAATACTTTTACATAGACAATGTGGTTCTTAATCAATTTCTTAAATTGGCTCCAGTTACATGAATTGGCTTTTACATGGACAATGTGGTTAATAACCAATTTCTTGAATTGGTTACACATTGTTCTCACATTGGTTCTAAAAATAACGATTGGCCATAGCAATTTCAGGGTTCGTGACTCAATTAAAGCGTTTCATAGCTCATTTTCTTTGTTAGCAAGTGTTTTGCTGTCAAGTTTGCTAATTTTGGATCAGACCATCAGGTGGATTCCAGATTTATTACAATCCTATAAGGATGTCTCGCTAATAGGCAGTTGTAACGAATGTTTCCCGTTTCAGGTGATTACCCAGATTCTGCAAAGAGCCTATTGTTCATGTATTCATGTATTAATGACTTCAATGCCCAATGTGTTAAAAAGCAGGTCACATAGACCAAAACTCAGTTTTATTAAAACCATTGTCTATAACTTGAGACATGTAGTGTTGATCCTTTGGAGAGCCACAAACACCAAAAATAAATAATCAAAAACCAAGAACCCAAATCGTTAAAAGTAGTATTTCTTCAGATGCAGGGCATTCCAGCTATTGGGAAAAGTTTTTCATTTGTTGTCTTGCAACTTATAAGCTCCTAATCCACAAACTTCAATGAATTTGTAAGGACCTTCCCAAGTGGGGCCGAGTTTCCCAGCTCCTTGTTCCATTGTATTTTGAAAGGTACGTCGCAAGACCCAGTCTCCTACTTGGAATGTCTGTGTCCTGACATTTTTGTTGTAGCTTCTGGCCACTTCCTGTTGATAACACCAATTTTGGATTTTTGCTGCTTCTCGTTTCTCGTCTAGTAGATCGAGTCCAAGACTCATCAACTCTTCGTTTTCCTGTAAGTTAGGGTGTTCAGTCCTTACCGTTTTCACGCTTATTTCGTAGGGTATTACCGCTTCTATCCCATACACAAGTGAAAACGGTGTTTCACCGGTTGATGACTTAGTGGTGGTGCGGTAAGCCCATAACACGCCTGGAAGCTCTTCTACCCAATTTCCTTTAGCCTTTTGAAGGCGTTTCTTCAACAGTTGCACAATTGTTTTGTTTGAAGATTCCGTTTGACCATTGGATTGCGGATGCCTTGGCGTTGCGAAGCTTAGTTTTATGCCCCAATCTTCACAGAATTCCTTCACCTTGTTACATGAAAGTTGGGGTCCGTTGTCAGTGACAATTTCATAAGGCACTCCAAATTTGCATATAACATTCTTCCATATAAAGCTTTTGACTTCCTCTGCTTTGACTTGGCTAAACGCCTCTGCTTCTACCCACTTTGTGAAGTAATCAGTTACTGCCAATAGAAAAACTTTTTGAGCTGGTGTCGTTGGCAGTTTCCCGAATATGTTCATGCCCCACTTCATGAATGGCCACGGAGAACTAATTGTCTTCAAGTTTTTTGGTGGTATTCTCGAGATATTAGCAAAAATTTGATATTTGTTACAGTGGCGAACGAATCGTACGACATCCTCGCTCATCGTAGTCCAGTAATATCCAGCTCTTTTGGCTCTAAGCACTAGGCTTCGTGCGCCTGAGTGGTTTCCACATTCTCCTAAATGCAATTCTGCCAAAACTGTTTGAGCTTCAACCGTCGTAATACACTTCAAGTAGGGGTCAGAAAATGACCTACGGTAAAGTTGTCCTCCGCTGAGAATAAATCGTGCAGCTTGCTGCTTGATCTTTCTGCATTCAGCATGATGCATTGGCAGCATGCCATCTCGAAGATAGTTGAGGATTGGAGTCATCCAATTCACCGTTTCACCGACTGTCATGACATGAGACTTTTGCGGTTCCACTACTTGGTTAGTCGCTGGCCATTGTACGATCAGTAGTGGTACACTGACTGAGGTGTCCGTTTTCAGTGTGGATCCAAGGTTGGCGAGTGCATCTGCATGATTGTTTTCCTCCCTTCGGATCTGATTAATCTTGCAGCTATTAAACTCTCTGATAAGTTCCTTCGTCACACTCAAATATCTAGCCATACTAGAATCATTGGCTTGATAATCCCCTTGGGTTTGATTGACAATTAGCTGTGAGTCGCTGAAAACTTCTAAGTTCTAAGCTCCAAATTCTCGAGCCAATGTTAGACCCGCTATCAGTGCCTCATACTCTGCTTCATTGTTCGTGGCTCTGAAATTGCATATGACAGCTCTTGAAGCTATCTCACCCATAGGAGACATAAGAACCAAGCCGAGGCCAGTTCCTCAAATATTGCTAGAACCGTCGACATAGAGCTTCCATTCGCCGTTTCTTGCCCCTTCATGGAGCATTTTCACTTCTTCTATCACTTCTGGGATCATGTTTGGTGCAAACACTCCGACAAAATCGGCCAATACTTGAGATTTGATAGCTGTGGTTGGTCTATATATAACGTCATACTCTCCAAGTTTGACTGCCTACTTAGCCAATCTCCCTGACACCTCTGGCTTGTGGAGCACTGCCTTGATGGGTGATGAGGTTACTAACACAATAGGGTGAGCTTGGAAGTATGGACGCAGCTTCCTCGCCGCTGTTATTAATGCAAGCGCTAGCTTTTCCAGGTGGTTGTAACTTGTTTCGGCTTCTAAGAGAGACTTGCTCACATAGTACACAAGATATTGTTTGTTTTCTTCTTCACGTATGAAGACTCCACTGACTGCATGTTCTGACACAGCAAGATACAGCAATAACACTTCTCCGTCCTCAGCTTTTGACAAAACCGGAGGCGAAGTAAGATATTCCTTAAAATGTTTCAGTGCTTCTTCGCATTTGTCATCCAATATGAAATCTTTCAGCTTTGGCTTTCGTAAAGCTGCAAAGAATGGATGAGACCTATCGGAGAGTCTCGAGATAAATCTGCTGAGTGCAGCCATCCTGCCAGTTAGTTTCTGCACTTCCTTCACGTTTCTTGGTGGAGTAATACCCTAAATTGCTCTTATTTGGTCTGGATTGGCTTTAATTCCTCGATATGTGACAATATACCCAAGGAACTTGCCTGAACTGATACCAAAAGAATACTTTGACGGGTTTAGCTTCATCTTATATTTGCGTAACGTGGTGAATGCTTGATGTAGGTTCACAATGTGGTCTTCTGCCGCCAGTGACTTCACAAGCATATCATCGATATAAACCTTCATAGTTTGACCAATTTGGCTAGCAAACATCATATTCACCAAATTCTGGTAAGTGGACCCAACGTTTTTCAAACCAAATGGCATCACTTTATAGCAATATATGCCTTGTGTAGTCATGAATGATGTTTTTTTCTGGTCATCTGGATGCATTAGGATTTGATTGTAGCCGCTGAAAGCGTCCAGGAAACTCATCAGTTGATGTCCAGCAGTAGCATCTACGAGTTTGTCAATGTGAGGTAATGGGAATGGATCTTTAGGACATGCCTTATTTAGATCAGTGAAATCTATACAGACCCGCCACTTTCCATTTTTCTTTCGAACGACCACCACATAGGCTAGGCAATCCGGATAGCTTACTTCGCGTATGAATCCTGCATCCAGAAGATTCTTGACCTCTTTGTTAATTATCGAGTCGCGTTCAGGTGCAAACTTCTTTCGTTTTTGTCTAACTGGTGGGTGATCTGGATCTACTTCAAGTCGATGCATGATGACATTTGGGTCAATTCCAGGCATATCAGCCTGTGTCCAAGCAAAGCAGTCCGCGTTTGATCTTAGAAAGTCGATTAGTCTTTTCTGTATATCTATTGGGAGTTTCGAACCCACGTTTACCCGCTTGTCAGGATCGTCTTCGAGTAGTGGTATCTCATCCAGTTGTTCCACCTCTGGTTCTTCCCCATGAGGTACTTGCGGTGGCTTCTGTAATTGCTATAATTGTTGACCTTTACCCTTTAAGGTAGTCTGATAACATGAGCGTGAACTCTCTTGTTCCGCTGCTATCTCTTTCACTCCCCATGGTTTGGGAAATTTGATAATCTGGTGTAGAGTCGATGGGACAGCACCCATGTCGTGAATCCAAGGGCGCCCCATAATAGCATTGTAAGCCGAAGCACAATCCACTACCAAAAACTTCGTGTGTTTGTTGACTCCCTCAGCATACACTGGAAGTATCACTTCACCAATACTCTGTTTGACCTTGCCGCTGAATTCCACTAATGGGATAGATTTTCGTGTCAATCCTCCTTCGTCGAGACCCAACTCTTTATATGCTTGCATATAAAGGATGTTGGTTGAGCTTCCATTGTCGATTAATATCCTCTTCATTAAGCAGTTAGCCACTGTCAATTGTATGACTAATGCATCATGATGCGGGGTTGATACGCTGCTCTCACTCATTGCAAAAGCTATTGTGCACGGTGGCATGTCGCCTTGCGTAGCTTGCCCTTTGCTTTGAGAGTTTTTGACAGCTCTGGTGTTTCTTTTTGCAGCTGAATGTATTATCCCGCTTATTTCTGATCGTCCAAAGATAACATTGATAACCCGATCATGTTTTGGAGGCGAAACCGGACTGTTGGCAATTGCGACTTGTTTGTTGTTTTCACCATCCAATCGATTTCGGGTTTTGTCAGACAAGTATTCTCTCAAGTATCCTTTTTTCAACAGCTCATTCACTTCCATCCTCAAACTGATGCAATCTTCTGTCATGTGGCCTTGATCATTGTGGAATTCACACCACTTTTAGGTGTCACGCTTGTTGTCAGGTGCCTTCATCTTTGGAGGCCATCTCACGGTTCCACCCATATCCTTCAATACACCGACTAGATGTGCATGTGAGATTGAAAGGTTACTGATATCTGGCCATGTTGATGAGTTAGGTTTCACGTCGTCTGTTCCACTCAATGGTTGATGCGTGTTTCTTCTACCACCTTTGGTATTTTCTTCACGATGTCTATGGTAAGGTTTATCATCTCTACTTGTTCTTTCGTTCCTCACCACCCGGGAATAAGATCGTGGTGAACGTAGCTGGCAATGAGCCGAGTCTTCTTCCCACTTTATGTGCCCACGCACGTGAGAGAACGTCTTCCATTGTTCTGCACTGGTACTTCGTAAGTTCCTTGTACAAATCGCCGTTAGGAAGCAAGCCCCTTTTGAAGGCAGATATGGCAGTAGATGTGTTGCAACTGGGTATCGACACCTTCTCCTTGTTGAAACGTCCCACATAGGCACGCAACGATTCATCACTCTTCTGTCGTACTTCATAAAGGTCATCTGATGTCTTCTCCAAGTTTCTGCTATTTGCAAATTGCTCAACAAAAAGGTCTGTCAACGATGCAAACGAGTTTATTGAGCCATTTGGCAAGTTGATAAACTACTAAAGCGCAGCCCCCGTAAGGCTTGAGCCAAAACCCTTGCACATAGTAGCTTCTCTGCACTCTTTTTGGATAGCCGTCGTGAACATCCGTTGTTTGTATTGCGCTATGTGGTCATCCGGGTCGGATGTTCCATCATACATCTTCATTGTTGGTAACATGAACTTTCTCGGCATCTCAGTGAGCGTAATTTCGTCAGAAAAAGGTGTATCAGCATAAGAGTGCAAGTTGCTTTTCCGAATCGGTGGAGCCACTCCTGGCAGTCGTTCAATCATAGCTTCTACTGCACCCAAGCGTTTTGTAATCATAGCTTCCAAGTAAGTGGCTTCAGACAATTTGGTATATGGCTCATGCTCGATTCCTGTCATGCGCGTTGTGTTGACAACTCCTTGTTGGTCCAAGTTTTCTTCCTGGATAAGGTTTTCACGTGCCTGCCTTGTTTCAGGGTTTCCTCCGCTGTTCTCTTCCTGACGAGGAGTCTGTAGCCGTTCATCTCCGGTTGTGGGTGTTTGATTATTGGCTATAGGCGTTGAGTTAAGGTATTGCATCTGATTCACTTGCACGCCACGAAATCTAGAACTTCCTTCGGTGAACATCCTTTCTGCTGTCATTAGCGAAGCGTTCTCCTCCCTTAGCCTAGCGTTATCAGCCTCGATCTGTGATAGCTTCTGCACAACATCGTTCAGCTTTGTAGTCAAGGCTTCAAGCTGAGCAGCAACAGTCGTGTCGATGTTAGTCGTGTCACCTCCGTTTCCCGTAATCTCACGTAGCTTACTCTAGAGCCCATCCTTCTAGCGCCAATTGTTTGGGCAAAAGTAATCGATTCTTTTAGAGACTACGCAAACAGGAAATATATGTTGAATAATCGCTTTTTATTGATCAAGGTATCGAGCTCAAATACAAGAGTTTAAGGCACAACGAGTCAATATAAGAACCCTAGCAATGCTTTGGAATTGAGTCGTGTGGCTGTGTTTTTGGTCTCTTGCTTCGCTTTCGATCCCGTGTCGTATTGTGTTAATATCACTTCATTTATATAGAGGAGTCCTTTTACCCAGGGCTTGAGCCATCGCCTCTACATGAGATAAGATCGTTTTGAATATTCTCCTCAAGAGATAGACTCGAATGTTTTCTTAACGATATTGGTAGCAATATCCTGTTGTGGGCCGTATTGACTCATTGCTTACCATTACGGCATGTTACCGTTACAGCCCATATTGACTCAATGTTCACTGTTTCGGTCGGTATTGACCCAATATTATAGAGAATGCGTAATCTTCTATTATTTGTAGAATATATCATAATTATAATAGAATTCATCTATTATAACTTACATGATTAAAATTATGATCAACAATAATAAATACCAATATCTAGCTATGTTTAAGGTTTAATCTCCAACACATAGTAATTTGGCTCGTACACACAATTTTATTCTTCATTTAGATTTTGGATTGTTTGTTTTGTTTATGTTTACATGATAAAACAGTGCGTTTATCAAACAATATAATGGTAATTATAAACAGAAGCGTGAAGTGTAATTAAAAAAAAATAGACTAGCATCCATATATTTTAAATGATGTTTAACTAAAAAACTGAATATTATTCAACGTAAACATCATATATAACGTGTTAATGCAAACAGAAACACAAGTTTCTTGAAGAATATAATTTATTGTGCATCATGTGATCATATTTCACAACATTTCTTTTACTGATAAAGAGCATGACTAATTGGTTGTCTTATATTTGTCCAAAAAAAAAAATGGTTGTCTTATGAATCCCATGTCATGTCATAGATGCGTTACAATAGTCATAAAAATCCTGATTATGACAGTGATTGTGAGCTAATGAAGTCTAAGACAACAATAAGAAATGAGAAATAAATTATTAAACTATACAAATTTAAAAAAATATATATATATTTCTAAAAATCCCTTACCCATAAACCAAATCACATGCACACAATCAGTTTTCAAATATTCTACGTTTGGTGGAATTACTCTATAGTCTTTACTCTTTAGGTTCTATACAATATTCAAACCCACCAAATCTACTTACACAAAACTTTAGTACTATTGAAAATTTTAAAACATTAGATAGCAAACAAAATAAAGAGAGGCTCCTAATAAAAGCGCAATTAAAAACCGGTCGGAAAATACACCAATTGTGAGACTGAAGGAGTTATTGCTCAACTACTTCCTCTAACTCATAACCACAATCTCCAAACTTCACCACCGATTCCCAGAGACTTTTATTAACCTTCAAAACATTTATTTATTTTTCCAATCTTCAAATAGAGACACTCACACTCCTTATCTTCCTCATCCTCCATCCCACTTTCCTCTTCAATTAAAGGTAGATACCTCATTATATTAACACAAAATGGCTTCAGCGGCGGATCATGTGTTGGTGGTGGAAGATGGACGGCCAGCCACGGCGGATAATCCATCGGCTGGACCTGTTTATCGATGTAAGTACGCTAAAGATGGACTCCTCGATCTCCCTACTGATATTAATTCTCCTTGGCAGTTCTTTAGGTATGGATCTTGAGACCCTTCATAATCATTATTTTGTTTTATTTTAAACCTGTTGGTCCAATACTGTTTAATGAGCTAATTAATATAACAATCATCCTATAAGATATGTCTCACACTTTATGTATCAGTGAGGCTGTGAAGAAATATCCGAATGAGCAAATGTTAGGCCGACGCTTAACGACTGATTCTAAGGTACACATATTACATAATATACTCTAATATTACTAAACTTCTGTAGATAATTAACTGATTTCATTTCATTTTCTTCTCATGGCATCTCAAACAATGTGTGTGTGTATGTAGGTTGGTCCATATACATGGATCACATATAAGGAAGCCCACGATGCTGCAATTCGGATTGGATCAGCCATTAGAAGCCGAGGTGTTGATCCGGTAAATTCCATTAATATTTTGATCAACCAAGTGTAAAATTAATTAATAGTCGCAAAAAAAAAAAAAAATAGTTCTTCTTTTTGTCTTAGGGACATTGTTGTGGAATCTACGGATCTAACTGTCCAGAATGGATTATTGCAATGGAGGTAAACTAGACGATCTAAAATTTTGGGTTCAAATATTTTCCCATTTTATTATAGAGTTTCTCTAAGTGGTTTATATTGTAGGCCTGCATGAGCCAAGGGGTGACATATGTACCTCTATACGATACTTTAGGTACTCTACACGGATACATACGATCAAGCAATATTTTTAACACCATTTCTTTTCTTGAGATCAGGCTTTCTTCAAATATATTCATGACTTCTGAAAACCTAATTAATCCGAGGTTAAATCTTGATGAAACAGGCGTAAACGCAGTTGAATTCATCATCAACCATGCCGAGGTTTCGCTAGTATTTGTTCAAGAGAAGACAGTTTCATCCGTAAGTCCATTTTTTTATTAAAATCAGTCATACCCTAAATTCCATTTTACGTTTCTTGTCCGACAAGTTTTTCGTTGATTAACTCTTGAAAGCTTTTGTGTAGATCTTATCGTGCCAAAAAGGATGTTCTTCGAATTTGAAGAGTAAGTTAATAGTTAAATATATATATATATATATATATATATATAATTTATATTTCGAATCAATATGAGTTTTGAATCTGAGATATTTCTTTTGCCTCGGTTTTTGGTTTAGCTATTGTGAGCTTCGGGGAAGTCTCGAGTACACAAAAGGAAGAAGCTAAGAACCAATGTGTTTCTTTATTTTCATGGAACGAGTTCTCACTAATGGTCAGTGTTTATAACTAAACCAAAAAGAAAACTTCTTTTGCAAACATTAGGACTTACATAGGATTTACTTCATCAAGATTCAATTTTTTTTTTTCTCTCTTCTAGTGGGGTTTTAATTAATTATCTGAAAAAATTATCAGGGGAACTCAGATGAGACAAAGCTACCACCTAAGCGAAAGACAGACATCTGCACAATAATGTACACAAGCGGGACGACTGGAGAACCCAAAGGTGTAATCTTAAACAATGCAGCCATGTCGATCCAAGTTTTATCCATTGACAAAATGCTTGAAGTCACTGATCGACCGGTAATCTTCTTTGTCACACTTTATATCTATTAGTTAGGTTTTTATGTCTGTAATAACAACGCTTAAAGGCAATGACCAATAATGATATTAACAACAGTGATCAAATCATGTTTATTTAGGAATCGATGGTTAATAACACATTTTGAAGACACATTTTGGCGATCGATTAGGAAATACAAATTTAAAATGCTTACTATTTCCGCGCTGTCAATCCTTTTAAGTAATGACTTGTCACTCAAATGTGTTTTTAATCCATCGATGCTTAAATAAACAAGATTTTGATCGCCCGAAACTTGCTGCTAAGCTAGTTACTTCAAAACATATATGGTTTAGTTTTTGTCGCTGTCGCTGGTCGTTGGTGATTTCAAAACGAACCGGACTGTTATGGGACCAAAGCTTTGGAGTTTTCAAATTTAGCGCATACACAACTTACAAATATATTCTGGTTTATTTCTTTGGAAATTTTGTAGTGTGACACGAGCGATGTGTTCTTCTCGTACTTGCCATTAGCACATGTCTATGATCAAGTCATGGAGATTTACTTTTTATCTAGAGGCTCTTCTGTTGGATACTGGCGTGGCGTAAGTAAAAATGTTGCTTTTAATTTTTTTTGTTTGAATCCTTTTTGATCTTCTATTTTTTTACTTAATTTTTGTCCATTATCTTTTTCCTGTGACAGGACATACGGTACTTGATGGATGACGTTCAGGCTTTGCAACCTACTGTGTTTTGCGGTGTTCCACGAGTTTACGACAAAGTTTATGCCGGTAATACTTTTGATCAAGTCGAAAATCGAGTTTCGTCTAGTTTTTATTGTTGCTTATTAAATATTATTGTATGGTTGTAGGTGTAATGCAAAAAATTTCAGCTAGTGGCTTGATACGCAAGAAAATCTTTGATTTTGCCTATAACTAGTGCGTGTTTCCTTTGTTTCTCCAAATTAAACTGTTATATAACCTACAGATCAGGATGACTGAATATTTGAAATCATCTTGTCAATACAGCAAATTGGGGAATATGAAAAAAGGATTCTCCCAAGAGGAAGCTTCTCCTCGTCTAGACAGACTTATGTTCGATAAGGTTAGTATGTTATTTATAATGTAGAAATTGTAATATAAATTAATCTATATAATATAGTTCTGTATGGCATAATTTGGAATCAACTTTTTTTTTTTTACTCTTCTCTTTGAACTTCTTAAATGGAAGATAAGACGGAAATAACATAATAAACTTACATAGT
Source organism: Camelina sativa (assembly GCF_030686135.1). NCBI lineage: Eukaryota > Viridiplantae > Streptophyta > Magnoliopsida > Brassicales > Brassicaceae > Camelina > Camelina sativa. The sequence goes on from NC_141882.1 coordinate 26,703,674, forward strand.
CAGAATTGAATTTGTGACAGATAAAAGAAGCATTTGGAGGGAGAGCTCATATGTTGTTATCAGGTGCAGCGCCTCTACCACGTCATGTTGAGGAGTTCTTGAGAATCATTCCTGCCTCTAACCTCTCTCAAGGTTATGGTAAGTCTACCTGAACCGATTTTTAATTCATAAAACCGATCTTTTGGTTCAGGGATTAGCCGACTCTAATGAAATGTGACAGGGTTGACTGAGAGTTGTGGAGGAAGCTTCACGACCTTAGCCGGAGTATTTTCTATGGTGGGGACAGTGGGTGTGCCAATGCCTACGGTGGAGGCAAGGCTAGTGTCCGTACCGGAGATGGGTTACGACGCCTTTTCCGCTGATGTGCCAAGAGGAGAGATTTGTCTTAGAGGGAATTCAATGTTTTCTGGTTACCATAAAAGACAAGATCTAACTGATCAAGTCCTTATCGATGGATGGTTTCACACAGGTATTTAATTGATCTTGGTCTTGTAATTTTTCTAACTACGAATTTTTCTAATGTATGTCCAGAGTATTTCTTAAGTAGTATTTCCACCCGACGTTTTGAATGGTCATTTTGACATTTACATAGTGAATATAATTGTAAAATTTGATTATATTGATATGTGTAGGAGATATTGGAGAATGGCAAGAAGATGGTTCAATGAAGATCATAGATAGGAAGAAGAACATCTTCAAGTTGTCTCAAGGTGAATATGTTGCTGTCGAAAACCTCGAAAACACTTACTCAAGATGTCCCCTCATCGCTCAGGTATTTATCCAAATTTATTTTTTAAAATGGTATTTTTGTTTCAATAACCATAATCACAGTGTAATTGGCTAAATGTTGTCTAACAATAGTACTATATCTACCAATAATTTTGACAGATATGGATCTATGGAAACAGCTTTGAGTCGTTTTTGGTAGGCGTGGTTGTACCTGACAGAAAAGCTATTGAAGATTGGGCTAAACTCAATAACCAATTTCCCAATGATTTTGAATCTCTATGTCAAGATCTCAAAGCTCAAAAATACTTCTTGGATGAGCTCAACTCTACTGCAAAGCAATACCAAGTACGTACACACTTCTGATTAATCTCAATTTTAAAAAAAAAATTTGATTTTTATGAATGTTTAGAATAAATTATATTGTTTGTATTTGTAGCTTAAAGGATTTGAAATGTTAAAAGCTATTCATTTGGAACCAACCCCTTTTGATATTGAAAGAGATCTTATAACCCCAACTTTCAAGTTGAAAAGGCCACAGCTCCTCCAACATTACAAGGTAATCTTCTACTTACTTTCTTCTTTTCTTGATGAACCTTTAATTACCTATAACGGATTACCAAAATCACTTTCGTGATGTGTCGCAAATGTACTATGAATCTCTATGATCATGGACTTGTCCTTACTCATGCATATTACTTTTTTCTACTAATCCAGTTTTAAGAGTGAAAAACTAATTTTGTTGTTTATTTCAGGGCATAGTTGATCAACTTTATTCAGGAGCAAAGAGGTCCATGGCATAGACACCGACCGGGCTATTCATTTTCTGATGCTATTTTGGTTGTATGATATGTTAAAATTGTGTTCGGATCCTCTCTATATACACTCATCAATTGTAGATTGGAAAATCTCTATATTTTATATTAAGCAAAATTTACTTATTATTTTTTTTTTCTTGATAAGTATTATCCTTTAGATTTGAAGTCAATTTTTAATCAAAACAAAGTTATCTATTTGAGTTGAAAACACAATTATGAATTATTAACTTTAAGTGATCCATATGGTGCCACCGCAAAAGATAGTAAAACGGAGGTAAATTTCTCTTTCTCTTTGTGGGTGATTTCACATTTACCTAAAAATAATATATAAATCAACTTAATTGTATCATTCTCATACGATTGATTGATCATAATCATAAAAGTTACATAAATATATTAGTCGTTAAAAGTGAAACAAATACATATCACGTCTTTCTCTTTCTTAATATTAGCATTGGATTTTGTAGATTGATCATAAACTAAATAAAATTAAATGAGCAAACAAGTAACATACTACTCTTACTTACTTGATCTAATTATTTTCTTTCTAAATAAAAACAATGTTATCTGCTAAACGATGTTTGTAACCAAAAATATGTTTCACGAACCGACAGGTGTCTAGCTTTGGAGTCCATATCATTTGATAAAACCAAAAGATTAAGTCATGGTCAAAAGAAAAACGGATGATTAGAGCAATCTAATCGCATTTAGCCATTTACATACTTATTGCACAATGCACATGTCTTGACACAACACGGAGAAGGAAAAACGGATTATCAGGAGATCTCTCCACGTAGCATATAATAATCTCTTTTTTTTTTGGGTTGCAATGCACGAAATAGCTAAACATGATTCCTTCGTCAAATCATAAAGATTAATAAAACCAGATTCTTGAAATGTTTCGGTCCGTCAAACAAGGCCAGATATCATGCATGTGTTGGGTGATCTCAATACAATGCTAATAAGAAACTTTAGAGTATATAATTTACGTTTATACTAATAACTAAGCTAAAACGAGTGATATACAAGTGTAACAGTCCACACGAGACAAAATTATTTAACTCTTATTTATAGTATTTGTAGATAGGGAAAATTCCCGAAAAAAACATGAACTAATTTTTATTTGGAAGAAAAAAACACCAACTTTTAAGGCTTCCAAAAAAATACATCAACTAATTTTTTCTTGTATAATAAAACCCAAACTATAAAATATTGATATTATTCCAATTTTACCCTTTAAAAAAGATACTTGTGTAAATCATTTTATTTGACTTGCTGTGTAAATTGGTGTTGCCATTGTTTTTTAAAAAAAACTTCAGAGGGTAAAATTGGAATAATTGTTTTTGTTTGATATCATAGGTACGAATCTGTCAATATTTTATAGTTTGGATTTTATTATTCACGAAAAAATTAGTTGATGTATTTTTTTGGAAGCCTTAAAAGTTGGTGTTTTTTTCTCCCAAATAAAAATTAGTTCATGTTTTTTTCGGGAATTTTGTAGATACGCTCTATTGATACGGTTACGTGCTTAGATTTCTTAATTGAACTAATCGCGTAGATTGTATATATTTGTTGTATAGACGAAGTGGTCACGTGTCCATGTTAGACGATGACCTGATAATCTGATATGTCTTCATAAAACCTTTTTTTTACAACCTTTCAATTCATGCTATAATATCTTTAAGATATTTTAAAGACATTTTTAGATACTTGATTAAAATATCTCTTAAGATATTATTTTCAACGCACAATCAGTTTGCTTACCCCTGGGACTTCGGTTCGGTTTGTTCGGATTGAACCGAATAAACCGACAAATTCAGATTTCGGTTTTCGATAGAGAAATAGGATGTTAACCGATCGGTTGCAATTAAATTAGGAATTTGGTTTCGGGTTAATCGGGTTCGGAATCTGATTTCCGATCGGTTTTCGTTAACCGAGGTATAAAAGCTTATTAACACTAAACCTAATCAGATTCACTCTGCAGCCAACTCTCTCAAAGACTCAAACGGTTGTGCGACTCAAAGGCGATTCTTTCGCCGTGAACACCAAACTCCGACTCACTGACTTTTCTTCATCGTTTCTTCTCTCCTACTCGTAATCTCTTCTTCTATTGCTCTTCTTCGTCTTCTAACAAGTATATCGGCGGGGGAAAATCAGATTTTGTGAACCCTAATCCCCAAATCAAAAAGGTAGACTCTGGTTCCTTTCAATCTCTGTTCTTATAATCGAAATGGTTTAAACCCCTTGGGTTTCTGTTAATTTGTAGTAGCATAATCTCGTTAATCTCGGATTTAAAACAAAACCCTAACCCTAAATTTTTTAATTCGATTTATTTTCAAAATTTTGTTATAGTTTCTTGATTTCTTCTTATAGGTTGTTAAGTGTAGTCATGTTGTTTTTAGTATTGAAGTTTTAAGCTGAAATTAACCACAACTTAGGGTTTCTGTTAGTCGATTGAATTGAGTAGACTTTTCTTGATGGTAAACTTGTTTAAACTTCTCTAATGCTAAGCGTCTTTTATGCTTTGTAGATGGAGGCTGAAGATTACGACCCTAACGTCCAGAAGGATGGTGAAGAACCTGTTATCATAGAAGGAACTGCTCAGGCTGGGACTGCTGAGGCTGCGGCTGCTGCGGGTGGGAATAAAAGATCAAAACCAGACTCTGGTTTACAACCTAAGGCGAAGAAGAAGTATCCTAAAAGGGCTCAGGTCTAGAAACACTTCATTCAAAGGAATGATGATGATCCATTCAGCTTCTGTAAGTATTGTCAGCAACAGGTTGGGTGTGATACAAAGCTATCAGGGACTAGTGCGATGAAGGGTCACATAAAAAGATGCCAAAAGTTTAAGGATTTCAATGCGACGGAAACTCAGACTGCTTTAGGTGCTGATAAGAGGGGGGGATATGAGGGTCATTAAGTATGATCCTCAGCTTTTTAGGCAGTGTACTAATCAGCTGGTTGTGATGAATGAGTTACCTTTTTCCTTTGTTGAATCCGAACAGTGGAAGCGCTTTTTTTAAAACATTCTGCCTTTGTACCAAACTTTCTCGAGAAGGACCTCTTCGAAGGACATAGCTGGAATGTTTGTGCAAGAGAAAGAAGAGTTGAAACACTTGTTTGGTGTTGAGCAGCAAAGAGTTTCTCTTACGATAGATATATGGGTTTCACAAACAACCTCTGTCAACTACATGGTGGTGACTGCTCACTGGATTGATGAGAAGTGGGCAATGCAGAAAAGGATACTTAGCTTTAAGGTAGTGACTGATCACAAAGGAAACACCATTGCAGGACAGCTTTTGGATTGTTTAGATGAATGGGGGATTAAGAAAGTCTTCGCAGTGACTGTTGACAATGCTAAGAATAATGACAAGGCTTTGGGGGGTTTTAGAAGACAGAGGTTAGAGTGGATAGTTCTTTGGGTTTCCCTTATGATGTCCACTCATGGTGGAAGTGCAACAGCCAGAAGTTCCCAATCTTATCTGCAATGGCTAAGGATGTTCTAGCTATTCAAGTCTCCTCTGTTGCTTCGGAATCAGTTTTTAGCACAAGTGGTCGAGTCTTGGATTCATATAGGAGTTCTTTAACTCCTTATATGGTTGAGGTTCTGATTCTCACACAACAATGGCTTAGGTGCAACTTCAAAGCAGATGATGAAGTTGCAAACATAACCCAAATGATGGAGGATGTTGCATTCTTTGAATCCCTTGGTAAGTATAACATTTCTGTTTATATACATTTCGTCATACCATCTTACTTATAAGTTCTCACACTTGTTTGTTTTCATTGTGTAGATTCACGGAATGCACAGACTCAATGAAATTCTTTATATAAGTTGAGTATTTCAATTTATGTGTTCTTGCTTGTTACTTGATAGTTTATTGACTGTTGGAACAAACCGATTATAAGTTCTAAGGCTTCTTTGTTTTCAATGTTTACAGGTAATCATAGGCTGCTCTTTTGTCCTTTTTGATGTGGATTAGCAGCTTTAACTTAACTATTGGCGCAAATGGAAGCTCCTCATACCTCATTAGTACATTTTGACTAGGATAAGGAGCATGCGACCAAAACCAACAGCCAACAGCCTTATTGTATTGATTCAATACCCCCTCTCTCTCTTTTGAACAATGTGAGGGTATTGTCTCAATTCTAAACTGTTCTTGAGGCTTCTTTTGGTTCATACTTTCTGATGTATATCATGGAAAATATGGTCTGTAATGGTACATTGATGAGCAAAGTCTCTTTTTTTTTGGCTATTTCGGTTTAGAAAAACCGAACTACATTGTATGTCGGTTTTATTTGGATAAGAATTTTAGGCAGCAAGTCGACCCGAATTACCCGAGAACCGTTTAAACCGACCTGAATTTTTAATCGGATTATTTCGGAACCAATTTGAAAAATCCGAATAACCCTTAAAACCGATTAAACCGTTCCGAACATACCGAATATTCCGAAGTCCCAGGCTAAGTTTGATTGTGAAACTGCAATGCAAATAATGGATCACCATACCACATGCATCAAAGTCAACGTAATCTTGCTACGTTACAAAACCTACCAAAACAAGATATACAAGTAAATTGGATAAATAACGCCACATACATTCAAGTCAACGGAATCTTGCTACGTTTCAAAAACTACCATTTTAAGATATAAACGTATTATTGTACAGATGCAGTGGATATTATACGCCTCGTTTTCTTACTACTTTGGTTTTGGAAAGTTTACTTTTTCTTTTTGGAAAGAAGAAAAACATACACACATGACATGACCGATTCCATATGTCAAAACTCAAAACACTTATTTATTAATCAGTAAAATGTTTATTTGTTATGATAAAGACATATATACTTAGCTTTTTTTTTCCTATATTTATCATATATATGTCGTCTCTTGCATATTTAACATGTAACTAACTGGTAGTGGTTTTAGCCCAAAATAAAAAAACACATGTTATGTACGTACCTGCAGGCAGATAAATCATGCATATATTTTCATTAAAAAATATTAAAACAAAATTAAGATAGAACACTAAATTTTATAGCAGTATATTATAATAATCCAAAACTGTCACGTATGTATCACAAACCATGACGCGAATAAAGTTAGCATGTGATAATCAAAATTTTGGGATATTATAGAAAAATAGAGAACTTGATATATTATATGATTCCTTCTTAATAATATTGGATCTTCTTAACGATGTTGCTTTATGGTAAAAATATTGCTTTCATCATTACTGTAATACTGTTATAAAAAATTATTGTTCTCATTACTCAAAACTTTATCAAAATATTATTTCGGTTCTTTGTTTAACGAATAATGATAAATCAAAAGTATTTGTAACGATATGCTATCGTGGCTGGTATGTAGAACAGCCAAAATATGTCAAACTCGGTCGTAATAATTAGAATTTAGAAAATATAAAAAAAATAGGTTTGCACAAAAAAATATATATCTAAAATCATAGTATCCTCAGCTTATTTTCAAAAAATTATTTAATTCGAATAAGCAGAGGATGATACTTTTTGCATGGTTAATACAGTAACTAGAAAAAGAGTAATCACGACTCACAAGCTCATATTTTGTTTTTGTAATGATAACTAATATCATGTGATGTATAATAAAAGTTTATACAAGGAACAGTGATGGCCGGCCGACATATTGAACTTTGAAAAGAAAAAATTATATTCGCTCGATTCATTTTCTTTGATTCGTAATCCGTTTCCATTCGATCAAAAGTTTTTTATTTAATTTTAATTTATGGAACAAAATTATTATTAAATTTTAATATTCCTTAAAATCAGAAAAAAAGAATAAATATTATAATCTAAAGAGTTGAAGATCCAGTTTGTTTTTTTTGTCAATCAGCTTGCATTAGACTTAATTAGAGTTTGATATAATTAGGTCTGGTTGAACCGGTAAGCCCGATACAATTGGTATAGGAATAAATAGATTTAAACAAGGGTTTATCAGCATTTTAGTACGTTTTTGAAACTTAATAGTCAAAAACATACATACACTATTTATAATAGAGAAAAGAGGATGTTGTGAGATAGATGGTAATAGAGATAGAATTTTGAGTGTGGCCAGGGGAGAGAAGAACATTACTAAAAGGTCATACTCAATAGTTTTAGGAAAAAAAAAGGAGAAACTAAGAGGGATAAAGCGGAGAAATAGGAGAGAGAAGAAGTTGGTTTGATTTTTTTTTTTTTAAAGAATTCTTCCTTCTTATATGCTCCCAACGATCTAAAAAAAATGCTGGCTAATTAAAATTTTTTTAAAAAAATTTTAAAGATAGATAAAAATCTATGTTTTTTATTTGTAATTTGATATGCAGTTTGTTTGATGATTTTATTTGAAAATGTTAAATATGTTTTACAAATTTTGTATCTCGTACACCTTATAAAGTGTACATATGTCTGTACACATTATTAAGAGTACAAATATGTGTACATATTATTAATAGTACAGATGTTTGTACACATTATTAAGTGTACAAATGTAATTTGTTTAATTCTTTGGGTTCTAGATGTCTGTACAAATGTTTGTAATGCAATGATTTTGTAAAAATTACATCTGTACACTTAATAATGTGTACACACATTTGTACTTTTAATAATGTGTACACACATCTGTACTGTTAATAATGTGTACGGCTACAAAAGATATATATATATATATATAATATTTTAAAATAATTAAACAAAATTTATATCAATTTTTAAAGAAAAAAATCTAGATTTTTTGTATTTAAAAAGTTTTCTAAAAAAATTGCATTAACAATTATTTGAAAAAATCAAGAAATGAAGAGAAAAAGAGACAATGGCATAAATGTAATTAAGAGGATTGCTTAATGGCAAAAAAGGCTGAAAAATAGACAAACAGTAATAAAAGTGGTTTTTTCTAATTATAAATAGTGAATGTATCTTATTCCTAATTATGTTTGAAAAATGTATCATTTTACCAAATATCTCTTTAAACAATTAGATAAAACAGGGATAGATAGAGAGTTTTTCGCAATCTCATCAGCTCGCTGATTCCTCTCTTGAGGGACAAAGATGAAGGAGACTTCTTCAAAACTCGATGATAGCAAGAGGATATCATGTAGAATCCCATGAATCTCCTTCAGTTAGAGTTCCAAATTAATCGCTCTGATCAACTGTTGTGAGTCAGAGGCGAACAAAAGCTTCTGATAGCCTAGATCAGAGGCGTGTTAAAAGGCCAGGTACAATGCTATTGCTTCAGCCGTAAGTGGCGATCTGATATGGTGTGAGTTACCACTTCCCGTTCTTTAAGAGTTTGAGGAAGTATCGGTGAAGATCCAGCAAAAGTCGGCATCTCGAGAGTCTTCCTCCCAGGCTGCATATGTAGAGCATCTTACCAGGTCTGGAGTAAATTCCGCTCGTTGCCGGTGCGTAGTGGTGTGCAATCTTGGATTTTCTGGGGTTTGGCTTAAGAAACATTTTCGGGTTTGAGTAATAGCCTGCATCATCGCATCCATTGGGGGAATAGATCTCTGTTCGAAAATGAGCTTGTTGCGGCATGTCCAAATCATCCACAGGATCCAGGCTCCAAGAGCCCCATCCGCAATTTCGGTCGGTGGTAAGCAGATAAGATACCGAGAACATTCAATACCCACTTTCATACTTTGAATACCAGTTGGGTCAAATTCAAAAAAAAAAGAATACCAGCTGGGTCGAATCAACTTTTGGCCGGCATCTGCTCCCAAACTTTCCTGGCAAAGGTACAATGAAAGAAAAGGTGGAGTCTAGACTCCTCTTGACCACAAAAAGGGCAAGTAGCAGCTCGGTTAATACCGCGACTTCTCAAGTTCTCACCCGTTGGAAGCACATTCCTCATTATCTTCCAAAGAAAGAATTTAATCTTCAGTAGGAAATGTAAGTTCCAAATCTTTTTCTCCCAATTAAAACCATAGTTTGGATCTTCATATTGTGATTGATGCTCTCGCCTCATAGTTAGTGCCTGATAACCTGATTTTGCTGTATATTCTCCAGAATTTGTGAGCAGCCATATAAGTGATCATCTGCTCCATGTAAGGTAGGTCGGATGGCCAAGATCTCTTTTTCATATTCCAGGAGTAAGGATTTCACTTTCTGTGTGTTCTACTTCAAGGTTGAGGGGCATATAAGATCTGCTACGGTTAAATGTTGGGAGGTTTCAGGAGGTGGTCCCATTGGGCGAGTGGTGAGGAGAGGGACAACCAAGGATTATGCCAAATCCGAGTTGATGTCCCGGATCCTATTGCCTTTCCTAGATGGGTTTTAATCAAGTCTCTGCCAATACAAATTCCTCTCCAGCCATGAGAAGCAGAAGAAGGGAAGGTGCATTTTAGGAAGCGAGAGTCGCGACAGTATCTGCCTAGTAGGATCCTTGCCAAGAGGCTCTTTGGGTGGGTTAAGATTTTCCAGCTCACCTTGGCTAGGAACGCGTCGTTGAAGTCTGGTATGTCTCAAAAGCCTAGACCCCGTTCTCTTTTTAGGTTTGTCATTTTTGACCAGGCTATCCAACACATCTTTTTATTATCTTCAGACTCATCCCACCAGAAACGAGTGAGGATTGGATACGATTACAAGGCAACCCTGGCAATTTAAAACGAGACATGGCATATGTGGGCATTGAAGCAAGCACTGATTTCAGCATAGTAGTCTTCCCAGCAGGAGAAAGTGACATATTCGACCAGCTTCTTGAGTCCTGCTTTATCCTGTCAACTATGGTGTTGAACATATCCGTTTCTTCCGAGCAAAGAGCTCTAAAAGTCCCAGATACTTACCGAGTCCGCCCACTTGTCTCACTCCTAAGACTTGCATCGCCTCAGTCCATGTGTGAAGATCCAATTTGCTTATATATATCTATATATATATATATATACTAGATAAAAATCCGTCCGATGAGCGGGTTTAAAGTTTTGTAAATAAAATTAAATTTAACAGAAATATATTAAAATTTGTTGTACATTATTTATAAGTTTTATTTTTTGCTATAATATACTGATTTATATCCATGTACAAATCTTTTATTTATGTTACCATTAAAAGTGTATTTTTTACACCTAAATATATTGTATGTTACAAATATATTCTTTACCACCACCTAGAAAATGTATGTATGAACACATTAAGCAAATTATTATATATCTTTTTACTTTCACTTTTGCATAGTTTATTTAATTACTAAAATTATTAGCTCAAAAAACATTGCGAATCAAAAATATATTACATATTATACTAATTAATGATGTATCATCACAATAGTATATGACCAACCAGGGAGAGAACCTCGGCTCTGCCCTCCTCCCTTATGGAGAGAACTTTGCGTCCAACCTCCTCCATCATGGAGAGAACCTTGGCTCCACCTTTCTTATTTGGGGAGATAATCTTGCGTCCTACCTCCTCCACCTTCCTCCCTGGGGGAGATAATCTTGTGTACGACCGCCTCTACCTTGCTCCCTTGAGGAGATAACCTTGCATCTAACCTTCTCCACCATAGAGAATCTCGGCTCTGCCCTCCTCATGTATGGAGAGAACATGTTCATGTTTTTTAGCTATCTCAAATAGTTTTATATAGTTATATTTCCCAAACTAATTATAAAACTTGTATAAGTTATTCAAATTAAGAAAACTAAATTTTCTTTCGAATATTGTATATTTTATCACTACAATTTTTTTCTATTCTTCTATATATACTATTAATTGTTATCTATATTTGAATGGAACTTTAGATAGATAAGAAAATTATGTAGAAAGTAAATTACGGAAAAGTGATTGTTCTTTCATAAAAGAGCAACATAACGGTTAATTGGTTATCACAAATAGTTTAAAATATCGGGCTGGTTAGAAAATCATGATAAAGTAAATATACGATAGATAGAGCTGATGTGTTTGTATTTTATGGGATTTTAACAATGGTTTTTACACTTGTTTTGAGTCTTTTGTTAGGTCCTAGTGTGCTTTTAGAGTCTTTTACGAGTTTGTACAGGTTTTAGGTTGCTTTTGAAGGAAACTGAGTGTTTTGGGGATGAAGACAAGCATCTGGAACCAATTTGGTGAAGACTGATCGGACTAGCAAGCAGATGGAGCAAACACAGAAAAGCATCTATTGTTGAGTAGTTTCTTTATTGGGTTTCGGGTTTCAAAGGGGTTTATAATTCTCTAACGCTGGTGTTTTAGATTTGGGGGCTGATCTATTTTGTTCTTCATCTATTGTTGTTCTTAAAGCCTAAACTAGATTAGCTACCTAGTTTATGATCATAGGTTAAATTCATCGGGGCACCGAAAGTGTTGTTGAGTTGCTAGAAAAGAACATAGGTGAGCAAGGTGGACCTTAGCCAACAGAAGTTGAAGTTGAGGCACCTTGTGAACAGATCAAACCTAAACTTTTATTGCTTGCTTGGTTTGCTAGGTCCAAACGATGGTTTAGGGCTTAGTGAATACATTGCATAGATAGTTAACGTTGCGGAAGTAGGTTAGCTTTACAACCGTGATTTGAGTTCTAGAACGGTTTTTAACGCATCCCCATCTAACCACCTTAGTCCCGAGAATTATATCCCCATAGATTCCCTGCACCCAATATTTCCTTTTTGAATTTAAACCAACTTATTTAATTTCTGTTTTTGATTAGTTACTTGAAACACAAACTTCCTTTTTCTGTCTTAGCTATATTCGATCTTCATAGTCTCAAAGTGCAATTGTTTGGTCTCTGTGGATTCTATCCTAAAGTGTTACAACGATACCACTAGAACAAGAGCAAAAGTTATTTTCACTCAATTACTCTGTTTTCTCTCAATCATGTGAAGAAAGAAAGAAAATATATATTATATATAGATTTGACCTTCAAAAATGTTATCATATATCAACAATAAAGACAAACTAATAATAAATCATTTATTTTATTTTGTGTTACTCCACTTTTTTTTGCTTTTCCATCTATTTATTATACAATTCATATCTATATAAATTATAAGTATTATATCTTTATATATATTATGAAATTATATTCATCAAACTAATTATAAAAGCCACTTCAAATTATTCAAATTAAGCAAAACTTTCGCTTCGAATATTGTAATGTTTATTACTACATTTTCTTTAATTTTCTATACTTTTCGGTCTAGATTAATTAATAGTTTATAGATTTCAAGGGATCTTTAGGTATATAAGAGAAAATGAATATGATACTCAAGTTCGCCCTAATTTATCTCCCAAACGTGAATATCGAGACGCCGCTTCTACCACACATCTCTGACACCGGTGGGGCTTTCGACCGCCGACATCGAGAATTCCTGACCTTGAACCCCCTCTCTACCTTCTTGTACTATCCTAGATTGAAGTCTCAATCTTTTCCCCTTTTTATTTCCTCTTTTGAACTCTTCCTCTTCCCTTCCCGAGAACCCAAATCGTAGTAAAGGTTTGTTCACCATCGTTTTCAAAATGAGCGCGAGTCTGGCAAAATCCACTCTTTACTCCATTGTCTCAACCTTTTTGACAGCGGCATTAGAGTCCAATTGTCCTTTCACCTTTAGATCTGGAATTCTTGTCGTCTCTGTAGAACCCTCTCCTCCTTCGCCACCTAAGTCTGCCGAGACGGAGACAGCGCCGAGGGAGATCGATGATTTCTTCAAAGAAACGACTCTTCTCCGTTAATCGACTCCCGCCTCAAGTAAAAGTCACCCTTTGAGCTTGGTATAACCGAACATGATTTCAACAGAGAAGCTGAAGCTCCCTTCACTCTCTTCCGGCAGTCACCGCGCTTCCAAATTTCCCGGATCTCTCACGGTATCTCTTCGATCTGTGGGGCTGGACCCTAAACCTATTTTCGGTCTGCAAGCATCCCAAGTGTTACTGCCCAATTCTCAAAAGCCCAGGTTCTCTCTAGGTCCTCTTGTTATCTGAGAAACATTGCCTACGACCATTGGTATCTCTCTTTGTTCGAAGACTGCATTGTAGACTCCGTTTTCCTAGAGTGTTTTGGATGTACATAGTTTATGCTAGACCCTTGGCTATTGCTTAATTAGTTTCATTGTTTGATGGGTATCTCAATTGGATGATTCAAGGCCTTGTGAATTCTGAACCATTTAGCGTCTTCAGTTCCCAACCTACCCTGATTATGCTACCAACGACCTATAGGATCAAGCTTGCTTCAACTCTTTTATTGAAAATTGGATTACATGCTTTGTGTGGATTTCTTTATTTCTTTGGAAAAGGGCGCCATATGAGAGAGAACCCACCTACATTGTTCCTTTTTGTCATATTTTCCTGGCTTGTTCTGAGTTATTCCCCCTTGTTTTTGTCTGATTGTCAAGGCTTGCAGGTCCCTGATCTTTTGCCGTGGACTCCAATGTGCTCACTCGACGAAGCAAAACAACCTTCCTTTAGTGTAGTTTCAAAGAACCGTACCCTGTCTGTGGTATCAGTAGCACAAAAGTATATGCATGTCTCCTATTCCTCAATACCAATCCGACTATCTGCTTTGTGTGGAATCCTTGCCTATGAGCGCCATCTGAGAGAGAACCCATCTGCACCATTACAGATTGATATATTATTCTGGCAATAATTGGCTTTTGATCCCTCTGTTTGGTATAATTATTTTTGTTTGCAGGTCTTTGGTCTTTCGCCCGGTACGCTAATGGTCTCATCCGACGTAGCTAGGCAACCAAATTTCAGCTTCTTCACCACCACCTGATCTGCTACCTACCGAATCTTTGTCAATGCATTGTTGCAATGGCACCTCGCTCCGGTGAGATCTTTGGCTCTTATTCCCTTTTCAGTGTCAAAGTGTAGTATGACTATGACTATCATGTTGTCTTTTGAATTCCTCAAGGATGATCAATCAAGCAACCATGATATTACATGCTTCAAGCTACATCTAAGTACTTGTTTCAAAGCTCTCATGAATTATTACTTGATGTCTTATTTTTATTTGTTTAAGGCTTTTGGGGAAATCCCTTTTTTGTAACCTTCTAATCTTTGGGATATGGATCTCTTATTATTGTATTGGTTGAGTTTTAATTAATGAAACCATATGTTTGTCCAAAACAAAAGAACAAAAAAGCAAAAAACAAAAAATGAATATGTAGAAAGGAAATAATGGAAAGTGAGTATTCTTAGGTAATAGAGAACAAATTAATGGTTATCACAAAAACTAAAAATATGGGTCTAGTTATAAAATCATGTTAGAATAAATATACTAAAAAGAAAAGCTAATTTCACTCAATTACTATATTTTGCTGCTAATCATGTGAACAAAAAGAAAGGTAAAATTCTATAGCTTTATGCTTTTAAAATTTATCATAGATAAAAACTAATAATAAATCATTTGAATTTATTTCTTTTTATTTTCTATTACTTAACCTTTTTTTTTTGCTTTTCCATTGATAGATATATAAATTATAAGTATTATACCTTTGATAGATATATAAATTATAAGTATTGTACCTCTATATATATATATATAATGAAATTTTTATTCTAGTACTCCTGTTTTTTTTTCTGCTTTTCCATCTAACTATTGACGTTATTCTAACTCCTTCACTCTCAAATTTTACGAATTATACATACATTTATACTTTAGCTCCGATTTGTAACAGCATAATGACGGAGTATCTTTTCTAATGCAATTGCAAGTAATTTACCAACGAAATAATTTTTATAGTGTTTAATGAAACACAATCGTCTAAAAATACAAGTATAAATTCATTACACAGATTAGTGGATAAATAGTTGATCATTAATGATAAGTGATAATACCACATTATGTTATTTTGCAAAATATATCCAATCACACAGTTTTTTCATTCAACGATTTTTTATTCTATGGATTTTTATTATGCTGATTTTACCATGCAACTTATGTTATTCTAAAATTATGCAATATTACCAATCAGAACCTATATGTATTTTGCATTGATTTATCATTTTTATCGGTCTTTAACTTTGTTTTATATTCATATGTTAAGGCTTTTAAATTAAAAAAAAAAAAAAGATGTTTTTAGGTGTTTTTCGTATTATTTAAGTTTTAAAATCCACTTAACAGCATTCCAGTATTCTCATTCCAAAATACACATAAATTTGCTAATGACTTTGTACCTTGTATACAATGCTAATGATCTGGTAAAATCTGTCAATAATTGAAATGTTGAAAATGATATAAGAAAACGAACCATGATACGTATTGATCTGAGAAAAGCATGGCACTGCACCATGGTGGATGGTGGTGCCTATACATTGTGCAGTCTATTCGCAAGCGGCATAATTTATTTCTGATTCTTCTACACTTTTATAATGACAATAATCCGCTTCATTAATTTTTTGTAACCTCCTTCAATCAAACAATTCCTCTACAAAAACTAGGCTATATTTCTTTATTCGATACTACAATTAATAATAACCCTTCAAAAAAATTACGAAAAAGTCAAACGTCTAGAAGATAACTTTTCTCTTAATGTTGTTATGTAGAAGAAGTTTATGATGAAATATTAATAAAGAAAATTCCCCTTACTGCTTCGAGAAATACCTTTTTCCCCGTTTCACGCTAGCGCTATGGTTATGCAACGTGTGAAGATGACGAGCCGACAACGCAGCCACACATACCTTATCTTATTTTATTGGTCAACCAACCCCAAAAATAGATTTAAGACGGGATTATATTGTATTTTTGTCAACTGTTTTATTACATGGTTAAATAATTAAAACAGTTTCAGTAAAACTTACTAATAATAGTGTACTTACAACGTAACTTATATAGGTTCACAAAAGTATAATAAGCATACAAAATGGAACGAATCTAAAAATGTCGTTTAAACATACTATACATTTTTTTTTTTCAACCTTTTTTTTTTCTTATGTAAACATATTACATCTTTTCTAGGTGAAAATATTTTCACATTTGATCAAAATAATCACAAACACCCTACATATAAATATAATAATTAATTAAATACCATGTCAACGAAACAAATAAAAGATAATAATAAAATATTACTTTCAATGTTTTTTAGTAAAATTTGGTCTCCGACTCTTCAAAGGAAACTGGCAAAAAACCGGTGTCCCAGTATTCGTCAGTCACGTCTACTCTACCACGTGTCGCTTTTACACGGTCATCAGTTTTGCCCAACCTTTCTACATACGACTCTGTATATATACCCCAACGCAGCTTCTTCTACATGCTCTTTCATAATCTCAAGAAACAACATTTCAAAACACACACTTTTTTATCATTCTTCTAGAGAATCCACACAATCTTTCTTTTCTCTTTGATCAAATCAAATCCAAAAAATAAATCTCTTGTTTTTGTAACCCTGAAATCATTATGGCTATACAAGATAATCCAAGTCACAACGATTATCTCCGGAGAATGACTTTTGCGGCGTTCTTGAAATCGGGTTCTCTCGCCAGCGAGGAAGAAACTTACCACAGCGACGGTGATCATCATAACCACGGCGTTGGTAAGCAAAACTCGTCAAGCACCAACAGCGATTCTCAACGTCCAAGCAACGCTTCAAGTGCTAGTAGCGACTCATCGTCACCAATATATCCATTATCGCCATGGAACCAAACTTACTATCCGAACAACGAAAACACGACGTCTTTCACCTCAGCTTCTCAATCACCATGGAAACAAACTTGCTCTCCTTACCACAAATCACCTTGGGTATACCAAACAAGAAACAGCGATTTCGAAGATGATCCTGATAACGGTTTGATCGGTACGGTCGTAAGACAAGAAGGACACGTGTACTCTCTTGCTGCTTCACGTGATCTTCTTTTCACAGGATCCGATTCCAAGAACATTCGTGTTTGGAAAGATTTAAAAGATTACTCCGGTTTTAAATCAACGAGCGGGTTTGTTAAAGCGATCGTGATAACCGGAGATAACCGGGTTTTCAGCGGTCATCAAGATGGTAAAATTAGGGTTTGGAGAGGCTCAAAGAAGAACCCCGAGAGATATTCACGAGTCGGAAGCTTACCGACTCTCAAAGAGTTTCTCACCAAATCGGTAAACCCGAGGAACTACGTCGAAGCTCGTCGTCGGAAAAACGTGGTGAAGATCCGACATTTCGACGCCGTGTCGTGTATGAGCTTAAACGAAGATCTCGGTTTACTCTACTCCGGTTCTTGGGACAAGACTCTCAAGGTCTGGAGATTATCCGATTCCAAGTGTCTAGAATCTATCGAAGCTCACGACGACGCGGTTAACACTGTGTCTGCCGGATTCGACGATTTGGTATTCACCGGTTCGGCAGACGGGACGTTAAAAGTATGGAAACGTGAGGTACAAGGTAAAGAGACGAAACATGTTTTGGTACAAGTGTTGATGAAACAAGAGAACGCTGTAACGGCCTTAGCCGTTAATTTAACGGACGGTGTGGTTTACTGCGGTTCGTCCGACGGTACCGTTAACTTCTGGGAACGGCAAAAGTATTTGACTCACAAAGGGACGATTCACGGCCACCGTATGGCGGTATTGTGTCTCACCTCCGCCGGGAGTTTGCTCTTGAGTGGCGGAGCTGATAAGAATATCTGCGTTTGGAGAAGAAACGACGGCGGTTCACACACGTGTCTCTCTGTTTTGATGGATCACGACGGACCAGTCAAGTGTTTAACGGCGGTGGAAGAGGCCGAGGGCGAGGATGACGGAGACAGCCACGGAGAGAAAGGTGATCGACGGTGGATAGTGTACAGTGGGAGTTTAGACAAGTCCGTGAAAGTGTGGCGTGTGACTGATTACGCGTGAAGGAGTTAGCCCCGTGTGAACAACGTAGGCGCGTAAATGTTACGCGGGACATGTGATTGTGTTTAGGCATTGATTGGGAGGCAACTAGGTAGATCAATTGGTACAAAAGATGGACAACTAGTGAACAGCCACGTTTCATGTGGTTGTCTTTCTTGTTGGAAAGTCTTGTCTCCTTTATTATTGGGGCTTGTTTTAAGATCTTTTTCCTCTGAAAATTCGCATGCATGTACTTTTAAATCATGTGAAACCAGAAGAGGAAAGAAGGCGGAGAAAAGAATGGAAAGTAAAAGATTCCGCTACAAGGAGAAATAAAAAAGATAAAAAGAAAATGTAATAAATGTGACTTTGTATATATATTTATGGGCTCTTTATTTATTTATTTTTTTTTTTTTATGGGCTCTTTATTCTCTATGGTTGTTGTGGTTATTGTTGAATGTGAAAATTCCATCTTTTTAAATTTAATTTTGGATTGTTGTTTTTTTTAAATGTTATTTTGGAAATTTGGAATATATAAACATTGCAACTACAGATTTGTAATACGTAAGGAAGATTTGTTAGTTCAGATTCTTGAAACTGAGGTGATCCTTTTGGATTAGAATGTGATATCTTATTGTGTTGATGATTGATGAACATACGCAAGCAATAAAGTTATAAAATCAAGTAGCATTTTTTATGTGTGTATCCATGGATTTATAATATTTGGTTGTTTCGTATACGGTGATTTTTAGATTCACCAATTATTAAAAAAAAAATCATGAGATCCTACGAATAATTTGTATTAAATAATTGGTGATAATAAAATTCACCATATACGAATAGGGCTGGGCAAAATATCAAAACCCAAAAATTTAACTCGAACCCGATTAATTCGAACTTTAAAATATCCAATTGGATGTTTTTAGTAAATGAAATAGATACCCGAACCCGATTGGGTATATCCGAACACCCGAACAAATACCCGAAACTTACAAGATAAATTAGTTTTCATTTTTAAACTAATTGATGTCGTTATAAAATTTACAAGTTTCAAATTTATCTTGTAAGTTATAATAGTGATTATAAAATTACTTCTGAAACTTGTAAATCACTATTATAACTTACAAGATAAATTAGTTTATATTTTTAAATATGTCAATTTTCATATGTTAGTTTAGATAGATTATATAGTTTTAACTTTGAATTTGATGTCGTTTGATGTTTTAAGAAGTCAAAAATTATCGGCTTGTGAATTTGGTATTTTGTTATTTAGAATTGTCCTTGATCTTTACATGAATTCAATTTGGTTTGATAACTTTGTTTTTTTAAAAAAAATTATGATTATAATCATTTTTAATGAATTTGGATTGATTTATGGTTCTTTTACTTTGGTTTGGATTAAAAAATTATAAATCAGATCCGAACCCAAATTATAATTTGAGACTTTGGGTAAAACCCGAAAATACATAAACCCGATGGGTGTTTACTCGAACCCGATCCGAAATCTAAAAATATTCGAATGAGTCTTATGTTTTTAAACCTGAAAACCCAAAAACCCGAAATACCCGACCTGAAACCCGAAAGGTATCCGAACGCCCACCCCGAACAACCAAATATTATAAATCCATGGATATACATATGCTATAATTGATGAATTTAAAAATGCTACAATCCGTAAGGTGAATCAATCCGAATCAATTTAATGTTATAGCTAATATGTAAATACGAATATAAATAACTTTAGTGACGTAACAAACGTAGCCGACCTTAGCTCAGTTGGTAGAGCGGAAGACTGTAGTGTTGGCAGACAATCTTTAGGTCGCTGGTTCGATTCCGGCAGGTCGGAACTCTTTTGTTTTGAATTCTTGGGAAGAAAAGCCCAAGAGCTCTTTTCCTTGGAAAGCCCAATAGATCCATAGTTCGTATAAACAATAAACCAATTTCTACTTTTAGCACTAACTAGTTAGTAATTATTGGAACTAAACGATCTGCAAAAAACGTTTATTTGTCTAGTTTTATTTGCTTCTCTACCATTTTTCTTATTTTACGCAACCCAATATTTACGTGATAGATTTGATGAGAGTAAAGACACATAATGTGTTAGAGGAAGAATTGTATTAGACTCTCATGATCATAATTGTACAAGATACATTCTCTTATATAGAGATGAGTTTCCTAAACAAAAATAAGGAACTCTTTTGTTTTGAATTCTTGGGAAGAAAAGCCCAAGAGCTCTTTTCCTTGGAAAGCCCAATAGATCCATAGTTCGTATAAACAATAAACCAATTTCTACTTTTAGCACTAACTAGTTAGTAATTATTGGAACTAAACGATCTGCAAAACGTTTATTTGTCTAGTTTTATTTGCTTCTCTACCATTTTTCTTATTTTACGCAACCCAATATTTACGTGATAGATTTGATGAGAGTAAAGACACATAATGTGTTAGAGGAAGAATTGTATTAGACTCTCATGATCATAATTGTACAAGATACATTCTCTTATATAGAGATGAGTTTCCTAAACAAAAATAAGGATAAATGTAAACTAAATATTCTTTGTACATTCTTGATAATGCTAAACTTCGTGAACCAATATTAATATTTATCTAATATTTTCATAACTTCCATTTTAGGGTTTATCATCTCGACCGTCGATCTCGGTAAATTTCCGGTTCACCATCTCCCAATATTACCTAATTTACGTTTCATGAATCCTGCTAGTGTTGTAAAATCATAAACCTAACACAATGGCAATCAAGTTTTTGTTAGTTTGGTATTAACATCAAGATAATACTGATCGATCGGCTTTCACTATATCCATTCGTGGAATCATTTTTCAATCGACAGCAACCTAATTTTGGATCACTATAGATGTGATCATGTGAATGATGAATCATGTGCTTGGTAACTCTTTGATCGTAAAATATGTAAACTAAGCTGATATGGTTACTAATCCAAAAGTGATACTAAAGACGGCACCATCAACTTGTGTATGTTCGTATTATTATCTTGTACCATTATTTCTTACATTTATAAACTATTTGAATCATCTTTTTCATCATTTAAAAACTCTTAACTATTTTAATATCTTTTAACTATTTTACCATCTTTTTATCATTAAAAAAAAGCTCTAACCAATTTAATTATAGAAGATAATACATAAATTAAAAAGTTAATTCAACGCATAAAACATGATAGCATACGATTTGCTATTTTCTATTCATTTCGGAAACTAAATTTGTTTTCTTAATAGAAATCATAATTAAAAGCATAATTAGATTGGGTAGTAAATGGATTCATTGTAATTGCCATTTTCTAAGGAAGTGGAAACACTCTTTAGTTTCCACTTGGAGTAGATGGAGAGTGACTCCGATCTATCCCCTCAATAGTTCATTGGCTCCTCCTTTATTTTGTTGGGTATCTTAATCAAAAGTTAGGTCAATTGATTCATTAATATCGTTTTGTTTTATATTACATCAAAAAAGGAATATTATTGAATCTCAGTGACAATCTTATTATACAGAAATTTCAGAACTTCTCTAGAAAAGTGGTTTAGTCCTGCTTTGCATACAAGATTATTTTACATTTATTACTTTGGATCTTCAACTCAAATTGAATATTCCATCATTTTTTTTGTAATTTTAATAGACAACATGCATTTTAAAAAAAAACACTTTAAAAGGTAGTGCCATACATCAATTAAAAATAATTGACACAATTAATCCTTCCAACCAATTGAACTCACCATAATTAAGCATCGATGAATCATGAATTTAACTGAACTTTACATTCCAAGAAGTCATACTCGACTTTGCATCTCTAAAATTCGTGCAAAAATAATCATATGCATGCACGAACCTTTTGTTATCAGTTTATCACTATCTTATAAACATTAAAGTTTCTATTTGAAAAGAAAAAAAAAATCAAAAGTTTGAATAAGAAAAAAAGGAGTGCATTTGAATGAATAAAAACTACACTAAGTTGCTCTCTGTTTTTTTCGAATGCTTTGCTCTGTTTCGTTAACTAAAGTTTTTGATAACGAAGTTACTTTCTTTATTTTCATCACCACAATCTTAAAGTGTTACGTATTGGTCAAGCCACCTTTTCTTCTTTTTTTCCTCAGCTTTATTAGTGGTAGTTTCCGTCACGCAACCACATAAGGTTTCCCCCATCTATATAAACACTTCATCACAAAAACCTCATTCAACACCACAATAACGGTTTATTGTTTTTGAAAACAATCGAAACTTAAAAACATTGGAATGGGAACGTTCTTAGGACACTTCGTTCCCGGTCTCTCACTTGCACTTCTTGGTCTTTGGCATCTCTTCAACATCATAAGATCTTATTGTCTTAAAGGCCCTGAAACCTTCTCTGCAAAATTCTGGTTCCCTTTCCCTAAACTCAAACATCTCGAGCTTATATTGATTCTCCTCTTCTCCTTCCTCTCCATCACTCTCCTAACCCTAGATTTCCCTAATTTCAACTTCTCCTCTTTCAAACCAGACAACCTAGAACATGCTTCCATGTTCCTCCATCTCATAATCTTCGCGTGTTTCGCTCTCTTCTGCGAGCTAACCCTTTGCTCAGATCTCTTCTCCGGTTTAATCGGAGTTCTCTCTGCTTCTGTCTTCGCTCAAGAACTCTTCCTACTTCATTTTCACTCCACTGATCATTCAGGTCTTGAAGGTCACTACCATTTCCTTCTCCAACTCATTGCTTTCGTCTCTTTCTCCTCGGCTCTAGCTTCTGCTTCTTTCCCTAAATCCTTCTCTGCGGCTCTAGTCCTCCCAATCTCAGTTATGTTTCAAGGATGCTGGTTCTTGAACATGGGCTTCATGCTTTGGATCCCAGAGTATGTTCCTAGAGGTTGCGTGAGTAACATGTCAACATCTACAGACGATAACCGAGGAAGTGTTGTTCATAGTAGTGCGGTGGCTTGTGAGTCTCCTGGTGCTGAGGTCAGGGCAAAAGCATTGGCGAATCTTCAGTTTAGCTGGATGTTGTCTGCTATACTAATCATTACATGTGCCTTGTGCCTCAAGTTTTCCGGTAAAGTTGCGTTGCCTAAGATTAGGTCATCGTCCGAGTACGAGCGTCTTTGCCGGCAAGGAAGTGACCGTTCTGCAACCGTGACGGTCGAAGCACCCGCCAGTTCCGATCAACATTAGATTTTCCTTAAGCACCCGCCAGTTCCGATCAACATTAGATTTTCCTTACTTTATCATCTGAATAGAATATGATGTATTATGTAGATATATGTAATACACTAATAAGTAGCCCTAATAGTTACATAAATTACATATTTACAAGAGGGAAAAGAGTGTAACGCACTAAAGATACTTAAAATAGTGCACCCTTTCGCATGCTTTGTGATATAGAACAAAATTAGCATATACAACAACTTTGTTACAGGTTTGAAAATTTAATTTGACTCTTTCACTAATCTGCCTTAATTCCTGCTAAACAGAAAAACAAAAAAGATATATATTCAGTATAAGAAAAAAGAAATTGGCTGCAGAGGATATACATGCATGTTATATATATATATATTTCAAGACTATCAAGTATACGTATATACGAGTATATCATTTTGATTTTTGAACATAACTTTATTCCACCAAAAAGGTATTTACAAGGAAATTTTATAAATTTTTACAAAACCAAACTTGTAAAAGCAAATATTGAAATAAGCAAAGAATTTAACTGTATCTTCTTACTAATATATACAGAAATATATTTTTGATAAATTTGAAATCAGAAAAAACATTATATATATTAACATCATTCAAAAAAAATCTATTCACAATTTGCAGTTTATATTCAACTAATTTTTAGTTTTTACTTCCTTTGTACCGTTTTCTCAGGCCAGCCCTACTTTATTTATTATCAGTAAACCTTCCCTTTTAGCTTTTTTTTTATCAACAAAATAAATATTTCTGATTTTTGGTGGAGAAATTTATGAAAAAATAAATAAAGAATCTTGGGAATCTAAAAGAGTTAACTTTTTCCATTGTGTAATAATGAATCATGCGATATAACACGACAATGAAGTAAAAGTGTATCTATCCTCTTCACTTTTCCATTTTCCTCTCTCAGTCTTGGGAGTAAAGAAATTTCTTCTTGTCAAGAAAAAAATGAGGAACACGCCTACTACTCGGAGATCATCGGTTCGAATCACGTCGGCAGCATCTCAACGCCGTCTAACACCGGAGCCAGAACCGGCGGTGAAAAAATTCATCAAGATTATTAATCTTTCAACTATCAAGGAAAAAATGATGGTAAAACAATAACATTTTTACACACTTTTATTTTTATTTTATTTTTCCAATCTTTTTTACTAAGAATTAGAAACTTTCTTGCATGTGTGGGGATTTTCACAGAAAATTCCGGAGAGATTTGTAAGATTAGGTCCCAAACTCACTGACAATGTGACTCTCGAGACTCCTGTGGGTTTCAAGCGTTCGATTGGGATCAAACGGATTGGTAATGAGGTCTGGTTTGAGAAAGGTTGGAGTGAGTTTGCTGAGGCTCATTCTTTGAGTGAAGGTCATTTTCTGTTTTTTCATTACAAAGGGAAGTCTAGTTTTAGTGTTGTGATCTTTGATGTGACTGCTTCTGAGATTGAGTATCCATTGGACAAAGTTTATGTCATTGAAAGTGATGATGATGATAAAGAAGAAGTGATGGAAGTTATGGATGATGATGATGAACAAGGGTTTGCTGGATTTGAAAGTAGTGAGAGTGAAGGAGTGATTGAATTGGATGAATTGTTGAAGAACAAGAAGAGGATACAAAGAGTCAGCGTTAAGTCTGAGAAATTTGCATCATTTTGGTAAAAACTTCTTTTTAAGAAGATTTTGTAGGTTTTGTTTGTGTCTTCTATGTGATTTGTTATTGTTCTTCTTCTTTGTTGTAGATGATGTTGAAGAGGTTGATTGAATGTTAAAGCAGATAAAGGCAGTCACGAGGAGGTATATAAGTGAAGGTTTTACAAGTTTGTGACATGTTTTCCTAACAAAGATCTCTGCGGTTTCTAAGCTCTTGACAGTAGTTATCGGTTTGGAATCTTGATTGTGGTTACCCCTTTTGTGTAATATTATTATGTGTGTAGTGGAAAATGCTTGCCCTTTCTGAATCTGGCAGAAGCTTTAGCTTAATCGTTTGTAAGAACTCGGCTAACTTTTGAGATCCTTTTGTGTAATATAAGGTATATGTAAAATTAAGTATCATGCCTCTTTCCTATCTCACAGTTTAATTAACTAAGCCACTAGTTTCACTCACTAAATTTATGGAGAAATGGAAACTATGATCCAAACACAAAAACCCATCATAATCAAGATATCACATCAACATAATTCTCCTCATAAAGATAAAAGTATATACAACTCTACTTTTGAACCTAACTACCACTCAAACAAAGAGTTTTCCACTCGAGGTTATTATAATCGTCAAATACTTATCCACATTGAAACATAGGAACCTGAAATTTCACTCAAAACACTACTAAAACAGAGAGAACCAATGCAAGAGAGAGAGAGGAACCAATGCAAGAGAGAGAGAGAGAGAGAGAGAGAGAGAGAGAGAGAGAGAGAATGGTTAAGATACCCTACATGAAATTTGACTTTGGAAAGCTACCTTCAAGATCACTGATGAAAGCGAAATCTTTTTTGGTCACACATACTCATTGACGCGAAAGGCAGTGACTTTCAGGATGAAATCCCTAGTCCTGAGTAGCTCAAAGACACATACATCTCCTTCGCCTATATTGTTCTCGAGTGTGAACTCATACCACCCTTGGCTAAACTTAGCTCTTCCTGCTTTGTAAAGACACCTCACTGGCCATTGTTTCTCACCGAGCTGGAGCTTGATGAAACCAGATATCCCGCTTAGGTACTTCTCAGCAAACCCAGAAGGCAAGTACTGTTGAAAAACCAAAGACAAAGAAACAAAGATGTCTTTAAGAAACAGGTCATGGTAAAAAGATTAAGCCTTTCACCCAAATCTTCAACCTGATTTATAATATGTGAGAAAGTGTTTTACCATGATGCAGCCTCTGTATAGATATGATGGTCGCAGAACAACTCTAAAGAAAGGATTAGCTGGTTCAAATGTTTTGGCTGCAGTGACGGCTCTCTCTCTTTCCTCTGCGGTTACAGTTCTCTTTCGAGCAGAAGCACTCTCGTAGAACTTTGAACGGTTCTCGGAGTCATCTCCACCAGGTGTCGAAGAGTTTATGTCCTCTGCGCATAACCAAAAACAATAAATCTTTTCGACTCTCCTCAGAACAAAAAAGCCAATGTGCCTAATTAAAAGAGTAAGTCTCTGAAACATACCAGGGTTAGGATTCTTCTTCTTCCTTCCTCTCTTCTTAAGCACTTTGGGTGTTTCTTCAGGTGTAGAATCTTTGAAAAAGCTTTGGATGGCTGTAGAACCACCATAACCTCCTCTATTCACAGGTTCAGTAGATGTAGGGTTCGATGGATACATGACCCTAGCATCTCGGTCGTTAGGGTTTTCAAACAATCGAGCGCGTTTGCTGAAATGATTCTGTGCGGAGTTCATGTCCATAAGAGCACTACTAGAATGGTAGGCGTAGATCTCAGAGTCTTCCGCGGGTAATAATACGACACTCCCCAATCCTGCCAACAACCCCTCTTGAAACCTTTATTAACCCTACATGCAAACAAACATGATCATATCAGAGGTACACAGTGAATGTAACAGCAACAAGAAAGCTCATCCTCTTATATTATAAACCTAACATATCTCATATAGAAATCAACAACGAGCATTCATAAACACAGTGGCTGAATAAAAACCCGAATCCAAGATACTACTAGTAACAGATCTATGAAGTCCACTTATATAGTCTTCATAACTGAGAGACCCAAGTCAAATCAATAGTCTGAACTCTGAAGGCTATAATTAAATCCTATATCCTTGAATAAATCTGACAGATACTGACAGTATGTGGTGATGTCAAAACTTAACTGAGACTAGATCACCAACAAATCTAAGACTAGATTCAGACTCCTAACTCAAGATTAGAATTACCCAAAAAGAAAAACACACATCTTTGATTATAACAGTATTCAATAAACCACATCCACAAATCAGAATTGCACAGAAACAAAACAGCGAAACCAAAATTATAAAAAAGAAAGAGAAACCTTTGAAATTAAAGAAGAAGAAGCAAAATTTACCAGGAGATTGAGTAAAAGGAAGGAGGATTAGAGAAAAAACATGTGGAAGGAAGAGGAGCGTGACAGATTAATCAAAAACAGTGAAAGAGAAAGAGAGGGACCAGAGAGAGAGATCATTAAACGACGCCGGAGCCAAACCCTTTTCTTTCTTTTTTTTCTTTCTCAGATCTGAAGTTTATGCTTAATGGTCAAAAAGGGCTCAAACACACTCTATCTCTTTATCTCTCTCTGTCTGGTTTAAACCGTGATGAGTTGAGCAGACTGACCCGAACCCAAAATTATAAAAATCCCAACTTGACCATTTTCAAAAAAAAATGCTCGAGCGATTCAATCTGTTTGTGTGTCCTTTGACTCTGTAGTGGTGGAATCGCTGAGTTGACGACTCGTTTTTTTTTTTTTTTTTTTTTTTTTTGTTAATTAAATTAAAAGCTTAACCGTCCCCACCACCTACTCTTTTTTTTTCCACCTAATTTTTCTTTCCTTTTTCCGATATATAATTAATACTTTTTGTCCTTTTTAACGGATATTATAATTTTTCTTGATTAAGAAAAAAAAAAGAAAAATCACTAGGGGTTATTGTAATCGTTTGGGCCTGGGCTTGTAAACTTTGTTTATGGATCCTCTAATAATTAATACTCATTTATAAAAATAAATTTAAAAACCTATCTTATTTCTTTACCAACATTTTTTTATATATTCATTCTTTGATACTATACATTTAAACAGTTTAATAAACAAAGAATCTCGTTAACCTAATCTCAATACATATTATAAAAATTATTTTAAATTATTTCAATATATATTACTTTAAAACAAATTATCATAATTTATGGATTATTTTAAAATATTTTATGAAAGAATTGTAGAATATTAAATATGTATTGTGTATTAGAGTATATGTAGCTATAGTATAATGTATTATATGAGTTACACAATTTATTTTATTTGACCAAAACAAAAAGAGTTAAACATTTGTATGAATATTGATATTTACATATATATTGTATTATAATTTGCTTCTCGGAATAGTATTGCAGACAAGCTGACGCGTCGTGCTAGAGTAGAGTCGCATCAAATTACCTATATAAACGAGTTTTCTATCAATTGGCTTATCTAAGCTAATTTTGTACGATGTTGTCAAAAAAAAATTGCTTTTAGGTTAATATATAAAATTTATAAAATATCGATTAAAAAAATATATATATATATAAAACGGCAAAAAAAAAACATAGAAAAGTTTTCTTCTAAGATATCATCTACTAAAAAAATTACATTGATCGTTTGCTAGTTTTTTCTTTTGTTACAAACAATTAAATTGGAAAAATGGACATAAATGTTTAAAATGGGTAACATTGTCACTACCACACTGGTTTTAGTATCCTTGGAATATCGGTGGTGGTGGCGATGCATATTGGAATCCGATGTGTGGTGGTAGGACAAAATCACCGTCGTCACCATCGTCCTTGTTTACTGGTGGTGGAACAGTTTTGTCAGATGATGGTGATGATGGTGTGGCGGGTGATGGTTCTGGTGCTTCAACTTCTTCTGATTGTTTTGGAGATGAGACCGGTTCGTTTGATGGTGCTGGTGAATGGACCGGTTCAGAGATTGGTGTCGGGATTTGAACTGGTTCAGGTATTGGTGTTGGAGTGTGACTTGGTGATTGGTTTGATTCTGATGATGGAGTCGGTACTTGGGATGTTTCAGAGGATGAGGTTGGGGCTTGAACCGGTGTTGGAGCATGAATTGGTGATTGGTTTGATGATTCAATGATTGGGGTTGGGGCTTGAACAGGAGTGGGAGCTTCGGTTGGTGGTTGAGTTGTTATATGTGCTGGTGGTGGTGAGAACATTGGTGGTGGCGGAGAATATACTGGCGGTGGTGGTGGTGAGTGGGTTGGAGGCGGCGGTGAGTATACTGGTGATGGTGGTGGTGGAGAGAAAACCGGTGGCGGTGGAGGAGAGTGAACTGGTGGTGGTGGTGATGGCGGCGGAGGAGAAGCAACTGGTGGGGGTGGAGGAGGAGAATGAACGGGAGGCGGTGGCGGCGAGTAAACCGGAGGTGGTGGTGGCGAGTAAACCGGAGGGGGTGGTGAGTAAACTGGAGGCGGCGGTGAGTAAACCGGTGGAGGTGGTGAGTAAACTGGTGGTGGTGGTGGTGAGGAAGGCATTGGTGGTTGCGGTGGTGGTACACGTGTTTCCTCTATCTTGGGTGGTGGCGGAGGACGACGTTTTCTAACTGGAGATGCGTCGTATGGATCATCTGATTCCGATGTTGGTGCTTGTGCTTCCTTTGGTGGTGAAGCCGGTTTAGGATGCTCAGGTTTCAGTGGTTGTTGAGGCTTAGGTGGCTCCTCTGGCTTTGGTTGTTCTGGTTTAGGAGACTCCTCTTGTTCTGGTAGCTCAGGCTTGTTTTCTGGTTTAGGAGATTCATGCTTTGGTGGTTGAGGTGTAGGTGTAGGTTGTTCTGGTGTTTTTGGTGTCTCGGGCTTTGATGGGTTTTGTGGTTCTGGTTTAGGTGATTCTTTAGGTTTTGGCATAACCGGCTCTGGTTTTGATGGCTTTGGCTCGGACGTCTTTGGTGGATTTGGTGATGGACTAGAGCCACCGTTGCTACCTCCAGAACACTTGTCCTTGCTGCAATCCACAGGACGACTAACAACAGGGAAACATTGGTTAGCGGACTTTTGACTCGGTCTATTTAGCAAGCAATTGTTTGTATCATCAAACTGTTTCTGATTGTTTCTCCCTGGAACACAGCTTTCAGCTTCTCCATTGAAAAAATTATAAGAAAACTTGAAGCTCTCCAAACTTGGCAACTTGCAAAACTTGTCGACAACAAATCCGGTCAGCTTATTATGCGACAAATCCAACTGCTCAATGCTAGCTAAACCGGACAAACTTGAAGGTAAACTACCAACAAAACCATTCTTGCTCGCGTCAAACACAGTCACATTATTAAGCAAACCAATCTCGTTTGGAAAACAACCGGTTAAATTGTTTCCAGTGAAGACAATCTCATTAAGGTTCTTCATGTTACCAATCGATTTTGGTATACATCCAGTGAATTTGTTGTTTGCGAATGTCACAACTGATGCTTTTGATTTTCCGATTGTACCGGGGATAAACGACTCAAATCGGTTATTGTTCAAGAAAATAGCATCAAAATCTTTATCAAAGATCTCTGGCGGCAAACTTCCTTCGAATTCATTGTATCTGATATCAAGATACTTCAACGACGGCCATAAAAGTGAAACGTCAGGGAACTTACCGACGAATCGGTTGTTGCTGACATCGAACTCGTACATCAAAGCGAGTTTCGATAAACTTTTGGGGATGATCCCACAAAACCGGTTTGAATTAATATGAAACAAAGCTAGGTCGGTCATAAGGCCAAGCTCTAGTGGTAAATGTCCGGATATATCTGCATGGTTAAGGTCAACTCCAGCGACAACGTTGAGGCTAGGATCGTCTAGAGCTGGTGCACAATAAACTCCATTGTAAGAACACACATTAGAACCAACCCAATTAGACGTGGTTTTAAACGGATCAGAGTAAATCGCTTTTTTCCACGCTTGAAGAGCAATGTAAGCTTTTTTCAGACGTTCATTTTCAAATCTGAGGTTAGGATCAACTTTACTGATGCTAAAACATTTTTGTTCTAGGTCGTTTGTGAGATCAGCATCTTCTGGGAAAGAAGGTTCGTCGTGAAAAGTGGCGACGACGACATATGAGAATAGAAGGAGGGTAAAGAGGCAGCCTAAAGGCCTCTCCAATTTTGTTCTAATCATTTTATTTTATGAGGAACCTTGGGAAAGACCCAAGGTTGCTTAATAAAAGAGTTTTGAAGAAAATAAAGTTTAAGAATGAATGAAAGGTGTTATAAGAGAAAGGAAAAAGAAAAATAGATTTTGAAAATGTGTTGTTTTGAGACTCGGAAGCTATATTAAGAAGATGTAAAATTAGTTTTGTTTAACAAGCTAATAAAAATAGTAAATCAATGTTGCTAATTTGGAAATTTAAATGGTATAACTAATTCAGGTCGTTGACGTTGTCAACAACTTTCTTGTTTTTACCATACTTGAAATGGTTTGATGACTGATTTCTACAGTGTTTATAATACAGCTCTGTTCAAGACTGTTTTTATTTTATTGTATCAACGTATTGAAGATTGTTACTATTTCAAATTAAGAGACTCAAAATTAAAATCCACCATTGGAGAAAAATATTTTAATTAATATTCTCAAACTTCTTATTCTACTAAAAATAAATAATATAGTGATTAAAAATTTTAAGAGCAGCAAAAATATAACCCCCATTGTGATTGCCCATTTCGTTCCTAATTTTAGTGATTCAAAGTCAGTAAATATTATTTCATGCTACGTACGGTATCACTTAATTAATTCAAGAACAGTTTCATGTTAAATATCAGCGTTATTGTTGAACTTTGTGTTCAACAAGTACTACAAATTTAACTTTGTGTTCGCATAGGTACGTATATCAATTGCTGTTTCGGTAGGGGCCGAGAGCAGAATTGTGCATTGATGATGGATCAAAGATGGACCATGATTCGTCAAAAACAAGAAATATAATAACAAACATATATTCTAAAAATAGATAACAATGTACCCGACACGTTTACTTGGTGTGGAGACCACACAACAAAAACCTAATCTTAAATCTCAAACATGGATAAGACAATTATTTTTGGTGTTTGTCCAGTGGAAATAAAATATATCGCCACGATCGTTGTTCGACTATGAGTCATAGTCTATGACCCAAATATAATAACATTCTGCCTTCTTCAATATCAGATCTATCTTGTTAGTGTGAACACATGTTCTGTACAAATCGAGCATTACAACAGTAATTTTTCTTTATAGATCGATCTTATGAATAACCAAAATTATATACATTAAAAAAAAAACAAAATATATACACGATTGGTAACGTCTAAGCTTTTTATATATTCACGGGTGTGCACGTAAACTCTTATTGATCTTTTTGATTTATACACAAACCACATCTTGATCTTCGATACAAATCATATATAGCTTTTGTCCTAAGCACAACGTGATAGATCGAGGCATGACGTACGGTACTAATAATTTTAGAACAAGATGAACAAAAAACAAAAGAACCATGTATATATATAAGAGAAAGAATACATTAATTACAGAAACCCCACGAGAGGAATGGGAACGGCGGTGTAACTACTCCGGCGACCATTCACCCCCGAAGAATATTGAATCACCGGAGGAGGACGGTGGTGGCGGAAAGCTACTTCGATTGATTCTGCAATGGCTGCGACGAAATCTACGGTCAATTTCACCAACTCGATGCAAATCTCCATTTTTAGAGTCACCATTGTAGACTACGAACAATAATTTTCTTCTTCTTGAAAAATATGAGTTTTGGTTTCTTTTCACTGTTTTCCGCGTATCCGGAGACCTTGCTCGTCGTTGTGAAGTCTCTTTACATGCAAAAACCAAGACTTATATATATAATGCAAATATCTATATTTTAATTTTATTTGTATGGTCCAATTAAAATACCACGTGGCTTGAAACTTGCAAGCAATTATCAGCAAGGTTTTTTTCTTCTTCTTTGGAAGATGCTTGCTTCGTTGGCTCTTGGTTTACATGAAGAGCCAATGATACGTAGGGGGCGTTTATTTTAGATATGTGTATGAAAATCTTTAGAAAAAAAAAAAAGAAAAAGATATGTGTTATGTGTATAACCTTATCGAATACGCATACAGAGAATATACCGTATTGTGTAAATAGACAAGCAAACTAGTTAAGGTTGAAATGTAATAAAACAAAAGCAACCCCTTAAACAAGAAAACAAAAAATAAACAATTAATGGAAAATTATATCAAGCTGATATTGATTTTTAATTAGAATTTCTGAATTTAAATAAGATATTCTATATATTGAAGTAAATTATATTTTCACAAAAAAAAAACTTAATAACTTCATAGTTATTTAAGTAAAAAAAATTGTGATTGGTGGAAAATAGAGGATGTGAATAAATTAGAGGAAACAAACAAATAAATGAAAAAGTGAATTTTAGAATAATATCTATACTCTATTTCTTTTATGGGAAAGTTTTACTGCCTTTTCCTTTTTAGCTAAAATCATTTTTTTAAGTTTTCAATTTGATTGGTAAATAAGTAGAGGAATTAGTAATATTATTTTCAACTGAATTTTTTACTCTAAAATTATTACTAATCACATCCAAGATATATGAGTCATATTCGTTTTCATATCATGCATCTTTAGCCAAATGATACATGCAGTTGGGTGGTCGGTTTAAATTAATTGTACTAATTTTTTAATATCATTTATATCTGCATATACATGGAGCATGCTGATGCATTGCGCAGCGCAATTTGCGCACCATGGTAGACAAACCTATAAAAAGGAAAAAACAAGAATGCATCTATACGTTCATGATACACACTCTCCATAAACCAAACCAAGGTTCACAAGAGGTTACGAAGAAAGAAGACCCAGACTTAAAATAGTGTATGAACCTAACGCAAAACAAGAATTTTTAAAACCAAAAAAGAAAGAAAGAATGTTTTAAACCTTAATTCGAACATGGTACACACTTATACCCCCACTTGCTTTTACTAGTGACTGTTACTATCCCTCGTATTACAGTACTACATTATATGCTTTCCCTAATAGATTTGGAAATATATCTCAGTCCTATATATGTGATATTGAAAATACTATTATTATTCACGGGATGATAGGATCAGGAATATCGCAATCATACGTTTATAAAAGTAGAAAGATTACCTAAATCCTCATTTGATTATATTATTAATTCTATCAAATCAGCTAAAGCGTTGAATATGTTTCGGGTACGGCATGTTTTTAAATTTTTATTAATAACCGCCTTTCTGTTTTCTTCTTAACAAAAAATTAACATAAAGTAGGAATAGGATCAACCCACATATGAAAACGCAGAAAGAAAAAAAATGATTTTTTTTTGTTTTGTATGCCTTTGTTTTGTACCAACGTAGAACCATTCTTTTCTTATCATAGGAGATAAATGTAGTTATACAGTTACTTTCATCAGTTCATGTGTAACTCACGTGAATATTTATGTTAATTATGATCAAATTACGAGAACGAAAGAGATCAGGCATGCATCGCTGTGATACTGTGGTTTAGGTGGGGTAGGATCAGGACGAAATATTATCACCACAGGGACGATGAGAGCTGTGGGACAAAGATTTAATCTTTGATTTATTTCCTTTTAGAAAAAAAAAAGTTTTGATCTGTGCAGATATGATCCTTTATGTGACATTTACTTAGCTTAAAATATGACAGTGACACATATGACATATCTAGTTCTAAACTTCTAAAGTGTAATCGATTTGGTCCTCATTTCTTATAAAGTGCTGACATATAAAGATTAATAACTAATCCTTTTTTTTTGTAGAATGGTCAAATCTAATTTTGTTTCTCTGTTCCACATTTTTGGAATGTATATGTAGCACACACCTTTAAAGAAATTCACATATGAACCCGTAAAACATCAACCAAATTGGAATTGATACAAAAACACTTCTTCTATGACTATGAGTCCCGGCTGATTTGATTTTCAAAATGTAATTAAAACCCCAATTCTCTCATAGTTTTTTTTATCCGATTACCCTATATAATAGAGAAAATATTAAATACAGTATTAAGTTTGTATGGGACATCACGCAACTAAAGAATCCACATTAAATCATAAAAATATAATTAGAATCTTATTTTTCTAGTACAAGATCTCAATTGAAGTATTCTCGGATTAAATTCTTAAAGAAACCACCGAAATTAGGCAACGATAATGATCCAGTGATCCATTATCTAATGCGTCGAAGGATCCTTAATTGTTTTATGTGCTTGTAAACAAAGACACCTTAACTAAAGTCTACAACCAAGCACCAAAATTAGCGGAAAAAGTTCTTATATGCTGTTGAAATGGAGCGTGGCGGCAATATTAGGATTTTGAGCAGAGCCGAGCAGGATGCAACTCTGGAAGATATTGGTGGGAAAGATCAGCCAATAGGGGATCCGCCGGATGCTCCGGGGACATGGGCTCAGAAAGTGGTGGGAAATAACGTAGGAGGACGACTGATTCCAGAGGTTGTGGTTGATGCAACGTTTGTGGCGGAGAGAGTGTCTTTAGCATTTCCGGATGGTGAGGATGGTGAACCGGTTGTCATAATAGGGAAGGAGGTGTTAGATGCTATGAATGGTTTGTGGCGGAATTGTATGATTGTTAAGGTTCTTGGTCGGAACGTCCCGATCTCGGTCCTTAGCCGATGATTGCGGGAGTTGTGGAAGCCGGCTGGTACGCTAAATGTTGTGGACCTCCCACGACAATTTTTTATGGTGCGGTTCGGGAATGAAGAAGAATACCTCGCAGCTTTAACTGGAGGGCCTTGGAGAATCTTTGGGAGTTATCTCCTTGTCCAAGCCTGGACGTCGGAGTTTGATCCGTTGAAGGATGAGGTTAATACAACACTGGTGTGGGTGCGCTTGGCTAATCTGCCATTCAACTTTTATCATAATAAGATCTTAATGGGGATGGCTAGAGGTCTAGGGAACTTTGAATGTTGAGAGAGCAAGATTTGCCAGAGTGTGTGTGGAAGTTAATTTGAAGCGACCACTCAAAGGTATTATCATGGTGAATGGTGAAAGATATTTTGTTACTTATGAAGGGTTGTCGGACATTTGCTCCGGATGTGGTGTGCACGGGCATCTAATTCACGCTTGTCCCAAAAGGTCTCCGGACTGAGAAGTTGTTGTTTCGACACTAGTGGCGGTGTGTCGGGAGGTCGAAATTGCAACCAGCCAAGCGGCGGATGGATTTATTGATGTAAGACACAGGGGGAGGAAGACTGAACCGCCGCGGAGGAACAATCCGCTAACGGTGGTAGGTAGTAGTGTGGATAAGGGAAGTCGGTCACGTGAATCCCGGAGGGAGAGTAACTCCACGAATATTGCACTCTCCAACAGTTTTGGTAGGTTGGCAGTTTACTTGGTAACTCCGGATGGTAAGGAAAAACGAATATCTCCCGAAGAGAATAAGGAGAATATTGATTCTTCAAACCAGATTCTGGAGGAAAAAGATGATATGCGATTGAAGAAGGTGGTGTTTGGGTCGCATTTGGGACATCCTTCTAATGGGCTTCGTTATGATAGTTCTGGGAGAAAGGAGGCCCATGGTAAAGGGCCGGCGAAATATGTGTCTAGGGCCATGTCGACTAAAGTTAATAGGCCTACAAAGGGTTTAATTCTTGGCCCAGTAAAAGGCGAGACTGCGCTTACGGTGAATGGCAAGCGCCTTCGTGTCGAGAAGGAGAATTTGGGGCGACCAGGTGGTGCTTTTGCTCAAATTCGGTCTACCAAGCATGCGGTGCAGAGTGATGATGGTTTGGGGGAGCGATCAGGGTTGTAAGGTAGTAAGGATGATCGGGATTTGGTGCTTTTTGGTTGTACTGCAATGGTTCTACAGACAGATTTGCCGGCGGAGGCGGCGAAGGTTGGGTTGCAATAACAGATTGCCCCGGTGATTTTTGCTTTGATTGCGGTGTTTATCATGAATTGCATATTCTGGAATTGCCGGGGGCGAATAAACCTAACTTCAGATGGTCGATTTGCTATCTGTTGAAGAAGTTTAGTACTGATATTCTAGCTGTTTTCGAAACTCATGCGGGAGGTGAGAGAGCAAGTCGTATGTGTCAGGGGCTCGGGTTTGACCACTCGTTCCGGGTGGATGCAGAAGGTCAAAGTGGGAGGTTGTGGCTTTTATGGAGATCGGGTGTGGGTAATGTGGTGATCTAGGAGGCGTCGGATCAGTATATCTTTGCCAAGGTGGAGAATGGGTTGGAGGTTTTAAATTTCATTGTTGTCTATGCGGCACCTTCCGCGACTTGGAGGAGTGGTTTATGGAATAAACTCCATCAGTTGATCAATGGTATTGATGGTCCGTTGGTAGTGGGTGGAGACTTTAATACCATTGTTCGTACGATGAGATGACTGGCGGTAATGGGAGATTGTCTGCAGATTCTTTAGAGTTTGGAGAATGGATTAATGCAGAATCTCTAATAGATATGGGTTATACTGGTAATAATTTCACTTGGAGGAGGGGGAAAGAACAGAGGTTTTTTGTTGTTAAACGGTTAGACAGGGTGTTGTGTTGTGCTCAAGCCAGGTTGCAGTGGATGGAGGCGTCGGTAACTCACCTTCCTTTCTTGGCGTCTGATCATACACCTGTGCGTCTCCAGCTGTGTCCTGAAACCAAAAGAGACCCTCGGCGGCGTCTTTTCAGGTTTGAAGCTGCATGGTTGATACATTCTAGTTTTAAGGAACTATTGGTGTCCTCTTGGAGGAGTGATGTGACGACTCCAGTGGTTTTGAATGCTCGTAGGGATGCTTTGAAGAAATGGAATAAGGAAGTGTTTGGAGATGTTAATAGGCGTAAGCAAGATAGTCTTCTTAAAGAACTGGATCATGTACTGGAACATGAGGAGACTCTCTGGTTCCAAAAATCTCTAGAGAAGTGGATTACTAAGGGGGATCGAAATACCCAATTTTTTCATATATCAACAGTGATTCGAAGGCGTAGGAATTGCATTGAATCTTTGAAGGGTGATGATGGTAGATGGATAACAGATCAGCAGGAGGTGGAGCAGCTTGCTATGCAGTATTACCAGAGGCTTTATTCTATGGAGGACCTGGAGGAGCGGGTGGAGGGACTCCCACAAGAAGGGTTTTAGAAATTAACTGATGGGGAGACACGGGGGTTGTGCAGACCGATTGGTGGGTCTGAAGTTGAGGTTGCCTTAAGGAGTATGGGACAGTTTAAAGCCCCTGGTCCAGACGGCTTCCAACCAATATCCTATCAGCAGAACTGGGAGGTTGTTGGGGAGTCTGTGATGCAGTTTGTGATACAATTTTTTGAAACATGGGAACTCCCACCAGGAACAAATGATGCCCTCCTGGTTTTGATAGGATAACACAGTTTAGGGTGATTAGCTTGTGCAATGTCCTGTTTAAAATAATCACGAAGGTGATGGTGCTACGGCTAAAAGGGTTGATGTGTAAGCTGATTGGTCCTGGACATGCTAGCTTCATACCTGGGAGGTTGAGTTTAGATAATATAGTAGTGGTGCAGGAGGCTGTCCACTCTATGAAGCGCAAAAAAGGAAGGAAAGGGTGGATGCTTATGAAGTTGGATTTGGAAAAAGCTTACGACAGCATCCGATGGGATTTTCTGGAGGACACGCTTCAAGCTGCTGGTTTGTCGGAGGTCTGGGTTAGATGGATTATGCAGTGTGTTACGGGGCCTATGATGCATGTACTCTGGAATGGGGAACGGACAGAGGGGTTTAAGGCGTCTAGAGGTTTGAGACAAGG
The DNA here is from genome assembly GCF_030686135.1 of Camelina sativa. NCBI lineage: Eukaryota > Viridiplantae > Streptophyta > Magnoliopsida > Brassicales > Brassicaceae > Camelina > Camelina sativa. Next base: position 26,742,578 of record NC_141882.1, read on the forward strand.
TGACCCCTTGTCACCATACCTGTTTGTTTTATGCTTGGAGCGGTTGTGTCATCATATTGACAAGGCTACAGCTCGAAAGGAGTGGAAACCAATTCGTTTGTTGCAGGGTGGTCCCTTCTTGTCTCATATTTGCTTTGCTGACGATCTGATATTGTTTGTTGAAGCTTTGGTTGCACAAATTCGGGTAATAAGACGAGTGCTGGAGAAGTTTTGTTGTGCTTCGGGACAGAAAGTGAGTCTTGAGAAATCGAAGATCTTTTTCTCCACTAATGTGACTCGAGAGCTAGCCACACGTATTAGTAATGAGAGTGGCATCAGGTCGACAACAGAGTTAGGCAAGTATTTGGAAATGCCAATTTTACAGAAGAGGATGAACAAAGAGACCTTCAATGAGGTCTTAGCACGGGTATCGTCAAAACTGACTGGGTGGAGACGAGACTCTCATTCACCTGCTGAGAGATTGTCCCGCGATGGCGGGGGTGTGGAGAAGGTTGGTTCCAGTGAGGAAACAGACACGGTTCTTTACTTTGTCTTTATTGGAATGGTTATATGCAAACTTAAGCAGTGAGCATTGTGTCATGGATTTGCCTTGGTAGATTCTATTTGGGATAGCAGTCTGGTGGGGGTGAAAATGGAATTGCGGGAATGTGTTTAGTACGAATGGGAAGTGTCGAGATAAGGTCAAATTTCTCAAGGATATAGCGAAGGAGGTTGTTGAGGCTAATACTTCTAAACTGAGGCAAGGCGCTGGGATTGTGAGAGTGGAACGGTTGATTGCTTGGGTTCCTCCAAGGGAGGGGTGGATGAAGGTTAACACGGATGGTGCATCTCGGGGAAATCCGAGACTGGCCACAGCTGGTGGGGTTTTGCGAGATAATATTGGTAGCTGGGTTTGTGGTTATGCTTTACATATTGGGATATGTACGGCAGCTCTGGCAGAATTGTGGGGTGTCTACTATTGCTTACGAATAGCATGGGAGAGACGGGTCCGACGTTTGGAGTTGGAGGTGGATTCAAAAGAGGTGGTGGATTTTCTTGTGACAGGGATCAGTGAGGCTCATCCGCTGTCGTTCCTGGTACGGCTGTGCCATGACTTCATCTCACGTGACTGGATTGTTCGTGTTACTCACACGTATAGGAAAGCTAATCGTCTTGCAGACGGATTAACAAACTATGCATTTTCTTTGCCCTTAGGGTTTCATCTGTTTGGTACTGTTTCGAGTGGCGTAGAGCTGATTCTTTCGGAAAACACCCAGGGAGTTGCAGTCCCATGCCATGTCTGTCTTTAGTTTATGTTTTGTTCAATAAAGGGTACCTAATCCCCTTCCCTCACCAAAAAAAAAAGCACCAAAATTAGCGTACCATGGTCCATATATATTGTTAGTCTAGGACTCGAGTAGGCATTTTAATTTAGTTTCGTTTTAATTAGATAGCCACTGTACTATAGATCGCAAGAACCACATTATTAGATTCCAGAATGTGATTCGACATTGGAGATAACTTTGTCGGGACTTGTATTAGGTGGGCGGTTCATCGAATCATGGTTTCAAAATATTCATTGATTTATTAGTAACACGTTTAAAGAACCAGTTAAATGGATGTTTAATGTATACAGTGAATATTGACTAAAATAATACTTTTTCCGTTTCAAAATATAAGATGTTTTAGATGTTTTAGTCAAAGTACATATAATAAGAAATGTTTACTTTTAAAAAGTTTAACCAATCAGAAACAAGACTGCATAAAATAAATAATAAAAAATATATAAGTAGTCTAAAAGTGGCCTCAAAAATTAAAAACATCTTATATTAAGAAATAAACAAAAACCTCTAAAATATCATATATATATATAATGAAACGTACGTAGCAAAATTCGTATTATTCTATGCCGACACTTAGCATTATTTGTGAACCTTATCCACTTGTTTCTTCCAGAGAAGTCCTAGAAACTAACTATACAATGGATCATGTCTTTTTATACTATTGGGTTTTCCATTTTCGTCTACTTCATGTAAAACTGACCAACATATATGGATACATTTAATTAGTTGCATATCACATGAAAGTCCATTAAGATTATTTTCTTTGAAAAATGTTAGTTAAGCTTAAATCCTACTTAAGATTTTACTTTACCAACCGAACAGTCTTTTTTTTAATCTTTCTTAAACTTAAAATAAGTTTTTTGAAAGCTAATTATAAATATTTAGGTTTTAGAGAGAAAAAACTAAAATAAAAACTAAATGAAGATTAATCCTTGTTGGTGGAAGGAGAGGGAGGGATCAGATGGTGTAATAATCGAGTCGAGCGCCCAAAGTTGTGACAGGCTTTGATGCAGAATCTATGTTGAATGGTTGAATAATGGTTTGGTTTGTCCGGTACGTACATTAAATTTAGTGCAAGGGGATTGAATCATTTGGGCACGTGGATTATGAAAGAGCCTATACTAGTACATAGATGTCAAAAAAGAAAAGACATGAGAGTTTGACCCCCAAAAAAAAACATGAGCATCTCAAATTCTCAACTCACTATTAATAAAATTCACGCAGATTTTCAAAAATACTCCTATTTCTATATCACTTTTAAAAAATGTTATGGTATGCATTTTCAAAAATAGGTATTGGGATGGATAGTAAGTAATTTACTGTTATTTTACTTTTGTATATAATATTTTATGTAAGAAAAAAATGTGCACCCCAAAAATAATTGTTTCAAAAAAGAAACAAATATAAATAGATAATAAAATTTAGGCTGTACTGGTACAATTGTTACATTTAGGCTTTAAAGCTCTAAAACATTTTGCAGCCTACCAATTACCAATGTAGATTTTAGTAAACTTAAGGAGATAGAAACTAGGAAGATTTACTGAGATGTCATACATTTTAGGTAATATTACCATAACCATACAATTTTTTTTATTACTATGATATTTCGGGTATTTTTGATATATCCAGCGTGTCCTTATTTTATGTTATAGAAAAAAATATAATTACAAAGAATGTCATTGCCACGTTAGACACCACGTCAGAAATCGCTGATGTGTATTAAATAACTCAGCCGTAACACGTTACCGTGGTAATTACGGCTGAGTTATGGTATGTTACGGCTGATTCATGGAAAATGGTTGAGTTATAGGCGGACGGCTGACTTAAAAGGCATAACTCAGCCAAGAGTTACAACTGACTTAATGAAATCTGGTTGAATTAGCGCATAACTCAGTCGTCCTTATGGCTGAGTTTTAACCCGATGGTTGAGTTGTCAAAATTTTGGCTGTGTTATCACTACGACACGACTGAATTAACTTTCTGAATCTGGCTGAGTTATGAACAACGACAAACTTATGAGATGTGGTTATGGCTGAGTTATGGTTAAGTATTATAACTCAGCCGTAACGAGCTGACTTATCGGAAAACTCGGCCATTATACGGCTGACTTAGTTCAAAAGATTAATTACTAGAATATCATTCAGTTACGGCTGACTTATTAAACGATACAACTAAGTTACAAATTTTCAGTTGAGTTATGATATTAAGCGGCTGAGTTTAGCAGTCGTTTTTTGTTTTTTAAATATTGTAATAGTATTCGTGTTGCGGCTGATTTATAAATTTCTTTGATGGCTGCTTTAATTAGGCTGATTTACATGTTCGCTTGGTGGCTGACTTGCCACTTCGGACGAATCAGCCATGTCATCATTCCATGTCATCAACTTCTCCGGAAATACGAACCGTCGTTTTTTCGACTTCCATCTTCTTCACCTGGTTCAAAAGTGAAGGATTTACATGTTCTTTACCTTGTTCTTCACTTCTTAATTTTCCTCATTCTTATTAGTTTTCCTCATTCTTCTTCATTTTCTTTCATGGATCCAGTTTCAGTAATTGTTGTTTCCGGTAACTAGGTAAAGAAGCACAAATCTGTATTTAAACACAAATAAAGCTGAGCTACATGTTCTCTAACAAGACACTGAAACATATGTCGCATGATACTCCATAGTTTATGTCTCCAGTGATCGAGAGTTGCAATGTTTTTTTGTAATATGGAAAATCGATCAGCTACGTCTCTATGTGGAGTTTTCGGCAAAAGAGTCTACCGAAATTAGTGGTAAAGACAGATTGAGAGGAAGGATGAAACGAATAATAATGCAGCCACCAAGCATTATAACTCAGCCGTCATATGAATCTAAGAGACCATTCGTTTTCTCTTAAGTATTATAACTCAGACGTCAAGTAATAAAATTCAGCTGTTTACTTTTATTTCTTGTTATAAGTCAGCCACGAAACATTTTAACTCAGCCATCATATGAATCTATGAGACCTTTCGGTTTCTCTTAAGTATTATAACTCAGCCGTGAAGTAATATAAATCAGACATTCGTTTTCAATTTATTCTTGTTATAAGTCAGCCACCAAGTGTAACATACGCAAACCGGAATCCCTGTTTAGGGGACGCATCGGTCGATGCAAGGTTGGTTTTGTGCGGACGAGTTTAAGTTAAGGTAAACGCTGCATTTTGGGTGAGGAAAACCCAGAGGTCGTGTTTAAAAGGGATTTGCCGTGTTGTGGCCGAGGTTTGGCCGTTTCTGGAGAGAAAGAAAGAGAGAGAGAGAGAGCCTTGTGAGTGTTCTTGAGAAATTCTTGGAGTTTGAGGCTGTTCCTGTAGAGATTTGTAGCTGGGATTGTTGTAGGAGCTTCCTAGGAGCGTTTCTCTTCTTGTTTGTTGTTCAGAATTGTTTGTGGCAAAGGTAAGTGCATGACCATGGCTTATCTAAGATGGATATTACTCTGATCTGCTTGTTTATGTATTGTGTGGCTTGTTAGAATGTTATTTGAGTATTTGCGAGGCTTTCTTGTGGCTTGGCATCGAGTTTGATGGTTGTAGGAACGAAGATCCAGCGATAAGCTGCGGAGAAAAAAGATGATCGGCATGTGCGTCGGTTGATGCAATGCGAGAAAGCCGCAGATTGACCTGGGAGCATCGGTCGATGCCATGTGGAGGCGTTGGTCGATGCATGGGTTGGTGTCGGTCGATGATGAGTCCTGGTTTGTTGTTTGGTTATTGATTGTTGGTTGATGGTTAGAGATGTCTCTATTGCTTGTGTGTATATCCTAGTAGATGGGAGGATTGCTTTACTGAGTCTTTATAAAATACTCATGCATCTCAATTTGTGTTTGTGGTGCAAGTAAAGGTAAAGTGTGATCGTAGAATCAAGACAATGAAGAGGAGGATGTTCTAGTGATTCACTTGGTTGTTATCTGGCTTGCTAGGTTGCTAGAGTTGAGTCATTAAAACATTGTTTAGGATTGTTGATTCTTTCAGTCATGTTGTTTGGATATTTTATTATGATTTAATATTGGATATTGGTTATTGGTTATCTACTGGTTATTGGTATTGTTATGTTATCCGCTGTTGTGTAGTTGTGGTTAGGTGGCTAGTGGGTATAGGACCACTAGTGTAGTTTATTATTATTATTATTATTATTATTATTATTATTATTATTATTATTATTATTATTATTATTATTATTGTATATATTATTTATTAAAAAAATAGATCAGATTGTTTCACCAAGCATTATAACTCAGCCGTCATATGAATCTACGAGACTTTTCTTTTTTCTTTAAATATTATAACTCGGTCGTGAATTAACATAAATCAAACGTTCACTGTCAATAATGACGTGAAATCGTTTGCTGGCATGTATTTTTAAAATATTTTTGAAATTGAAAATAAAAAATTAACTCAGGGTGTTAATTGTAATTACACCAAAGCACTAAATATCTAAATAATTTTTAGAAAATGCATAATATATAAGTAATAAACCTACTTTTCTTTAAAATCTGAGTAAGTTTTTTAGAATATATAAACAACGAAAACATATATCAAATGTAGAGACGTGCTTGAATTTAAGACTCTCCTTAACTCAATAAATTTTATTATTTATTTCACTAATAGCTCTAATAGATTTTTTTCTAGCTTTCAATATGAATATAATGATTACTTGTTTTGATACATGAGTCATGTCACATACTCCCAATATTAGTGTATATCTACTATATACTATATACTAATTAAAATTGTATATATATGGGGAAAATGGATTATCATTTTTTAAATATTTAATTGAGATGAAATATATTTCTTAAATTTTCCGTTTCCTAAATCTTTTATTTCCGTTTTATATAATTTTCTTCATTTAGTTTATTATACTGTTTTTCTATATAAATTATAAGCTGTATTTGCTGTGTGGATGTTAAGCTCTCGTTACAGTTATAGAAAATCTAACTCTAGAGCTCAATATTCATTCTGCAAGTGACCTTATGAATGTGAATCTTATCACAAAGATGGATGTGTACGTCAAAATCACCATTCATGGCGAAAATACTCGAAAGAGACAAAAGGCGAAAACTAGTGTCGATCGTTTTGGTGGATCTCGCCTGACTTGGAATCAAACTGTCAAATTTTCCATGGATGAGAGGTTAGTCTATGATGGTCATTTGACTTTTGTCATAAGACTAATCTCTCGTCGAGTCCTAGGCAACAAAGATATCGGAAGAGTTAATATACCACTACTTGAGCTTGTAGATTCAGTCATGCCTGTTGTACCCACGATTCGTCATCTCGGATAATAGGCAGAGAGCCTGGGCTGGGCACGCTAAACGGGCCAAGGGTGTAGCACTGGTCGGCCCATCAGGCCTAGAGAGATGAAGAGATCGCGGAGAGGCGTCATATTAGTCAGCTCGCAGATCGAGCTCGGTCAAAGATTCCAACATTCAAGTGGATTAATTAGGACGCGAGAATCGTGTAAAATTAATTACGCATTAATTGGGTAATTAAATGGTCTGTATAAATATGTAAGGGGGGGAGTCTTTGTGGGGGATCGAATATTTTTTCTCTCAGGCAGTAATATACAATTTTAGCATTCAAACACTCTCTTTCAGTTCGGAACTCTTAACGGTGATAAGCTCCTCCACACATAAATCACTTTGGAAGGAGAGAACTCCTCTCAGTCCCACATTTGGCGCTAGAAGGAGGGGGGTTATCACCTATACTCTTACTAGTTCCGACCTCATATCCGAACCCACTTCATCCAAACACCTCTATGGCTACCGACTCTTCCAATCAGGTAACTCTGGAGGCTATCCAGAAACTTTTGCAGGACTTGTCTAAGAAGTCTGACCGCCATCAAGCAGCCTCGGCTGCTCTCACCGAGCGTTTTGACAGCCTGTAGGGACAGGTCTCCACCCGTTTGGAGGCAATCACTACGTCAGTAGCCGACCTCTCAGCCTCTCACCGCGCATACGCCGATCGGGTCGATCTCCTGTCTTCCGATCAAAACCCTCGCCGACGTGCTCTGGACTTCACTGGCGTCATTCCGCCTCTCACCACGCAGCCTGCAGCAGCAAACTCCACTCCGGGAAATACTTTCCCACCCCAGCTAAGTACTCAAGCAGCGCCACCGCTGGTCGGCGATAGCCACAGTCCGTTTCAGCTCGATATTGCTGGATCCTCTGAAGTCCCAGTTCGTCTCCCTCCACCTATGGGCGGAAACACTTCGACTCCTGGTTACGTCACCAATCCCGAGATCTTCCGCATGCAGAGCGAAATCCGGGATATGCGGTCTGTGATGCACAATGCAACCACTCCAGCTCCGGATATTTTCCGAGTGATCAAGTAGTCAAAGCGAACTCCTTTCTCCGACCAAGTAGCCCGAGTCCGCATCAAAGATACTGGCAAAATTAAGTTCTCGAGCTACAAGGGAAAGGGAGATCCGACCAGTCATCTTAAGACTTTCTTGTTAACAGCTAGCCGCGTAGACCTCGAACCTCATGAAGTAGACGCTGGATACTGCAAGTTGTTCGCAGAGACGTTTTGCGGGGCGGCTTTACTTTGGTTTGCATCTCTAGCAGCCGGCTCCATAAACAACTTCACAGAGCTGTCGACCTCTTTCATTAAGCAGTATTCTAGCTTAATCGAAACCGCGGTAACAGACGCTCAGCTTTGGAACTTGAACCAAAATGCCGGAGAGTCTCTCCGGTCTAATATAACAAAGTTCAAGGAAATCCTGGTACAGATCCCAGGACTCTCGGACTCGACTACTCTGGCTGCGCTAAAAAATGGCCTCTGGCACAAATCTCGTTTCCGCGACCATTCAGGACGCCTTACACCGGGCTTCGAACTGGATAATTGCAGAGGAAGACAAGGCCGCCGCCGCAATGAAACATAAAGTTCCACCTGCAGGCAAACCTCGATTCGAAGCACCCGCTAAAAGGACTCTACCTACGACTCTGAAGTCCGGACCTGGCACATTCGCAGTCAATCAATCTCCCAAGAAGAATTCTCCAAAGAGTTCGCCATCCAAACCTCCATTTTCACCACGCTCCAAGAGTGGAGTACTCCCAAGTAACAAATGGGTCCGTGATGAGGACATGTACTGCGAGCTCCACAAAACCAATAGCCACTCCACTCGTGACTGACTGATGCACCTTCTCGCAGAAAAGTACGTTGTAGGAGAGAAGCCGAATGTAACAATCGAGAAGTTGGAGCAGAAGACAACCCCCAAGGTGGACGAAGACGCTCCACCTTTGAAGAAACCGAAACAATCAGATGGGAACGAAGCCCCAAGAAAAGAATAGACATCATAATGGGGGGCTCGCGCCTTTTTCGAAACTCCATCACTGCAATCAAAGACCATCAGCGGAAGCTCACGATCCCTCAGCCGAAGCGAGCTAAGGTCACAACAAGTGACCTACCTGAAGTCATTTTCTCCGAGAAGGAAACCGAGGAACTAGACACTCCGCACGACGATGCACTCGTCATATCACTAGACGTGGCGAACCACGAAGTGTGCCGGATCCTAATAGATACTGGGAGTTCGGGAGATTTGATATTCCTCTAGACGCTTGCTAGAATGGGTATCGAGAGAGCACATCGTGGGACCACCCTCACCTTTGGTTTCGTTCACGAGCGAGACATCGATGTCATTGGGCAAAATAACACTACGGTGTCCACTCAAAGAGTGGTAAAAATGGTGGAATTTACGGTCTTTGACCGACCTGCGGCCTATAACATTATTATGGGAACACCTTGGCTCTATCAGATGAAGGCAGTAGCCTCGACGTACCATCAGTGCATCAAATTTCCAACCCCGCAAGGAGTTCGAGAGATTCTAGGGAACCAAAGGACGACATAGGAGCTGCTACCTCGCGAGTCACAAGCTTCTGGTTTGGAAGCAATTAAAAGGCGACCTCACTGAGCCCATTTTCATCAAAGATAAGTTTCCAGATCAGGAAATCAAGATCGGAGCTGGGTTGGATGACGAGCTCCGCGCCAGTTTAGTAACCTTTCTGAAAGAAAATATGGCCACCTTTGTGTGGTCCGGAGATGAAATGTTTGGTATCAGTCCGGAGCGTTGACCCGACGTTCAGACCTATAAAGCAGAAGCGAAGAAAACTGGGTCCTGAACGAGCTGAAATCGTTAACAAGGAAGTGGAACATTTACTAAAAGCGGGGCAAATACGCGAAGTAAAGTACCCTGAATGGCTCGCGAACACAGTGGTAGTCAAGAAGAACAATGGAAAATCACGAGTTTGAGTCCACTTCGGGCCACGAGCTGATGTCTTTCATGGATGCTTTTTCCGGTTACAATCAAATCCTTATGAACCCGGATGACTAGGAAAAGACCGCATTCATTACGGACCGTGGGATTTACTGTTACAAGGTGATGCCTTTTGGGTTAAAGAACGCCGGAGCAACCTACCTTAGACTAGTAAACCGAATGTTCGAGCACCAGCTTGGAAAAACCATGGAAGTCTACATTGACGACATGTTGGTAAAGTCTATGGAAGCTAGCTCGCATCTCGCAGATTTGAAAGTTTGCTTCGACATCTTGAACCATTTCGGGATGAAGCTTAACCCCACGAAGTGCACCTTTGCAGTCCCATCGGGGGAGTTTCTGGTACACATCGTTACAGAACGAGGAATTGAAGCAAACCCGAGGCAAATTAACGCTTTCTTGTCAATGAGTTCTCCTAGGACTTTACGCGAAGTGAAACATCTTAACGGACGGATCGCTGTCCTCAACCGCTTCATCTCCGAGTCTACAGACAAGTGCCTCCCATTCTACTAGTTGTTGAGGAAAGGGGGGAAGAACTTCTTATGGGACACGAATTGTGAAGAGCCACTTTTCCTTTACGTAGCTGTTTCGGAAAGCGCAGTAAGTGGAGTCTTGGTTCGGGAAGAAAGGGGGGAGCAGCGACCAATTTTCTATGTCAGTAAGTCATTTACTGGGGCAGAGTCCAGGTATCGTATGATGGAAAAATTGGCCTTAACAGTAGTTACTTCTTCAAGAAAACTGCGACCTTACTTTCAGTCCCATACAATCGTAATCCTAACGACGCAACCACTTCGGACGGTGTTGCATAGTCCAAGCCAGTCTGGGAGATTAGCTAAATGGTCTGTTGAGCTGAGTGAATACGATATCGAGTTCCGGACACGAACCTGTGCTAAGGCGCAAGTGCTGGCAGATTTCCTGATCGAACTCCCACTAGCCTCTACGGTCAATGACAATATCGAGGTCCCATGGACATTGCATGTAGATGGAGCATCTTCCAGATCGGGAGCAGGAATTGGGGTCTGTCTCACTTCTCCTACTAGAGAAGTAATCGAGCAGTCATTTCGCTTGGCTTTCAGTGCATCAAACAATGAAGCCGAATATGAGTCCTTCCTCGCTGGCTTACGCCTCGCAGTAGGGATATGTGTCCGAAAGCTCCAAGCTTTTTGTGATTCGCAGCTGGTCACCAACCAGTTCCTAGGAGAGTACGAGACTAAGGATGGTCGTATGGAGGCTTATTTGTCCACAACTCGGGAATTAGTAACTAAGTTCGAGGATTTTGAAATCACTAAGATCCCACGAAGTGAAAACTCCGCTGCGGACGCCTTAGCAGCTCTGGCATCAACTTCGGATCCTGCAATGACAAGAATTATCCCCGTCGAAGTCATCGAGTTTCCTAGTATTCGACTAGAGAGCTCGAACGTAGTCACCCGGCCAATGAAAAAATAATTGGCTGCTGAGGAGGCAGCTCGCAAGACAGCTTCGGATTCTTTGCCACATAAGGACTCAGCTCCCATCACGCCTACTCCGATTGATATTCATCCGCCTCCGATCGAGCAAGAAGAAAATCAAACTCCGGAATCATCAAGCTCATTAGTCGACGACCAAGCCGTTATCCCGCACTCCACTTCGAGCATTACGAGTACTAAAAATTGGGGGCAGGAGACTGGCGGAGCCCGATCTGGGCTTACTTGGAAAAAGGGGAACTCCCAGCCGACAAATGGGCAGCCAGGAAACTCAAAATTGTCAGTGCACGGTACTGCATCCACAACGGAGTACACCTACGCCGAACTGTAGATGGTCCCTATCTAACATGTGTTGCTGGTAAAGAGCCCGCGATGCTGATGCGAGCTGTTCACGACGGTCCCAATGGGAATCACTCCGGAGGACGGACTCGGGCCTTCAAAATCAAAAAGCAAGGCTATTTCTGGCCTACTATGGTCACAGACTGTGAAAACTATTCTCGAACTTGTAAGAAATGCCACGTCAATCCATCAACCTACCGAGCTCCTATCGTCGGTATCCGCACCTTACCCGTTCATGAGGTGGTCCATGGACATCATTGACCCTTTACATCGGTGACCAGGAGCAGTTCAATACGTGCTCGCTCTTACTAACTATTTCTTCAAGTGGGTAGAAGATGCGGCCTACGCGAAAGTAACGAGTGAAGAAGTAGAGAAGTTCGTGCTAAAAAGCATAATCTATCGCTACGACGTCCCTCACGAAATTGTCACTGACAATGGTCTGCAGTTCATCTCCTCGCAGTTCGAAGGGTTTTGCGCGAAATGGAAGATTCGACTCAATAAATCAACTCCTCGTTACCCGCAAGGTAATGGACAAGCCGAGGCGATACTAGCTAACTTGAAGAAACGGCTCGATTCTCGCAAAGGACGCTGGCCGGACGAGCTGCAAGGCGTTCTTTGGGAAATCCGAACAACACCCCGCCGGGCCACTAATAAAACACCTTTTTCCCTCGTTTATGGAGTCGATGCCGTAGTCCCAGCCGACATAGAGGTTACTGGAGTCTGTACCTTGCTAAACCCACTCCGAGCCGAGGAGAATGAGGAATTTTACAGGATACCCTCGATACAATCAGGCCTCAGTTCGGATCCAGAACTACTAGAACGCAGTAGCCCGGTATTATAATTCCAAAATCCGAGGTAGGCCCTTGGCGGTTGACGACAAAGTCCTTCGAAAGGTCTACGAGAACACCGAGGAGCTCAATGCAGGGAAGCTGGGAATCAACTGGGAAGGACCGTACAGAACTAATCGCGAAGTCCGAAATGGAGTTTATCAGCTCGAGGATTCAAAGAGAAAACCAGTTCCGAGGTCCTGTGACTCTTTACATCTTAAACTCTTTTACAGTTAATTTTATTGTATCGAACTACGTTTAGCTTGATCCCAATAAGGGTACGTAGGCAGCCCGCTTCGGGTCCAGTTATCCATATTAATAAAATCAAAAGTTTCCGAAACTTTTTATTAATAATGGTTCACACCAAAAAAAAAAACAAAAAAAAAAGCCGAGGTCTGACTTCGCAAATCGAAATCGATTAAAGCTGAGGTTCAACTTCGCGAATTCTAAACCGAAGTACTCACTTCGTACCCAGCTTTACTTATCAAATTAAAGTTGATGTTTAATTTCGCGAACTCTAGTCTAAACCGAAGTACTCACTTCGTAGCCAGCTTTACTTATCAAATTAAAGCTGAGGTTTAATTTCGCAAACTCTAGTCTAAACCGAAGTACTCACTTCGTACCCAGCTTTACTTATCAAATTTAAGCTGAGGTTTAATTTTGCGAACTCTAGTCTAAACCGAAGTACTCACACGTTGTACCCAGCTTTACTTATCAAATTAAAGCTGAGGTTTAATTTCGCAAACTCTAGCCTAAACCGAAGTATTTATTTCGTACTCAGCTTTAAAGTTGAGGTTTAATTCCGTGAATTCTAATTAGAACCGAAGTTCACACTTCGTACACAGTTTTATTTATCATTAGAAGCTGAGGTTAAATTTCACGAACTCTAAACCGAAGTCCTCACTTCGTACTTATTTTTGCTCGTATCAGTTAAAACCTAAGTTCGCAGAAGGTAAAAATTCTTTGTCCCAAAATACGCGAGTACGGAGTGGTCACCACGACCAATAAACTCATAAATAAGTTCAGAAAGAAAAACAACAAACGGGGGGCAACTTGTGCCAAAACAACCCCGGGATAAAAACTATTGAGTAGGGAGAGGAGGATCCGATGCCGCTTCGGAATGGACCAAGCTCATCTCTGCAAGCTTCGCCTCCGACCTGGTATTCGCCAAGAAATCGTCCATCCCCTGCTTCGACATTTGTCCGAGATTAGTGCCGGACTCGTCGATTGTGATGCTCAAAGGATGTTCGTCGCACAAAAGCTCGGGCGTATCCGTGAAAAGGTCTGAAAATGCAGAAAGGTCGAAGTCACGGGGAGTTACCTGCGAAACCTTTCTGTCAGCCTCCTCCTCATCCGCTCTCAGAAGTCCGAGCTCAGCTTCCATATCTTGGATCTCTCCCCTAGAGATCTCCTCGACCAGCATCCGGTTAGTCCTGATCTCAGCTACTCGGATATTGGCCGGAGCTAGCTTCTCCCTCTCCTCGAAAGTAATCCTCACTTCCTCAACCAAGGGGCGAAGAGCTCGCCTCATTGCCTGCCTCCCCTCCCTCCGTACCCTTTCAATTTCGCAGCTGTTGCAAGCCTCTAGAAGTTGATTACGGAGCTCGATTTCGTGCAGCCTATTCTTCGCCGCCTTCGCATCTTCGGCAGCCTCAAAATAAAGGTCCCCCGCCTTCTTCAATTTGTCTTGGAGGTCTTCATTGGCAACCCTGAGGTCAAGTACCTCTACCTCAGCTCTCTTCATCCGAGCCCGGATCTGTTCGGTCTTCGCCACGGTGTCGGCATTTTCGGCTTCCAGCCTGGAGTATTCTGCCACCTAGGCTTCCAGGTCGGCGATTCTCTCTTTAATAAGGCTCACCTCGGAAGATGAGGGGGAAGCGAACAGTTGATCCTCGTAAGATGCCACCAAGGAGTTAAACTTGATCATCAGCTGGGAAAGTCACAGCTTGTTAAAAGCGGTGAAGGTGGTAAAGTAAAAAAAAAAAAAAAACCCAAAAGGGTATATGCATCACTAACCTCGCCAATCATGTCCGCAAAGCGGAAAAAGTTTGCGCGGTTTAGTTCAGACATGTCGGCAAACGCCGAAATCCGAACTCCAGGTTGAGTATAGCTCCTCATCATGTGAGTTGGGGACGCAGGGGGAGCTGAAATATTTAAGCAATGTTATTTTACTCAGTAACCATCTGAAAAACAAAATTGAAATACTTCGGGCTATCGTTACCTCAGGGGGAAGAACGCAGTTCCTCCGAAGGTAACCTCCCGGAGGAGCCTCCAGATTCTTTTGAAGGGGGCACTTCCCTAGATCTCCTCTCCGAGGAGGCACCCCCATCTTTCGAGCATGACCTACTCCGGTCCCCGACGAACCAGTCCGGGCTCGGCTCTTCTCGCGGGAAGATGAGGAAGTCACTAGAATCAGCTATGACAATCACGGGGGGTTCGGACGGATTGGTCGAAGGTCCGGAGGCACCTGTGAGGAGCTCGGAAGGGCCAGCAGGGGACGCGGGAGTCCCGCCTACCTCAGGGGCGGACGAACTGGACTTCTTAGTAGGAAGGCGAGCTTTGCCCTCGGCAAGAGCCCTCGCCATGTGTAGCTTCGCCTCCTTCTCAACAAGTCGGCAAGCCCTTTCTTCTCTATAATTCAGCAACCCGCGCTCGAAGTAATCTGAGATAGAAACGACAAAGGGTAAGAAGCAAAAAAAATATATATATATATATATATATATTGAGGTTGTACCTAACAAGGAACACCATTCTGCCAATTTTCGAAGTCCACTTCGACACGTGTGAACTCGAGAGATGACCAAAGGTGAGTTCGTTAACCGGGAAAAAGAAGCAAGACTTCCGCCATTTCTCGTCCTTCTCGGGAAGGTCATCAAAGACCTTCAGCCCGGAGAGCGGACTTACGTAAAGCGTGCCCTTGGTACGACTGGTTTTCACCGTGTAAACCTGAAGAAAGTCGGCCAGGGATAGCTTGGAATCAAACTTCTCCCCCTGAGTCTGGAGACACATGACGATTCGAACGAAGTTCGGGCACATCTGGGGGAGAGCGAAGCCCAGTTCGAACATCATCTTTACGATGAGTTCGGGAAGGGGGAACGATAGTCCGCACGCAGAGAAAAATATCTCGAACGCGCAACAGTAGCCCAGAGGAGGATTCTCCGGGGACTCATGAGCTTCCGGGAACCTGATCTCGATCTCTGGCAGAATTCTGGTGGATCCTCTAAACTCAGCTATATTCTCCGCAGAGAGAATTGACGGCTGATGGGGACCATAAACGCCCGGAATCAAAGGTTTCACAGTTTTACCCGATGAGGATTTCGGAGGAGACATGTTTTCCGGGTAAAAGTAGTGAGAAATAGAAGGGGGTCGAAGAACTTTCCGGCGAAAGCAAAGAAACTAACAGAAGAAAAGAGAGAAAAACGCAGGACAAAACGAAAGCAAACTGAGAATCAAGAGTAGGAGAGAGAAGTTGGGTGAGTTTACCTTTATACACGGAACCAGCGAGTAATGATTACCTGGGAAAGCGAAAGGTCTCGGACCGCTTTTCCTCTCTCTTATAGCTTACACACTACCCGATGGGCCCCAGGGCTTGTTCGGGAAGGCAAATCTCATCATCACCACGATCAAAGCATGGGGATATGGGGAATATTCAGTTCCCAAAATCGATCGCTTGGAGATCAAAAGTCCCCCGAACTGCTCAGCTCGGAAAACTTGGGGGGCAACTGTTGTACCTACGATTCATCATCTCGGATAACAGGCAGAGGGCCTAGGCCGGGCACGCTAAACTGGCCAAGGGTGTAGCATTGGTCGGCCCATCAGGCCCAGAGAGAGGAAGATAGCGCGGAGAGGCGTCATATTAGTCAGCTCGCAGCTCGAGCTCGGTCAAAGATTCCAGCATTCAAGTGGATCAATTAGGACGCGAGAATCGTGTAAAATTAATTACGCATTAATTGGGTAATTAATTGGTCTGTATAAATATGCAAGGGGGGGAGTCTTTGTGGGAGATCGAATATTTTTTCTCTCAGGTAGTAATATACAATTTTAGCATTCAAACACTCTCTTTCAGTTTGGAACTCTTAACGGTGGTAAGCTCCTCCACACATAAATCACTTCGGAAGGAAAGAACTCCTCTCAGTCCCACAATGCCGTCAATTCACAATGAAGGTAACATTCTGAGGGTGAAAGTGATGACGTATGAGGTGAGAACTCTATCAGGAAAACCATCGGGAACTTTGACTTTCTCTTACCGCTTTAAACATGATTTACCATTTATCATTAATCGGAATTTGGTTGATGCACCTACTTATCCTCTGATGTCGTGAATTGAGCATCCACCTTTGGCTCCACCAGTCACCAGAATTGCCGATTGAGTTTCCTAGGCTGCCTGAGCTACCATATTGTCCTTTTGCTGTTGTACCGAGCGATGAACCTCTTCCAATACCCGCCGACGTGATACTGGGGCAAGCCAATCATGCGTACAACCACACACCGCCATCATCATCGAGCTTTCAAAGGTATGAACTGCACCGTATTGGACCGCCAAGGAACTATGAAACCGGAAAGTAGTGTTATCAACAATCCAAGAAATAGGAGGCTGGGCTTTTGGGTGGGTTGATGGGTGTATGTTTTCTGTTTTAATTTTTAATTTTTCTGTTTTCTCTAAACTATTTCTTGTATCAATCAAATAAAATAATGCGAGAAAAAAAAAAAAAAAAAAAAATCTTACGGTGGTCACTGACTCAGGTGATCCCACCTTCCCCGACTCTTTTTTATTTATTTATTTTTTCCGCATCTCTTTCTCTGAGTAGGCTTGAACCCTCTCTCTCGGTTCTTATCCTCTTTGCTCACATAGAGCCTCTTCTTCAATGGACACACTCTAAACAAAATCGAAGTAACAGTTTTCCAAAATTATAATGGCGATGTCTAATCTCTTTCTTTCTTCGCCGCGTCCTTCAATGGCTCTGCGACTCCACTCGACCCAGGTAACCAAATCTCTTGTCTTCTTCTACCGAATCTTCAAATTACCTTCACGACCCAGAACAAAAAAATTGTTACTTTTCATTGTTTTCTCATGTGGGTCTTTTGATTAAAGACGAAAGTCAATTTCATAGTGAATTAGAGGTTAGCCTCTCTTATTTGGATCCATTGAACATGTAAAATTATGAATCTTTCGTTAGGCATATAGCAAACTTGTGATATTTCTCCAACTGAGTTGTTTTTGATTTCTCTATATCTTGTGTTTGCAGTTCACGTTGTTCTACTCTAAGAACAATAAAGATTGTACCTTTAAGGGTGTTAATGAAGCTAAAGTCTCAAAGAGATCACTCCTCTGTCGTTCAATTCATATGGAGTCTGAACATTCAGGGGAACCAAAGAGGCTTAGTTTTGATAATCTGCTGAGGGTAACAAAAGATGTTTGGGATAATTCTCCTCAGCCGGTTAAGGAGTTCCCTTGGAATAGAGCTTTCGGAAACTTCATCCAGCTCGTTCTTGATCTCGCTATATCAGTCGTTAAGTTCTTGTTTGTTCCTATATTGGCGGTTTCTTCAATCAGTGAGATGTCTTATTGTGCACATGAGAGGAAACTTGCTTTAGTCCCGTTTCCGTTAGTCCTCGGTATGGTTGTTGCGGGCATTCTGCAAGAAACCGCTTTGAAGATCTCTCCTCGTCTCAAGGTAGTAGAAAAGAGAAACGGCTGTTAATTTATCCCAATCTATACGTTTAAGATTTTGTTTTCGAATGTGTAAAATTCAAAACGCAGCTGTTTACTATATTTTTTGTTCTTGCAGGAAGCGGAAGTACCGTGGCATTTGCTAGCTATGATGACGTTCTTCACTCTGATTAAACTTCCTGGACCGTACTATCCGTATTGGGGGCGTTTATTTGTTCCACATTTTGCAAATGGAGTATTGCTTAGAGCACTTTGGTCCATGTTCTTTTGGTATAAGAAGACTAGAAACACATCGGGAAATCCTCTGCAGAATCAGAGTGTGGAAGCAAAATGAGCATCTTCATCTGAAGGTACCACTATGTTTTGTTCGATAATTATGTAGAGATCCCATGATGAGCATATAAACATATGGAATTGTTTAGATATGACTTAAGTTTCTGAAGATATGCATAAACTCATCTTTGGTTTCTTTTATAGGCAGGTGTTTTTAGGTGCCAAGTGGTCACTTCGATTAGTTTTGGGTATTATCTGGAACCTCGCGGATTAGTGTTCGAGCATAGATAGGAGATTTCTTCAAAATGTCAGAGAATTTGAGGTCAATGGGTTGACAATATCTTTAAGGCCATATAATTGTTTTGTTTTGTGTTCTCTTGTTTGGAAAAGTGTCTCAATTCTTGTGACAACTACTGTTCTTTGGGTATGTATATGTATCATGTGTTTGACAATTAGGAGAAATGATTCACATTTTTGTTTTTGGGTATTTGATGACCCAAGAAACTATATCCTGGACTTTTGCAACCCCATGTTTGTAAGCAAAACCATAATATTAATCATTTCAAGCAATTTTTTTTTTTTAGTGCAAAAGAGAGCTCTTCTGATTGTGTTTTACGATTATGAAAAATCTGAAAAAGCTTTACAAAATTTAATTGTTTCCAATGCTACTAATTAAAACGTTGAAATTACGTGAAGCTTTAGTTACTAATTACGTCTTTTTTATACAACCAAATCACAACTTCTTATTATTGTAGTCAAAATAGTTTAAGTAACTATGGGTGAAATTTATTTTATTTATATTATAATTTTATATAAAATATAATTTATGTGATTGTTTTATATAAAATATAATTTACGTGATTGTTTTTAAAAGTTTTTTTGGATAAAACATTATGCAATAAAATCATATGCTAAATATGATGGTTTAAAAAAATCCACAGATTTTGTAAATTTTATATTGTTAATGATTCGAGATAAGTATATGTGCTAAATAAATAATAAGTGTGTGATATATGATAGTGAAGTATATGATTATGAGAGAGTTGAATAAATGGAGGGTTGTAAAATAAAGCATAAAAATATCTTAAGGAATATTACATAACATTGGTTAAATTTTATTTTATACAAAATTTTGTATATTTATATTTTAAAATAAAATTTTAATATGTTGTATTAGTTTATGTATGTGAAGTTATTTCAACAATGTATATTCTATATCATTACTTGAATGTCATTATAAAATTATAAAATTCAAAAAAAAAAAAAAAATTGAATTTAAATATTCAAATTTTGACACGTTACTCAATAAATTCAACTAAATCTCAATAATATTACTAAAGCTTGAATATTTTATAGATTGAACAATTTATATTTGTTTTTAAAAATTCAACTTATGGTATATCCGGAAATAAAATTATTTTTTAATTCTAATAAATAATATGATAAATTATTTGTTTCACAAAATAGACTCATATATGAAAATGAGAGGTGAAGTATATAATGATAATTAACAAATTAATATGTTTAAGTTAGATATCAAAGGATTTTATTTGTTGAATAATTTAATAAAAAAATTAATATGGTAAGTTAGATGATATAATTGATTCTTTAGAATATTATCTTTAAGATTTTTGGAAACAACGTGCTGTAGTAATAAAATCTTCCAACAATAAATTAAGGTTGTATCCATTATTTAACTTGTAACCAATTAATCTGTAACATATTTGTAACCAACTTATTAAAATTATATAGTCTACAAAACAATGTTGTGTACTTCCGTTTTATTATAAAGAGGATAGTTTTCGAGACCGTCGCGAGAGATTGTGGCACCTCAGTTTTAGAGACTTGTGGAGAGGTTTAAAAGAATTTATTTGACAACCTATCTCATCAAAATGTACTTATATTTTCGGTCAACGGTCCTGAAAGAACTGCAGAGTTAAGTGTGTTTGAACTGCAGAGTTAAGCGTGTTAGAATCTCTATCAGACACAATACTCACTGGCACCCCATGCAATCTGACTATCTCCTTCACATATTCCTTAGCCAAGACCGCTGCTCCATCAGTCTTTTTAATAGCCAGAAAATGTGCCGACTTAGTCAACCGGTTCACAATGACCCAAATAGCATTGAAGGTCTGAGACACTAGCAATCCTACTACAAAGTCTATCGTGATCATATCCCACTTCCACTCTGGAATGGGCAGACTTTTCAGCAACCCGCTTGAAACCTGATGCTCAGCCTTCACTAGCTGACACACATTGCACCTCGTGACCCAATTAGCTACATCCTTTTTCATCCCGACCCAGTGATAGTACCTCTTGAGATCACGATACATCTTGGTCACTTGCTCCTGAATGAATAGAAAACATGCTCGCATGAGCCTCTCTCTCAGGATCTCCTGCCTCAACTCCTCATCCTTGGGCACACAAATCGGACCGTGCACCAAAATAGTACCAATAGCTGAAACATGACACTCTGAATCAACAACCTTAGAGGCGTTCACCAACCTCAAATCCTTCTCCTGAGCCAACCGCACCCTGCTCAGAAGATCTGCTCTATCAGCCGCCTCCAAATCCAACGGCTCCTGAGAAACCGCACACAACTTCAACGCACTGATCTCTCCTACCATAGACTCCATGTCCTGCTCCTGAGCCGAAGCTGCCCTCTTTCGACTCAGAGCATCTGCAACCAAGTTAGCCTTACCAAGGTGATAGGTTATCTGCAAATCATAATCTGCAACAAGCTCCATTCATCGCCTCTGCCTCAAATTCAGCTTTGGCTGAGTGAATATATAGTAGAAAAGAGAAACGGCTGTTAATTTATCCCAATCTTTACGTTTAAGATTTTGTTTTCGAATGTGTAAACTGGAAACTCAGTTGTTTACTATATTCTTTGTTCTTGTAGGAAGCGGAAGTACCGTGGCATTTGCTAGCTATGATGATGTTCTTCACTCTGATTAAACTTCTTGGACCGTACTTGGGGCGTTTATTTGTTCCACATTTTGCAAATGGAGTATTTCTTAGAGCACTATGGTCCATGTTCTTTTGGTATAAGAAGACTAGAAACACATCGGGAAATCCATTGCAGAATCAGAGTGTGGAAACAAAATGAGCATCTTCATCTAAAGGTACACAAGTTTTGTTAGATAGTTATGTCGAGATCCCATGATGAGCACATAAACATATAGACGATATTGTTTAGATATGACTTAAGTTTCTCAAAATATGCATATCTCATCTTTGGTTTCTTTTGTAGGCTGGTGTTTTTAGGTGCCAAGTGGTCACTTCGATTAGTTTTGGGGATTATCTGGAACCTGGCGGATTAGTAGTGTTCGAGCATAGATAGGAGATTTCTTCAAAATGTCAGAGAATTTGAGATCAATGGGTTGACAATATCTTTTATGCCATAGAATTGTTTTGTTTTGTGTTCTCTTGTTTGGGAAAGTGTCTCAGTTCTTGTGACAGCCACTGTTCTTTGGGTATGTATATGTATCTTGTGTTTGACATTTAGGATATATTATGATTCACATTTTTGTTTTTGGGCAAACGAATTTCAGTTACAAGAAACTAAATCCTGGAATTTTGCAACCAAAACCATAATATTAATCATTTCAAGCAATTTTTTTTCTAAATGAAAAAGAGATATCTTCAGATTGTGTTTTACGGTTATGAGAAATCTGAAATTTTTGTACAAAATTTAATTGTTTCCAATGCTACTAATTAAAACGTTGAAGTTACGTGAAGTTGCGTCTAATTCCATCTCAAAGTAAGTTGCGCTGCAAATATCTTGTATACAACCATGCATCTTTTTTATACAACCAAATTACAACAAATCACAACTTATTATTGTAGTCAAAATAGTTAAAAAAAATAGTTCCAGAGTCCCGATTTGTGGCCCAAACGTAACGTGAATTGGCGGATCCTGCCAAAGCAAACGAAAAAAAGACTTGAACCTGGACCCTTTGAATTAGGAGCAGCATTCATTACCACTAGACCACTTAAATATAAACTTAAAGATAGATGATCGCATGTGACCTCGCAAAAGAAGGAACCAATAAGGTCGTTATGAAGCTATAAAGAGCATGTGTTAGAAGGAAAAACAAAGATCTAATTTTTCACATAAACAAAGAGCAAGTGTACTATGAGATAGTTTGTAAACACATCCACTCCGAATATCACTGGAATCTAGTTCTCGTATTTTCATTTAATACAAATCCAGTTTTTATGGTTTTATTTCACAATTTGAAGAAAATGACTTGGAGCAACCAAGAGACAAGCCTACCTGGACCACCGAACTTCACAAACGAATTCTCAAGAAAAAAGAAAAATCAAATGAAAGGACTCCAAATTTAGAAGTCTACAAGAGAAACTTTATTCTATTTTGTCTATTTTCAGATTGCGAGTCCATGAACTTCCAAGAAACAATACATGGATAAATTAAGTGGAAGAAGTGATCAACTAATACAAAAGAACGATACATGTGAGTTAAATTTGCTTCTGGATGGGCATAAAACAATCGGTCTAAAGTGGGTGTAGGAAATAAATTGAAAACCTGAGTATCTACTTGTAGCAAACTCATTTTTTTGTCAATTTTAATTAAATGGATGAGATTAGTTATATTATTCCATCTAACAGTTTAAAATAATTAATGATTCCAACAGTTGCAAGTTTTTTTCTTTCAAATAATCTTGTCTCTTCGTCATACCCCCATCTTTCAAAAATAGCACTTATTAACTTTTTCACTTTTTTGTTTCACACCTCTATGTTTTACACCTTTATATATTCTCTTTGTTTATTATATATAAACTTTGATGGACTACAAAAACCAGTTTTGAATTTATTATTTTCTGAATATTTTTGAAACTTACAAGTTAATAAATAAAATCAAAGAATTGTTTTATTGGAGTGTTTTTTAATTAACCTGCATCAATCTTCAATTCAAGGTATTTTTATATTTGTGTTGCGTTGTAATATATATATATTTTTGACAACAAAAGAATTAGCTCAAACGAGCCAATTTGGTGGAAAATTGTTCACATACAAACGTTGCGTTGTATGATATATAGATATATTTATAAAACTCACGGAACCAATGACAAAAAGCTTACGAATGAACCTGCTAGTATCTACTTATGAACTTGTTAGTGTCCATTCGGTTAAATACGAATAAAATTAATTTCTTCTCTGTTAGATTATTATTATTATTTGTGTGGTCATATAGTTCGGAAAGAGTAATGATCTATAAAGTTATAAACCATCACGCATACAAAGTTTATTTTATTACTTTTTGTATTGTTTTATTTCTAATAAACTCATATTTGGCGGTCAACTTTAATCTAACGGATGAGATTATTTCTTTTATCTTATCAAACGGTTTAGATTTGAATTATTAATGATCCAACAGTTGCAAGTTTTTTTTATATTCCAATAATCGTGTTTCTTCTTCATACCCCCATTTCTCAAAAATCGCACATATTAATTTTTACACATTTTTGTTTCACACTTCTATGTTTTATAACTCTCTATTATACACCTCTTTGTTTAATATATATATATTTTTATGAACTATTAAAACAAGTTTCGATTTTTTGTTTTCTGAGTATTATTTTAATTTTAAACCTGCAAGTTAATATATAAAATCAAAGAATTGATTTATTGGAGTGTTTTTTAATTTTTATATAAATAGCAAACCCAGTTTTAATGATCAATTTAAATCTAACGGATGATATTGTTTTAATTGTCTCATCCAACAGCTTAGATTTGTTAATGATATCAAAAGTTGCAATGTTTTGATCCAACAGTTGTGTTTATTTGTCGTACCCCTAGCTTTCAATGTTTGCACTTGTTAATTTTCATACCTTTTTGTTTCACACCTTTTTATTTCACACCTCTTTGTTTTCACACTTCTATATTTTTATTATATATTTACAGATTTTTAAAGACTTTGAAAAGAGTTTTTTTTTTTCAAGTATTGTTTCACACCTCCAAGTTTTAAATATTCTGAGTATTATTTTCTTTCAATTTATTAATCAACATTGATTCACTTATCTTCGTTAAAATTTGGATTGTTTTATTTATTGATTCTATCATCTAACTTTTGTTTGGTGTCGTTTTTCATTTATAACTCATCAATCATCTCTTCCAAGTATTGATCTAGGTAATTGATTGTGATTTTTATTTTTTCATAGATTTATATGTTTATATATTATAGCAAACCCACTTTTCGGGTTCAATTTAAATATAACGAATGATATTTTTTTTATTATCTCATCTAACTTTTGTTTGGTGTCATTTTCCATCTAATACCCACATCGCTCATATCTTCCAAGTATTAATTTAGACAATTGATTGTGATTGCTAATTTTTCATAGATTTATCTTTTTAGTCAATTTGGTTGGTTGGAGGCTTACAACTATGAGCTCTTTCTCCTTGCTTTTATTATTATTTTTTGTAAATTTTGATAAAATAATGATTTAATTTTTTTTATGTGAATATCTTTTAAAATTGATTATCTGAGTTTGATTAAGCAAACATTGATTCATATCTCTTTAACATTATTCTCTTATTGTCACTGAATCGATCTTTATATATACAACAAAAAAATTTATTTAATTAATTTGGTTGATTCATCTTAGTCATTATTTCTGACTTTTATACTGTATAGTTAAAGAATTACCATAAAGTTTCCAGTCGAAATGTGAAATTAACAATATTAGTCATTTCAAGTTTTCAAGGCAACGCACGGGCTCACATCCTAGTGAAAATAAAAACACTTAAATTTGGGGCATTCTCAAAAATACCCCATTTTCCATGTCTATTTTTAAAAATACCCTTCAATGTTGATCATTTTTAAAACTACCCCTCTTTATGTATAAAATGACCAAATTACCCTTTCTTTGAATGACAACAAGAATGTACAGTCACAAAAAAAAAAAAAAAAAATCCCGGCAAAAATTATTTTTTTCCGCCAAAATCAAATTTTTCTGTCAAAAATTATATTTTTCCGCCAAAAATTCTTTTTCCCGCCAAAATTTTTGAAATTTATATCTTTTATAAACCTTGTAAACTCTTTTAAAAATCTTGTAAAATCGTTTACAGTGTGTTTAAAAACCTTTTAAAAACCTTATAAAAACCTTGTAAAAGTGGTTACAAGGTGTTTAAAAACCTTGTAAACGCTTTTAAGAACTTTGTAATTTTAAAAACATTGTAAACACTTTTAAGAACTTTGTAATTTTCAAAACCTTGTAAACGCTTTTAAAAACTTTGTAAAAGCGTTTACAAGGTGTTTAAAAACCTTATAAAAACCTTTTCATTTTTTTTAAAACCTTCTAAAAACCTTGTAAAAGCGTTTAAAAGGTGTTGAAAAAACCTTTTAAAAACCTTGTAAACGGTTTTAAAAACTTTGTAATTTTAGAAACCTTTTGAACGCTTTTAAAAACTTTGTAAAAGCGTTTACAAGGTGTTTAAAAACATTTTGAAAACCTTTTAAAAACCTTATAAAAACCTTTTTAAAAACATTTTGAAAACCTTGTAAAAACCTTGTAAAAGCGTTTAAAAGATGTTTAAAATTTTTAAATTTTTGGCGGAAATTTTTGTTTATCTTTTTATTGAATAAAATATTTTTCATCTAAGGGTAAAATGATCATTAAATTAAAGGATGGTAAAAATAAAAATGGCCAAAAATGAGGAATTTTTGAAAAAGTATATATCAAAAAGGGTATTTTTAACAAATTCTCTTTATATTTTTTGGATATTAATTTGTTTGTTTTATTAATATAGATATTTTCTTTCAATAAAAAGACCGAATATTAAACTTCCAAATAAAAAATTAGATAAAATATTTAGATGTTTATTTTTATTTAATACCCTTATCTAGTTTTTATTTGGATGTTTTATATTTGATCTTTTCCCATCAAAAGAAAAAAACCTATACTAATTAAAACCCAAAAAATTTAAATGTTATTATGAAATTTGTTTTGAAAATGTGAGTATGAAAATAACAATATTTATATTTTTGGATATTAATTCTTACGTTTTAATTAATATAGGTATTTTTCTTCTACCGGAAAGAAATCAAGTCTTTAAACCAAACGACAACCTTGTGGGAGGAGAATTGCTAGATTTCCATAAATGCCCATCTTCATCGTTTTCTTCTTTATTACAGAACCGCTTTTGTAATTTTCAGTTCTGTAAGAAAAAGTATCTATTTTTCTTGGAAGGAACAGAGAAATGGTTTCCGACTCGGACCTCGTGACCCAGCTCCGAAAAATTCTCCGTGGCTCCGACCTAGAAACAACGACTCCGGCTAGCGTCCGCCGTCAGCTGGAGGCGTATTTCGGCGTCGAATTAACCGATAAAAAAGCTTTCGTCAGGGAACAAATCGATGCTTTTCTTGAAAGCGATGCTTTGTTAGAAAGCAAACCCGAGAATTACAAGGAAGAGGAAGTAGATGAAGATGAAGACTGTAATGGCGATCAAAATTATGAAGAAGGAAGTGATAGCAATGACGAGAAGACCGAACGGTAACAATTTTTGAAACTAGTTATTATGGATTTATTGCATTCTTCTGATTGTTTTAGAAGAGAGTTGTGAGATTAGTGTGCTGTTTCTTGTAATTGGTTTTTAGATGAAAGATATCAAAATTTGTGATTCTTGTTGTTTTTTTGTTATGTATTAGACCGGTAGAGGCTAAGAAACGTCGAGGTGGGTTTAACAAAATATGTCAGCTTTCTCCACAACTAGACAAGTTTCTAGGAACTTCTCAATTGGCTCGAACAGAGGTATTGTATTCTGTTTCTTGATAATTTCGTTTTCCCTTTGATGGCTTAGTTGGGAGAGAAGCTTATGTTATGAGTACATTGTTATTTTCATATATAAGGTTGTGAAGAAAATTTGGGCATATATTCGAGACCACGATTTACAAGATCCAAAGAATAGGCGAAATATATTATGTGACGAGGCGCTTCATTCGTTATTTCGTGTAAAGGCGATTGATATGTTTCAGATGAACAAGGCATTGGCTAAGCATATCTGGCCACTAAATGATGGAGATGGTATTTTGCTTGCTGTCTCACTAGCTTTTTATGTGACATCTTGAAGAAGATTATGTTGTTGTTTATACTTCTTCTTGTGAATGGTTTTATCTTTATAAGGGAGTGTTAAGGATGTGAAAGAGGAAGATGAAGGCGAGACATCAGGGGAAAAAGATGAGAAAGAGGAGCAAAACGAAGAAGCGGTAGAGAATAATGAAGAAGAAAGTGGAGAAGAGGAAGGTCGTAGTTTACGAAAACGCAAACGCAAGAAAAGAAAGT
This sequence comes from Camelina sativa, assembly GCF_030686135.1. Lineage (NCBI taxonomy): Eukaryota > Viridiplantae > Streptophyta > Magnoliopsida > Brassicales > Brassicaceae > Camelina > Camelina sativa. The sequence goes on from NC_141882.1 coordinate 26,770,065, forward strand.
TAGTTAGTTCTTTGTTTCTCTCAAATTTTGTGTGTTTGTCTGGTTATATATAGAGCTTAGAGCCAAAAGAAACTAAGCCCTCGCTCTCTATTGAATTAGACCAGCCAAGTCCGAGGAGAAACCGAAGAAAAAAGGAGGCGGCTTTACCAAAGTTTGCAGTCTTTCACCAGAACTTCAGGCATTTTCTGGAACCTCTCAGTTAGCTAGAACAGAGGTACATATATGACTGACCTTTAGTGAATTACAAAGCTTCTGGATGTGGTATTCCATCTGCTGAATGAATGGTTTTTATTTCAGGTTGTGAAAATGCTTTGGAAATACATAAAGGAGAACAATTTGCAAGATCCATCTGATAAACGCACAATAATATGCGACGAATCATTACGGTCTTTGTTTCCTGTCGAGTCTATCAATATGTTTCAAATGAACAAACAATTAGCCAAGCACATTTGGCCTCTAGTACAGGAGGATGAAGGTATGTGATGATTGAAAAGTGTTCTTTTTCATATTTCTTGTTTCTTGAAGTAGTCATCTCTCTTTAGTATCCCTGAGACATGTGTTTATGTGCATACAATTTCCTTTTCGGAACTGTGGCTTAAAAAGTCTTCAATGTTTGTGTTGGTATAGGTTGAAATTTTTTTGTTACCTTTTCTCTGATTAGTCTTGTGCTTTCATGAGTCATTTGTTCAACTATATCGCCTCTATGGCTTTTGATAGAAATTTTTTGTCTCTCTTTGTTTAGCAGCAACAACTAATGATCCAGAGAAGGGAAAGCAGAAAATGGATATGAAGATAGAAGAAGGTATGGACATTTTCTTAATCTATTCATGTTATCTAGTCAAGGCGAAAACTAAATCATCTACCTTTTTCAACTATATATAGATAATGATGAAGCGAATGAAGAAATGGCTACTTCATCAATAATCAAGACTGAACAATGATTCTATGAGAAGCTGAAAGAAGTCTTTGATGTTGTTTTGTTCAAAGGCGTCTTGGTCTCAAAGCTTCTATAGATAACCACCACTTCATCAAGACCGAACAATGGGCCAATTTTGGTAAGTATTTTCATATAGGCGAGCCCAGATTCAACTGATGTTAAGTAAGCATTTGTTCACTCTTGGTATATATAGTGACAAAACTAGACCTAACCAGAGCTAATTTGGTTTCTTTGACTAAAAGTTCTTAATCAGACTTTAAAACTAATGCAATGAAGAAAAATTTATGTGATAACATGTTTCAACTTTGCTACCAAAATTTGCATAGTAACATTACATTTCAACCTAGCTACCATAATTTTCTGAAATAGTACAATGATGCTATAGAGAAACAGAATGTGGTCATTGTATTAAATACCATAATGTGGCATTTTCTGTATTCTTTCACTCAAAACTTGAATTCAAAAAAATCTCCTAACACAGTTATCTTTTACCACAAAAAGTAAACCTTCCTCTGTTTTTACAATCTTGACAAGTAATGCTATTGAGAAAAGAGTTAGGTCATGGCTCATGATCTTAAACGCCACAAGTTGTTTGTTTGTGTCATAAACGTAGAACCTTAAAAGTAAAAAAAAAAAAAACTCTGATACAATTTGCATGCATATGATGACACATCAACAAATTTCTCTTTCTTTATATCTTGTCAAGATTCATGCATTTATGTTGAGATGATATGTCTTGGGGACCAAGTGTAAATATGAAACCTAAAACGATTCAACTCATTATTTCCATTTTTGTGTTAGATGCTAATTACTAAACTTTACTATTTTGGTGCTACTATTGAAATATTAATACAACTCATTATTCAAGTTTACTTACTCCGTAAAATTTACCATCATGCGGCCGCCTTACACTCTGGTATCGTCTGCAATGCGGCTGATACGACCGTCCATCCGCCGTCTAACTTCTATTGCATACCCTGACTCTGAGTTCATGTCGTATATGAACAATAAGGCTAAGTCCATCAATAAAGCGCTAGACGATTTCGTTCCTCTTTGTAACAATTCAGTTCCTCTTTGGGAGCCAGTACTCGAGGTTCGCAAAGCTATGAGGTATACGCTTCTCTCAGGTGGCAAACGACTAAGGCCAATGCTCTGTTTGGTCGCTTGCGAGCTCGTAGGTGGCCAAGGGTCAACCGCGATGCCTTCTGCCTGTGCGGTTGAGATGATTCACGCGTCGTCGCTCATCCTAGATGACCTTCCTTGTATGGATGACGACAGCCTCCGCCGTGGAAAGCCAACCAACCATAAATTCTTTGGCGAGAAAACAGCAATCTTGGCCGCTAATTCTCTCATGTCTTTGGCCGTCAAGCAGACATCAGCATCAACCTCCTTGGGGGTGCCTTCAGAGAGGGTTCTTTGGGCCGTTGAGGAGATGGCGAGAGCTGTTGGGATGGCGGGACTCGTGGCGGGTCAAGCGGCGGATTTGGCTGGAGGAAGTATGAGTTTTGAGAATAAAGATGATGAATTGAGACATCTTGAGTTGATACATATTCATAAAACCGCGGTTTTGGTTGAAGCTGCGGCTGTTGTGGGAGGTATAATGGGAGGTGGGTCTGATGAAGCGATTGAGAGGCTTAGGAGATACGCGAGGTGCGTTGGACTGATGTATCAGGTTGTGGATGATGTGCTCGATGAGACCAAGTCGTCCGAGGAGCTTGGGAAAACTGCCGGAAAAGATTTGATTACCGGGAAGCTGACTTATCCAAAGCTGATGGGTGTGGAGAATGCGAGAGAATATGCAAAGAGGTTGAACAGAGAAGCGCAGGAACATCTTCAGGGGTTTAATTCAGACAGAGTGGTTCCTTTGGTGTGTCTCGCTGATTACATTGTCAAGAGACAAAACTGACCATTGCCCCCAAAGCGTCATGACAAATCAATGAAAAGCTTCGAAGTGTATGAAAGTACAAAACAGAGAAACTTGTTTTTTTTTAATGAGACAACTTAATGCAATGAAGAAAAATGTGATTTGGTAACATGTTCCAACTTAGCTAACCAAAATTTGCATAAATATTACAATGATTCTATAGCGAAAGAGAGTTTTGGTATTTATATCAAAACACTGCAATATGTTGTGTTCTAGACTCAAAACTTGAAGTCAAAAACTCTGACACAATTGTCATCCCCACAAGAAGTTAACCTTAGCAAGCTCTGATTAGACTCGCACTTCTCAGTTGGTTTCCAAACTAAGCGATTCACAGCCGAGACATGACACATGAACGTTTCGAGGCGCAGAGCAAGAGCTGCTGTTGCAGTTGTACCTTCCTCTGTTTCAATAATCTTTATGGTCCAAAGCTCTATCAGTCCGCTTTCCATCCCAACTGCCACACAGCCGCTCTTCTCCTTGCGGTCTAATCCCGTCCAAGCCACAGCTGTAACACTGCTCCCAAACTGAGGCAACGCAAGAATCTGTTTGATGCGACCGTCACTCTCGATGGACCAGATTTTCACAGTCTTGTCTCTTGATGAAGTTGCAAATTGGTGGCCAAATGGGTTCCATGAACATGCCCATATGATCCTCTTGTGTGCTTCAACCTTTGCCATGAGTTTGTGACTAACCTCGCCATTGTCTGAACAAGAAGGAAAAAAACAGACAAGATATAGATGTTCAACATGTAGACACTTCTGAATGTTTTGAGCAAATCTGCTATTGAACTGTGAAGTTGAAACCGCTTGAGTTACCTGTCCTTTGGATCGAGAAAACGGAGAAGTGACGATCTCTTGAGACAGACAAAAGCATAGTGTCATCATAAGAGAACTCCAAGTGTGTCACCGTCAAGCTGTGAGATTGCAAACGACCAACAGCTTTCCATGTCCCAACCTCCCATAGCCATATCTCTGCCATGGATGCAGATTGAGCCTGAAGAATTTTGTGGTTCATTTATAAAAAATAGTTCAGTGAGGTAATCCTGCACAGTTAGATCTAAAATCCAAATCAAGGAGATTGAAGAAGTGTGAAAAAATTCTGAAAACTGCACTAGCTTACCTTACACGATGAAGCAACAAGGTTTCCCTTGTGGTCACCGCAGAGAGAAAAGAGTTCATTACCATGACCATAGAGTTTATGAGATTCTGGCCATAAAGTATGAAAAGCAAGCTGATCTTCGATTGGAGGCTCTTTCAACTCCGCTGGAGCTGCCTCTGGAACTGTCTCAAATGTATCTAGACCTTCTCCTCCGCCATTTCTCTCCAGCGGTTCACTAGAAGCTGCAATAAGAAATCAATATGTATCTTACGATTGCTTTTGGTAAAAAGCTTGAAAAAATGGTGTTGAATCAATCAATCACTTACAGTGTAAGTAGATAGGTTTCTGTGATAATCCAAGAGCAGACATATTGGCTCCAAGAACCTGCACATCTGCTTGTAAATCCTCAGGGAAGCTTCCTTCTCCACCCGCACAAGTGTGGTTCAGAGTCTTCAAGAAGGACAGAGGAGCCTCAAATACTCTCACAACTTTCTCCTCTGCCCCACTAACAAAACGGTGGTTGCCTTTACCTTGAACCATAGCCACACAGTTAATATCATGTCCGTGAACCTGAGGACGAGCCAGTTCATGCCAATGCTCATCCTCTACTTCATTCTTTTCATCATTCTTCCATGATGAGAACACACGAGTGGTCTGCAAAAGCACAAATTTTGAGAATGAAATGTACGAAAAGTCTCTTTTTTGCAATATGATATAATGAATCAATTTAACATTCTCAACCATAAACCCTGACCTGATCATGACTCACGGATAGCAAGTACTCGCCGGTTCTAGCCCATGTAACATCAGTCACGGCAGCAAAGTGACCCGAAGGAACTTTCTGCATCTGCCAATTCTCAGACTCTTTACTGCTACTGACATTTCTCCAGAGATGAAAAGATCCGCCATATCCATGAGCCAGAATCGACAGACCATTTGGGCACCAATGGCCACCGTAGAAACCAAGAGCACAGTGACTTAGCTCTCCAACACATACAACGTTCACCCACACACCCGTGTTCTTCTCAGGTCGCCATATCATCATCGTTTTGTCCATTGAAGCTGATAAAATGCTCAGCGGTTGGTGGTTAACTAACCTCCCATCAATGGAACTGATAACTGGAGGTTCCCATTCCACAGAATAGACCCAATCTTCATGTCCAATGAGAACAGATTCGACAGAAATCTGATATGTGGATGTCCCTGAGACAAAAACTGGGCCTTCAATGTAAGAAGCTAGAGTGATTTCTCTTTGCCACGAGCCAACATCACCAACTAACACGAGTTTCCAGATCCGAATGACTTTGTCCTGGGAAGAACTCACAAGCATAATATAATCTGTGGTTTCTTCTGTTATGTGTAACGGTAATGAGAAGTCCAAACTCCGAATCCAGTCCGTGTGGCCTTTAAGCTCACAAACAGAAGTAAACTGAAAAAGGATGAAACCAAAAAACTCTCACAACTGTTTTCTTTTTTTGAGAATATATTGCCAGAAAAGTGAATCGGTAAGCACCTTTCCTGTTCTTTCTCCACAGTAAAGTTTGATTTTATTGTCCAATCCACCCAACGCGAGAGCAAATCGACCAGGATTTTGAGGCAATTCCGCTAATGCAAGCGTTACAATTGCTTTAGTGTCAACACAGATGGAGTCCAGACACACCACTTTACATTCCTCTGCAACAGATAACACAGAGACCAAAAAAGAATTCGATTTAGATACTGCTTAGAAGACATGCTTGACTTCGTTTAACTGGTAATATACTGCAGGAGCGTTAATGCTTACCACTAGACTGAGCCGGAAAAGAAACATCCCAGAGATTCACAACTCCATCAGAAGAAGCAGAAGCAAACATTGCATCGTTTTCAGAAACCATATAAGCGGTGATGCAAGTTACACCTTTCTTATGAGATAGTGGTAGTTGTAGTACATGTCTCCACTGTTGCTAAACAAATCAGAAAACATACTAGGGATCAGAGCGAATACAAAATCTGTAGAGAAACTCAGATCAGATTGAGGGAATTTTACATTGTTATGAAGAGTAGATAGTTCCCAGAGGATGATGATACCATCTGAATCACCGGAGAGCAGATAATGCCGGTCCAAATTCTTGGCTGCCAACAATCACAGAACGTTAACCATCTAATGTTTTCTCTTAAAATCCAAAAGTTGTAGAAAAGTATAACCTTTCACAGCAACTAAACCACCAAACCGTTGATACAGACTATTAATAGAAATTTGAATGCCTATGTCTTCTCAATTATCTAATAATGATAGCTATAACTCACAAATTGTTCAGTCTAAGTTCTCTTATCTGATAGAACATCAAAAAAACTCTTCCTTTGCAATGCAATACCTATGGTACGATTCAACATACTAAGAACCCTAAATCAAGAACAAAAAAAGTTCCTCGTACACCAGAAGAAGCAAAAGGAAGTACCTTTAAAAGCAAACTTGGAACTGGGCAACCAATGGGTGCAATTCACAGCAGCTTTATGACCTGGAAGCGTAGTAAGAATCTGAGCAGTCTGCACAAAAACATCAAAACAAGTTAAAGAAAAAATCATATCTTGCTTTTGAAAGAATAAAAAAGGAGGATTTTGATCGTAGAAAGAAACAGACCTTAGGGCAGAAAACAGCAACAGCGTTTTGGGCACCAAAGGAGACGAGACCAGAAGCCCCCCAAGAGACGTTATTGACGACTCTGTTGCATCCTGCTCCTATGAACACTCTCTTCGCTTCGACTTTGGTGTTTTCTGACATCTTTTTATCAAGAGGAGACGTTTTGATTGAAGATAAGTAGGAATTACGAAGTTTCTCTTCTTCGTTCCTGCTGGTCGTAACCAGTTAATATCTAGCCGCCGCCGCCGGGAAATCTCGCCGGGAATCTGTAATGCTCAAAGTATCAGGGAAAAGCGGAGCACGACAAACGAAAGTTAGGAAAGAGGGAGCACTAAATGGGCCGACATGTTTTATTGGAACAATTGGGCCCAAATTATCCTATTGATTTATGTTTTAAGGTCTGATTTAATTTCCAAATCTGATTATAAATTCACTGAATAAACTTGATTATCTAACAGAGAAAGGAAACAAGCATATGACAAGTTGGGCCAACATAATTTTGGACTTAATTCAATAGTAGAATAAGATAATCATTTTTTAAAATCTTTTGTAAACGATTTCACCTGCGGTACACCGCAAAACTAAATATACATTATTGTATTTTAAATAATAATTTTTAATTTATTTAATTTTCAAATTCTCAATTAATTAACTTTTGTCTAATTAATTTAGAATTTTGTTTAGAATTTTTTTCTTCTTCTTACGTTTTATAAAGTTTATAACTTAATTACAATAAATTTGTTATTAGATAGAATATAAAATTCTAGATTTGTTTTGTTCTATAAAATTAAAAAGAGGTATATACCTATATAGTATGTTAGTATATATTTTTTGTGTATTTAGTTTTATTTTTATTTTGGAATATTAAGAATGTGTTATAGTATGTGTAATATTTTGTAGTTCATATACTAAATAATTTATAAGTTAATTTTCAAAACTATGATTACAAATATATAGTATAGATGAGATAAACTAATATTTTTAGTGTTGATTCTATAGTACAAACCCGTCATGCTAGGCGGATCAGGCAACATGTTCAAAGATTTTTAATCCGCAAAAACTCATCATACAAGACCCGTGAAAGTAAAAATTAGTTTTAAATACGTTGAGATCAATACGTTGAGATCAAAAATCTCGGCCACGGATCCTCCTCCAAGATCGAAAATCAATTTGTTTATTGATTAGACCGATTGTTTAGGAAATTTGTCTATGGGAAAAATATTGTTTTGTAAAATCGGAAACTTAATATTAATTAAATTAATTATAAACTTAATACATAATGTTAAAAAAAAAATTCCGATTGTTTTGGAAATTATTTAGGATGAAAAATCTTGTTTTCAAAAATAGAAACTTAATATTAATTAATTAAATGAAAAATAAATTAATAATTAATGTCAATGTCATGCTTGTAAATAGGTATGAATTTCAGAATTTATTTCAGAAATGTCTCCAAAATTGTATATATAGATAGATAGTCTCATAAATATTATAAATTAATAATTATATAAAAATATAAAAATATATGTATAGATATACACACTCATTTTTGTTAAAGTTCATTTCTAATAATTTTTACTTTATTGAAAACTTCTAATGTTCTCTTCAAGACATGATAAATTGTTATTGTCCTTGTAAATGATTAAAACAAATATTAGTTTTATCAAGGACATGAAATTGTTTGGGGCGCAAAAAAAGTTGAACAATGTTGTAATTCACTGGAAGCTGAAGCAAAAGCATTATTATTAGCTCTACAACAATCATTGCAACAAGGATATAATTCGGTAATTTTTGAGGGTGGCAACGAATCTTTATGTAAACTGATCGATGGTACCTTAAAGAATGATTATCTGTCGAATCTATGGCAGGATATAGAGTTTTGGGCATCAAAAATTCAGGTCGATCTGTTTTAAATTTATAAAACGTGACCAAAACCATGTAGCCCATACTTTAGCGAAATTTGGTTGTAGAGATCAAGAGTCCTATATTGAGTCTGTAATGGTACCAAAATGGTTACATGAACCCCTTTGTAATGACATGTTATAAACCAATAAAAGTCTTCTCTGAGTTAAAAAAAAAAAAAAATAACAAACAAATATTAATTATAACTTATAACGATTAAATTTATTTTTTAAATATTTTTTGAACGATTACCAAATTAAGAAAAAAAATTCTATTATCGGTAAATCAATACCTCTATCAGTTAATAAATTTTCACGATACCACATTATTAATTCAAAGAAGTTTTACTGTACTAGCACAAAAATTTGAATTAATAGAATAAGTGAAAGCTTCTTCCAACTTCACCTATATGTGACACTCTTCAAAGATGACCACACATGATCCTGCGGGAGCTCATAGTTATTCTTTCAAATATCTCGTATACATGAAGTTTTATATTACCATGTCGGATCAGAAAATTTATGTTTGAAATATGCCTATGTGACTAAGTGACTTATATGTAACGAGTTATTCATCAATTCCGCTGCATATTTCGTTTTATTTAAACTCTATTTTAAGCAAATCAAGGCCAGATGAAAGTCACTACAAAAAAAATTATTAGTTTTGTCAACGAACGTATGAAATCTGAAAAGAGTAAGTATACTTTCTAAAATTTCGTATGAAACGCTCAAAGCTATGGTATCATCCAATATTTAAGAGAAATCTGCAAAGATATACTTCAGTCAGAAGAGGTACAATTTCATAAACGATATGTTCGTCGAAAGTATTTAATGATCAAAATTATATTCTTATCTTTTAGAATACATCATGGTTAGTAAAAAAATTCGATTGGAAAAGAAAACAAGAGAAAGGCTCAGAGATGCGACATGGATATTCGAGATCAAGGCCAATATGTCCATTGTTGGAGTTATGTCATGTATGACATGGTAAAAAATATTCTAGGAAATTGTATGGTTGGGAAGACAAATGCATATACCTTGTACTTATTGTATACAAGGTATCCTTGTCGAATTGATTCGAATGAGTATATAATGGACCTCTCAAAAATCTTGGTGAAAATGAGGTGGTCATCATTGTTATGAGTGTGATATGGTAAGTGGTATGATGGCTTATATTCAGAAAGATGCATTAATAAAATAAAAAATGGGACATGAAACCATCTCCAACGCTTAAGTTGTAAACAAGTTTTTAGCATTATTTTAACTATAAAAAGCACAAATTCTTAAGCTAAGAACTTTGTTAAGATTGAAGAAAATATATGTAGGGATAGACGCCTTTTTTTAAAAGAAGAGGAAATTAAATGGCAAATCATTGAGGAGGCATTAGTTTGTTGTATCGCATCACATCCAATTGGTGCTAAATTGTTGGGGTTTGATGATTGGTTTGAGAATGACTTTTATCACATACCTTGAACAAAAGGAAACTAAGTTACTAGAGCTACACGGCGTATTAATGATTGATTGTTTAGAAGTTAAAGGCAAACCGGTTGTTCTCTCGAAAACTAGTAGTGGAAAGAATGTTGGTATGAAAGGTTATGAATGGTACATCATTGTCTTTGTAGAAGTGATGTCAATGATAGCCGGTAAGAAAACAAAAATAAAGAAAATAGCGGTCCTTGTAATTGTCACGTCAAGCCACAATTCATGCTCTTTGAATTTTACTCTAACGACATGGGCTACAAAGAACCAAGGTTTGACAAAGAGGATAGGAAAAAAAAATAAGTGAACAAATAATCGAAACTCGTATTAATTTATTTTATTGAAATATTCCTTTTAATTAACTATGATTTAATCTTTGGTACATCGTGTGGTAAAATTTAATTTATTGTTTTATGTATGTTTAAATTTTTAAAAAGTATGTTTTTGTTTTTTGAACGTTTATTATAAGTAACATAGTTGAAAGTTATAAATATCATTGATAGGTTGTTGTATTTTTTTTAATAATTTTAATGCTATACAATTATTTCCTAACCAAAAAATGTTATACAATTATTTATCGTATAAGATGTATTATTGTATGTTGTGGTTTTGTCATATTTTCAATCTCTAAATCGTTAGTTAGTTTATAATATGTTAGTCCTCTTATCTTATACTCGAATTTGTAGATTCCATATATTGAAGAAAATTTAGTTATTCTACATGTAATCAAAATATTAGATTGGTAATCTATGATTTAAGTATTTAACTATAATACCTTTTCAAGAATTATTAATTTTCTAGAACATGGTTAATTTACGTATCAATATCCAAAAAAAAAAAAGATTGATTACAGAGCCTAGATTTTAAATTTCACTAACCTGATTTCTTTTATGATCCAGTGCAATTTTGGTTTTACAGGAACAGAACAAGTCTTGGGTGGAAGATAATAGTTTATGGCTCCATGAGTCCTGAGTGCATGTTAGGCTTTTGCAAATCAATAATTTTTTCTTAATGTATTTTTCCTCTTTACTTTAAGAGAACCAATACTTGGAGTCCACTTTGACTTTGGGTTTGCAGTATGTCTTAGAAGAACTTAATGTAGTATCTCTTACGGTCTTATCCCATGCAATCATACTCTCAAGTATGCGTCTCTAAAAGCAGAATCAGATTTCAAGTTGGTTAATTAAGTTTTCTTTCTGCGTTTTGTTTTCAACCCTTGTGCTTAAAGCCTTTCCAAAGGAAAAGCAGAATACATTTTGACTTGTTCATTCCTTTAGTGTATTAGGAAAACGACTTGGAAAGTCAATGGGGCTTGTTGCAAAGGAAGTTAAAGAAATGTCTTAGGAAAGTCAATGGGGCTTGTTGCAAAGGAAGTTAAAGAAATGTCTTAGGAAAGTCAATGGGGCTTGTTGCAAAGGAAGTTAAAGAAATGTCTTAGCAAGATATATGAAGCTACTATTTCTGTACACTCTCTGGGCTTATATTGGGCCTGTTTATTTCCCAACACAAACTGAAATGGGTGTTGACTTAAAGATAAAATGACATAAATCAAATTGTTGAATGAGAATATTTGTGTGTGTTTTTGCTTCTAAAAAGAGCAATAAAATTTTGAAATGGCAAGAGTAGGAAGGAAACGAAAAGAATAGTGTGGCAGGAAACATAATGATGGGAATGGAATCATACAAAAAGTCATGCCGATACCAATAAGGCATTTGTTGTTGTTGTTGTCACGTGAAAGATTCTTATAGAGAGAATAGTAATCGTTATATTTTGGTATTATTCCATTTTTTTCACATAGCTCTTTCGACAAAAAAATCCAAATGTATACGTATTGTAGTTACTACGATATTACAGTAATACAATATGAAAACTACTGGAACATTTTTATTGGTTAAAACAAAAAAGGGTGAACAAAAGAATTCATCCGTAGAAGTAAACCCAAATATTGCTCCTACAGTATATAACATTTTTTATTAAAGATATATAATTAAAATTTATCACTTAACAAAATTATGTAGTATTTGTCTAAACTATAGGGGAACATCAAAATCATTAAAAAAATCTCGAAATTAATTTACTGACGAACATATCAAAAGGGTAAAAGTAAACATTTGAATTAAAATAATATTAATATTTAATGTATTAAATGATAATATATAAATTTAAAATAATATATCACACATTTTTATGGCAAAAGAAAATGATTTGATACGAATTAAATTACAAGATTAAAACTGTAAAAATATGTTTAGTGTACTGAAGTTAGATGTCTATGTAGAAAATAACATGTTATAAAAAGTTAACCGTGCGTTATGTTATGTAACAAATAAATGAAACGACAAAATCATACAAAATAGTCAGAATCAATTATGTTCTGTGAACAATGAAATATGTTTAGGTATGATTTTAAAATACCACGTTTTTCTATCGCAGAAAAACGTATAGCAATTTTTAAAAAATATATCAAGGATGGATTCAACTTATTAATTCAAATAAGAGTAAATACTATCACTAATTTGATAAGAATAGTGTTTTGTCATCTACATCAAGAATTTAGTTTGACCATATACGAAACATAAGTGGCCTACGAATGAAAATATTAATTTCTAAGCGAATTAAGTATAATCCTAAATAAATAAAAAAGGAGAATACAAATTAAGTAGATAGATTCTTTGACCGCGACTATCAGACAAAACCAGTGGAGATGAGAGAAATCGATGTGGATCCAACGCAATTTGGTCCATACTATACTTCAAATATTTGAGAGACTGGTTTATATATCATGACATCGAATTCGATACAAGTGTAGCATATGTTTAGACTTTAGACCATTGGTTTATGCCCAAGATTCTTTATTATATGGGTAAATGTCACGAAAACCCACTTTTGGTGTGAGTTCTGTCACAAAAACCCACTTTCCACTCATGGTATATTTTTTCAAGTTTTTTGTTTATGTGTCCACTTTCCTTTTACATTTTTGCCCTTACTAACAACTTACCTCTCTTTCTCTCCTTCTTTTCTCTCTTTTTCTCTTTTTTTTGTTGTTAACACTTTAACAAAGTAAAATATATTTATTTGTTATCATAAAACAAATTTTCTATTTATTTATATAAAATATGTTATGATTATATATTTTCTACATTTTAAGATACATATTGCTATATTTTTTATGAATTTTTAGATTATACAGTATCCATCAGTCGTTGAACATTTGTTCAATTATAAGTGGATAATCAATTGCAGTATTGTTAATAGATAGTTACTTGTGTTTATTCATACAAAATATACATACATAAATTTGGTTAGATCTTTATCCATAACATATTATCCTTAACACAACATAGACCAAATAAGTACAAAACCCTTTAATTCTAAATTTTAAATCCTAGAACATAAACCCTTGAACCTAAAACCAAAACTATTCACTTTAAAAAAAAAAAACAAAGTTTAGTGGATAGAAAAATTGTGGATAGGTCTCCATAGATTTACAAAGCATATCTAGACATTAAGATGAAGAATAGCAGTTGAATGGTGGCTATGGATGTGATCATGTGGATATTTTTTTGTGGATACCAATGTAGACAGACCAAAGAATCATCATACAACATCCACACAATTAAATCCATAGACACCATGAGCTCCTTGCTTCATATTTTGTGTTGGTCCAGAAACATATACACTCATAAGTGGTTAATAAACAAAATAAAAATTAACAACATTGATTTATTTAGAACATTGAATATCAATCATGTGGATTAGTAGTTATGGATACTTATCTTATAATATCTCGCTCATTCTTTACATGAGCAGAAATTTGTCCAAGATAAATTAGCCACATAGATCAATCATGTTTAGGGTTTAGGGTTTAGGGTTTAGGGTTTAGAAGTCATGTCCAAGATCAATCATGTTTTTGTACTATTTTTCAGCTAGAAGTAGGTATATTAGAACTTAGAAGTGTCACTAGAAGCATACTACACAATAAACATGGTCATTATTAATCTCAAAGCCTATCCCCCAAATTCTGACCACGTGGACAAGCAATCCAGATGAAATTTATTGACAAGTTTGTTGCATGTTCAAACATCACCATAGTTTAGGGTTTAGACTTTAGATGGTATATAGATTCAATGTCTATGTTTTGAGTTCAAGTTGTATTGTCTAAGGTTCAAGGTGTAGGATTTAGGGGTTAAGGTTAAAAGTTTAGGTTTAGGTATGTGGATGATGTGTCTATATTTTTAATTCATGGTTTAGGATTTAGGGTTCAAGTGTATGGTTTAGGGTTTAGGATTTAAGATTTAGGGTATAAGGTTTACGTTTTTGGGCTTATATGGATTTAGTGTCTATGTGGTGTTAGGATTTAATATTTAGGGTATAAGGTTAACTTTTTTTTGTTTGTCAACAACTAAAGTTACTAAACTTAAAATTTAGTATGTTTATCACCAACTAAAGTTACTAAACTTAAAATTTAGTAATGAAAATGAAAAATAAATGTTAAAGAAAAAAAATATTAGAAAAGAAAGAGAAAAGTTAGAGAGAGAGATGAAAAGGAAAAAAAAGTAGAAAGAGAAAGTTACTAACCTTCTTGTTAAATTTGGATAGCATTCAGCTTCGAGCTTTCAACTATACTTTGGAAATTGAAACCCTAAACCCTAAACCCTAAACATGATTGATCTATGTGGCTAATTTATCTTGGACAAATTTCTGCTCATGTAAAGAATGAGCAAGATATTATAAGATAAGTATCCATAACTACTAATCCACATGATTGATATTCAATGTTCTAAATAAATCAATGTTGTTAATTTTTATTTTGTTTATTAACCACTTATGAGTGTATATGTTTCTGGACCAACACAAAATATGAAGCAAGGAGCTCATGGTGTCTATGGATTTAATTGTGTGGATGTTGTATGATGATTCTTTGGTCTGTCTACATTGGTATCCACAAAAAAATATCCACATGATCACATCCATAGCCACCATTCAACTGTTATTCTTCAGCTTAATGTCTAGATATGCTTTGTAAATCCATGGAGACCTATCTACAGTTTTTCTATCCACTAAACTTTGTTTTTTTTTTAAAGTGAATAGTTTTGGTTTTAGGTTCAAGGGTTTATGTTCTAGGATTTAAAATTTAGAATTAAAGGGTTTTGTACTTATTTGGTCTATGTTGTGTTATGGATAATATGCTATGGATAAAGATCTAACCAAATTTATGTATGTATATTTTGTATGAATAAACACAAGTAATTATCTATTAACAATACTGCAATTGATTATCCACTTATAATTGAACAAATGTTCAACGAGTGATGAATACTGTATAATCTAAAAATTCATAAAAAATATAGCAATATGTATCTTAAAATGTAGAAAATATATAATCATAACATATTTTATATAAATAAATAGAAAATTTGTTTTATGATAACAAATAAATATATTTTACTTTGTTAAAGTGTTAACAACAAAAAAAAAGAGAAAAGAATGAGAGAAAGAGAGATAAGTTGTTAGTAAGGGCAAAAATGTAAAAGGAAAGCGGACACATAAGCAAAAAACTTGGGAAAATATACCATAAGTGGAAAGTGGGTTTTTGTGACAATACTTTAGGAGAAAGTGGTTGTGGGTGTCATTTGCCCTTATTATATCTATGAGAAAAGGGAAAACGAGAATCTAACACAAGCTTAAAAATATATAAAATTGGATAGAGAAATTCGATTGGCCTTTCCAAAATATTTGTCCCGCGTTCGTAAATTCGAAGAATATATATTGGGACACATTTTTCAACAAAAAAATGTATCTCATGTTGGTTGGTTTGTCAGAGAAAACTTATTCTCTGCACATGACATGATGACAAGGTGAGTCAAAATATACCTAATTTATGTTCATTATTCTAATGGCCAGAAGAAGAAAAAAAGCATCACTATCGAATTAGAATAGTAAAATTCACACAAGATTTGACAATATAAGATGCTTTCATATTAATTACCTTAGTTACCAAGAAATTACTTGCTATTGATAAAATGATTACCTTATAATCTTACACTCATTTTATATGGATGGACACGTATTGTGAATAGGTTGGATAAAAGAAGCATTTGCAAAAGTTATTCTTTGGCACAAAAACTTCAACTTCACAAAAGCTCGAAATGAGAAAGTAGAAAAGAAAAAAAAGAAAAAAAAAAACATTTCTTTGTGCCGCTAATCCCATGGTTTTAGTATCTTTGACTTTGAAATTATGCTTTTAACCGACAACAATACACACCTCTTCTTTTTTTTCCCCAAAAATAATAACCCCATTATTGATATTTTGTTGGACCAACGATTTTATTACGAAAAAGAGAAGAGAGGTGAGGGTAATAACTAGTGGGCTATTCAAATCTAATGTTGCTGAGTTATTAGTAATCACCAACAAGAAAATAAGTCATGATATTGGTTCAAAAACATAAATGAAAATTTAACTGCATTTAAACGATTGTATTTATTTACCTTATTATGTAGAACAACTAATTTTAGGTAGTCTGGTCGCCCATACCTCAGATCAAAATGCTAATATACCAATAGCTAGTAGCTGAAACAAATTACATTATTAGTAGTAATAATTTTCAAGGTTAAAAAATTTGTTTCAGCTAGTAATAATTATGATTGAGGATCCATCAATAAGCCATGCGCCATGGCGCACTAAGGCGCGCGCCTTTCAGATCTGTGACGCTCCAGTAATAGATTTTTTACATGTGGTTTTAGCCTTCAATCTCCATTCATATATAGTGTTTTATTAAAGAGAATTAGGAATTTTACATCTTTAATTGTGGAAACTATCGTAGATTAAAAGTTCAATTTAAATAAACTGAAGAATTGATTTGGTTAAATAAACAAATTATAACACATGGTTTAACTTTCAAGCCAGTTTAGACTACAAAATCTCTTAAACTGATTCATGTTTTAACTAGCTCGGTTTGTAAAATGGTTTATCCTATTGTATCTAGTCGTCCTCTTCCTAAAACCCCTAAAATCACAAAATTTATGTTGCAAGTTTTGAAAAGTTTTCGCATAACATAAGATGCGATCGCCATGATTGCCTCGCGCATCAACGAGGCTCACACATGGCGCGCGCATCATAGATCTCGCCACGCATCTAAGTTTTGTTGCCCTTTTCTTAGAGCCTCACTGCGCCACACGCAATTGCACGCCACATGTGCGCTTTTTAAAACCAAGGTTTTAATAGTAATAATTTCTAAGGTTAAAAGATTTTTAGGAACATATTTATTACAACAAATAACCTATGTATTTATCTATCATCAAACTTTAAACTGCCAAGATTTTTATTTGCACACATAAAATGTGATGGTCCAACATGAAATGCAATAGAAAGTGATGTTTGAAATAACGTTAACACAAAATGGTTTGGACACACACCAAAAGAAAGAAAAACATATATATATATATATATATTTATTAAAAAATGACTACATCCATTTTTTAATGTATCCATATATATAAATCTGAAGTAACTTATTTTGTAATCCATGGAGACAACAATTATGAAAGAAAAAAAAAAATCACAGCCGTTAAAATCAAATTTTACCAATTAAATTCTATATATACTATTCCTATCGTAAACTAGTATCTCAAAATAATTATCCAAGCTAGATTATTTAAGACGAAAAAGGTTTTAAAACTCACTTTTTTTGTTCAAAGTTTTAGAAATGGTGTGTGAATGGTAAAAAAAAATCAGATTTTAAAACAACTAATTTTTTTTAAAATGGAGTGTGAATGGTAAAAAATATCAGATTTTAAAATAACTAACTTTAAAAAAAATGGAGTGTAAATGGTAAAAAGTATATATATTTTAAAAATGGAGCTTAAAAGTACTATTGAAGCAAGATAATTTGAAGATGAAAACAGGTTTTAAACCCACTTTTTTTTTTTTTTTTGTGCAAGTTTTAAACCCACTAATTTCAAAAAATGGAGTGTGAATGGTAAAAAAGTAAATATATATATATTATTTAAATGGAGGAGCTTAAAAAGCATTGAAACAAATCACGAGTTTGGTATGAGTAAAAAAGGAATGAGTCTAACTCGCGAGTAAGCAAAGCTGTAAAAAACTCAAAACAAAAGGCGAGAGTGTGGGTGAAATAAGAATCTGAGAGATACGCGACGAAACGAAGAGTTTTGTGATATCTAGAAAACAAAAAAAGAGAGATACCCTACAAAGGCCATAACACAGAATCTTCTAGCTTTCTTCTTCCTTCCTTCAATCAATCTTCTCTCTCTCTCTAGCAAAAGATTCTCACCCAACATGCTTCTCTTTCTATATAATCGCTTCACATAGATCTCATCTCAGGTTGTTTCTTTCTTCTCACACTCTCCTTCCTTCCATGTTCTCTACCTTGCTTGCTTACTCTGTTGTTTTTGATCAAAGAGAGTTGATTTTGAGATCATGAAGAGAGAGTTCTGGTAAAGTTTGAGTTTTTAAGATCGAGAAATTTTTTAAAAATGGGTTCTTTAGGGGATGAGCTGAGTTTGGGATCGATCTGTGGTTCTCGGAGAGGAGTTATCATGAATGTTGTGGCGGTTGAGGACGAACATGTTAAGAAGCTTGAAGAAGAGAAGAGAAAGATCGAAAGCTCTCAACTTGAGCTTCCTCTGTCTTTGCAGCTTTTAAACGATGGTTCGTTTTTTTGTTGATCTCTCTGTTTCCTCTGTTTTTAATTAAAGCTTCCGAATTTTGAGAATTGGGTTTGCTAAAATTTGGTTTTTCATTTTGTTTGCAGCGATTTTGTATCTCAAGGAAGAGAATAAGAGATGTTCAGAGATGAATGCTCAACCATTGTTGAAAGATTTCATCTCTCTTGATAAACCTATGAGCGAAGAGATTGATATGCAATTGCTGAAGAGGGATGAACTAATAAGGGAGAAGAAGTTTCAGCAATGGAGAGCTAATGATGATCACATCTCAGACACTAAGACCAAGAACAAGCTAGGGGTTCAGGTAATTAAAATCCTGTAATTGAGATAGAACACAAAAGTATATGTTTTTAAGATGAATCAAAGACAAAGGACTGAGTTTTGCCATTGTGTTTTCGTTTTGATCTAATTTGTTGCAGAGAAATGGGGAGAAATCTTCTATGTTGTTGGTTCCAAAAGTAGAAACTGGTTTAGGCCTCGGTTTAACTTCGAGTTCGATCAGAAGAAAAGGCATTGTTGCCTCCTCTCGTGGCTTTACTTCTAACTCTATGCCACAACCACCGCCACCACCACCACAACAACCAGCATTTCTTCAACAGCAAGCTTTGCGGAAGCAAAGAAGGTGCTGGACTCCTGAGTTGCATCGTCGTTTTGTTGATGCATTGCAACAGCTCGGTGGACCGGGAGGTAAAAGGAGAACAAATCATATTCTTGCGTTCTTAAGTTTGGTTAACTTAATACAGAATGTGGTTTAATCTCTTTCTGTTTTGTGTTAAATAACAGTGGCAACTCCTAAACAAATCAGAGAGCATATGCAAGAAGAAGGCTTAACCAATGATGAAGTGAAGAGTCATTTACAGGTAACTAAAAAAAAAAAAGTTGACATCTTTGAATTCATTCAATGACTGTTAGTTACAAGTAACAAACCTTTCTGTTCTTTAGAAATACCGGTTACACATCAGGAAGCCTAATTCAAATGCAGAGAAACAATCAGCAGTTGTTCTAGGGTTTAACTTGTGGAATTCATCATCACAAGAGGAAGAAGAAACAGTTAAAGGAGGAGAATCATCAAAGATAAGCAACTCGCAATCAGATTCTCCTCAAGGTCCTTTGCAGCTGCCATCTACAACAACTACAACTGGTGGAGATAGTAGCATGGAAGATGTAGAAGATGCTAAGTCTGAGAGCTTTCAGATGGAGAGACTGAGGTCACCATAAATATATGTCCGTTTTTGCAAGAAACCAAACTCTTGAGATCCCGGTTTTGTTTTATTTTTGGGGTTCATTACTAATTTCTATTAGTAGTGAATGAGAACAATAATTATAGAAAGGTTAAAGATATATATAGAGAAGAAAAAAAAAAGAGCAATATAGAGAGAGTGAGGATATAGTTCAAATTATTTGCAGGGATTATTATTATTAGCCTTGTTTGGTGTACGGCTTTTTTTTGGTTGGGGTGTTTAATTGAGGCATTATTATCCAAGTTTAATTACGTTTGCTTCATCATTTTTGAAAAGAAAAAAAAGGAGAATATGAATTATTGTTAAATGTTTAGTCTTCTGGATTTGGAACAGAGACATCAGCATGTGTTTGGTCATTTATTCGGATTCATATTAAGATGCTTTGAAATTTATGGTCTTTCAACGCTCACCTAATCATGCGGTCGTTCGTTCAATGGACTATAAACGTCTTAGCTTTGACCGACAGATAAGTAGTACGTACTATTTACATATTTAAGTGATTATATCTTGTATAATTTATTTTCAACGTCTTGAGAGATATGTAAAGTTTGAAAGTTTCTTTGTAATTGTTAATTTCATCTATATAATTTAAGGTCTTTTCAACAAATGGGAATAAACCTCCTAAATAAGAACCGAATTCTTCTTACTTTTACTATTTTTTTATTTATTTTTAATCACAGTTATGCTAAGAGTTCCTTCTAAAATCTCCCGATAAAGATGCTCTTGCATTTGGGTAAAGTAGAATAGTAGATATGCTTCATGTTAACCAGCTGCTCCACCTCATCTCCCAGTCCAATTCATTTCGAATCTTTCAGTTTTCGAGTATTTCGAATTCTTATTATGTCATAATTAATTTAGAATCATGGCTTTCTTTAAACTCAAGAAACTGGTTACCGTACGTTTCCACATTTGAAAATTCTTGGCCGGTACATTCTCGTGAGTATCATCAGTTCATCATGAACAAGGCAATATATATAACCGATCAAAGTGCATGAACAAATTAAGATCCTAATTAAGGTTGTAAGACATAAAGTCTCCGAGTTTAGCATGTTGTAATTTGTGTTAAGTGGTCACAGAAATCCAGGGACTCGCAAGTCTAAGTATTGTTGTTTGCTCTCTTAAAATTTTGGGAACCATTTTGAATGTGGATTTCAAATCCACAAGAAAACAGATTATGACATCGTTAAAACAGTGAAAGGGGGAGTAACAGAGTGGGGTTCCAGACTTCCAATTTCGGAGATAGGCATGATCCAAGCAGCTTTTGGATAAGTTTCGACTATATACAGACATGCGGACTATATATGATGTTTTAAGGAGGTCGTTATGTATTGTTTTTATTTGTCAAAGAGGTCGTTATGTATTGGAATAAATGATTGTCACCGATAGGACATGGATAATTTAAATGAACCGATGATATATATAGTTGGGAAAATCTTGAAATTCTTGGGTTAGAGTTTGTTTAAAATGTGAACTGTTCTTTATTTGGGAGAAACATATAGAGTAAACTAAACGTACGTTACAAAAAACTAAATATCGAACTGGGATGCATTGAAAACTTTTGTAAAAATATGAAGAAATTGAACTCTAGTAAAGGCATAAAAGCATCGGTTACATATGTATGCTTCCTTGAAAAATCGTTTTTGCACTAGTTGTAGTATAAGCTTGTAGTATAAAACTTGTTTTCACTCTTCTTTTAGGTTAAATGTTGCACTAGTTGTTACAAGCGCTATTTTTTTTTTAATCAAACTTAACATCTTATTAAAAAAAAAAAAAAAATCGTTTTTGGTGTGCATGCATAAATTAAGTGTGCATGCATAAATTAAATATGGTTTTCGTCCATTTAAATTGGTTCCTGGACATCTCTAGGAGGGGCGACCATATGAGACTTTTCAGATAATATATAAACCAGTATCATAGATGAGACGTACAGTCAGAGCAAGATTATTGGGAGGTTCATATATTGGGGTATTTAGACACTATTTGAATTTTTTAAGAACAAATTGTGTATTGTTTTGTAAATAAGAACCTATGGACTCTTAGTTAAAATTTTCTCCTCCAATAGTAAGTTCTAATTTTGGCTCTCTTATTTTTGAAAAATTGTTTTTAAAAATTTGAAAATTTTAAATAGAAAAGTAGTATAAATGTGTAAACATTTGAGATTTTATAAAAATAGGAAAAATATTGCATTTAATTAATTTGTAAACATACAAAACATAATACTGTACATATTACAATAAGAAAAACTCAAAGTCTTCACTGATTCTGTTTTGCCATTTACTCAACACAAAGCTTTCACAAAGTCAGTACGGACGGACGCTTAATTACCTTGCATCAATGGTGAGAAGTCTTCATAGCTCGTTTATACGCATGTGTTCTTCATAGCGGTGAATAGCTTGAGAGTAGATTCCTATAAATGATCAACACGATGTATCAATGAATACATACAATATTTATATTTAGCTGTGATAACAAATAAACATAGTTACGTCTTACCTTGCATCTAACAGCTATATTAATTGCATCTGAAGACCAAAGGTCGTAGCTGATACTATATGAGGCATTACCCACCTGCAATTTCGTCCCAAAAGCAACCTTAATTAGTAGAGAAATGAGACTTTGCATAGAAATGATACTATATTAAAGAACCCAGTTGCAAACCTGTGAAAGGTATAACTGGGCAAAATACGCCTCTTTTGGTGACTCTAACAAGTCTAACTTGTAGAAAAGTTGAGACATTTTTCATGAAAAAATGTGTTCACGAGAAGATGAGATTACAAAAATGAGGACAAACTGAAACCATGAGACATACTTCGTAACCCGTCTTGTCCACCATTTCCTGAAACTAGATGAATAGCTTGAGAGTAGAATCCTATACATCAAGGAAAACAAAGACACAAAACAGATTCGTGACACAAAAGACACAAAACAGATTCAAACAAGGACACAAAACAGATTCATACAATGACACAGAATTGATTAATAAATGAGAAGATCACTCTTCAAGAACAAATTCTGGATTAGTTGCAGTCCACAAATTCAATTCAACAATTAATAACCTGCAAGTGTTTTCATAAATTCAATTCAACAATCATTAAATTGTAGGCAGCTACTTCAAATTCTTGGAACAAAAGCTGAGAAGTCAGAACAATCGTGACTAGAACCACAGATAGAGCTTCTAGTTTAACTTAAACCTCGAACAACATAATTCTCAAGCTAGCTAAAGCGAACTCTCTTTTCCATTCTTGCAATGACCCGAATCAATAGAAACTTGGCTTGATTGCCCAAACTATTACAAGGGCTTCACATGACTAATCAAGAGAAACTAGGAAGATATTCCCACGTTTATTCAAAATCCAATGAAACCAATCTAAAACAGTTTTAACCAAATCTTTCTAAATGACTACCAATATATGTAATTCAATCAAAACCAGCAGAAACTGCAAAAACCCTATCCGCAATCCGAGAAAATCAAACAGAGACAGAAGAAGAAAGAAAGAAAGATATACCAAGACAGAGCATAGTTTTTGGACAGCCATAGAAGCAGGAGAAGGAGCTTTGCCTCCGATACAATCTCGGACTCGATTCAAAACCCTCCAATTAGCCTCCGCCGATTCAATCTCCGTCGCATCTCCTCCGACCCGATTGTCCTCTGATTCCATCTCCTTTGATTCCATTTTCTTCCATTGCCAATTCCACTTCGATTGAGAGAGAGACATAGAGATTGAGAGGAAGAAGAAAAATAATCAGTCGATATTTTGTTTTAGCCAACAAAAAAGTGACATGTATCGGTCTCTTACAACAAAGATGAGTATTATATAACAGCCTCCCTTACCATTTTTCTTTTCTTCTAAATTATTTTTTTCCTTCAAAATATTATAAATCCCTCTAATAGACTACCGATAAAGAAGGTCTCATATCACTCAAGACACCAATGAAATGCTTTTTTGTGTACTCAACTAAAAAAATAGCTCGAAAGATATGGGGTGGGAAAAATATCTTGTAAAAAAATTATCTTTTTATATTAATATGAGCCATTAAATATTTACAGGTGGGAGAATCAAGCTATGAAACAAAAGAGAATAAAAAAGACAGAAGTGAACAAATTAGAACCTATACCATTATCATTTGTATATAATATATTGGAAAGCAATATTATTTTTTTTTTAAAAATAGTTATGAAGACTGCAATCTTTCAGATATATATCTCCTATATCGTGTCGATTCTCCTAGGGAACCGTTCCCCTTCTCTCTCTTCATATTTTCTTTCCCTTCTCTTTTCTAAAGAACTCGCCGCCGTTCTAGGTCTTCGTCTCCGACAGGCGCGTATGTGCCACCGCGGCCATGGCGTCAGTTCGGCTTTAGTTTTATGCTTAGTTTTCTAGTTCTTCTTTCTTTTGTGGAGAGATTTTTGATTTTTCTAGTCTTTCTCTTTTTAGATCTAGGATTTGGGTTGTTTGATTTTGTTGTAGGATTCATTTTTCTTCTTTGCGTGAGCTTTCTATGGCCTAAACCGCGTTGGCTCTAAGCCACTCACAGTCGGTGTGGTGGTGATTCGGTTTCGGCGACCTATTGTTTTAGGTTTCCTCACACAGCTTCAACAGATCGGATCTAGGGCATGATCCGCCCAGGTTTGGGTTCTTCTTACTGGTTCAAGTCACTTAGTTGACACTTCCAACCATGGCGTTTCCGATGGTCTCTGAATTGAGTTCTTCTGTCTCGCCGCTCAAGGTTTCTCTTCTGAAGACTCTAAACCAACAACGTGAGGCAAGATATTCGTAGTCTTTCAAGGTTTTGGTTAACTTTGGTGTCCTTTGCCTTCTAGTTCTTGCGTTTTTGGTTTGTTCGGGTAAAAAGAAGTTTGGTTTCTCTGTGTAAAATCTACCATCCTGTTTTAGATCTCTTTTTTTCTTTGTTTGGTTCCCCCTGTGTGGGGCTTAGTTTCCGAGAGCTTTAGGCCTTGTCGGTTTGTTTTCCCGGGGGTAAAGTATCGTCGGCTTAGTTTCCGGAGGTTAAAGTCCTGCCGGTGTTTCTTGTAATTCTCCTTTATTTCCCTTTAATATATATTTCAGATGTCAAAAAAAAAATATCTCCTATATCGTGTTGAATTATTTCATGCCACATTTAAAAATCTCAAAAATACCAAAAACATATTATATGTTTAAATAATTTGATTTTTTATTTTATTTCTTTTTATTATATCAGACTCATTATATCACCATTCATTTATTATATTCACCTTTTTATATACCATTTTATCCAAACTCATTAAACAAATATACGATACACTATAATTAAATGTAATATAGTTCTGAAATGTAACATATGTCATTTCGTTAAGAATCATATGTATCTGTAAATATTCCTCCGCGCTATACTGCGGATCCGATCCTAGTTATAATAAATAATACCCAATTTGAAAGGTATGAGTACAATTTACTCAATCGGGATATTACACGAACGCACTACTAAACTACAAACTTCAGTCAATGAAATAGTATTTGACTATTTTCTAAAGAATGAGGGAGATATATGATTATATTTATATTGTTTATAGTAAAAGAGACACAATCATGGATAATATACTGCCACAAGTGACTCGTAAAATGTTATAAATCCACTTTGCTAGTGAAATAGCAAGTTGGAAGCGCTGGCCAACCAATGGAAACAAAGACTTCGGTTCTCAAGTCGTCGAGTATACTTTCGAGTAAGCTTCCAACATGGCCCTTTAACAAAAGAAAAAAAAAAAACTTCAAACATGGGTAGTGGAATTTGTTGCGCCATCCTCTTGATGTCAAATAATTGACAATATTTAATGGAATTTTTTACAGATACTTGTTTTGAAAAGTGATGAACAAGTGTGATGAATATGTAACAAATCGAACTACATAAATAACCTTTAACAAAAAAAGAAGTACAAAAATAAC
Source organism: Camelina sativa (assembly GCF_030686135.1). Taxonomy (NCBI): domain Eukaryota; kingdom Viridiplantae; phylum Streptophyta; class Magnoliopsida; order Brassicales; family Brassicaceae; genus Camelina; species Camelina sativa. Next base: position 26,795,874 of record NC_141882.1, read on the forward strand.
AAGGATTAGATCGTAATTATTTTCCTATTTACCAAAAAGACATTTTTTAATTAGCTTTTCGAGTAAGGAAAAAGTTGTATTGAAATATATAGTTCACGTCAATCTGCAATACAGAAAATAACGAGAAAAACAAAAATTTAAGTGTGCATGCATAAATTAAATATGGTTTTCGTCCATTTAAATTGGTTCCTGGACATCTCTATGAGGGGTGACCATATGAGACTTTTCAGATGATATATAAACCAGTACCAATGAAATGCTTTTTGTGTACTCAACTAAAAAAATAGCTCGATAGATATGGAGTGGGAAAAATAGCTCTTATCTTATTATCTGTTACCACTCTTCCAGCCTAAAACAAATTAGAGAAACATGTCCCATAAAAGAATTATATTTAAATAGAATTTGCATCAACAAAATTTTAACTTTGGAAAATTCAGACCAACAGAGAGGTCTACAATTATACCAAATTACTTATCTCCAAATTAAATCCAAATATGACCCTTAAATATTTGAAAGATTGTTACTCAAAACACACAAGCTAGTTGGCTTTAGGTCGGAGCCAGACCTGGATGGGACAAATAGCTAGTGAGTAAATTAATGATATCTCTCCTCTACTTGTTTCTTAAATACTAAAAGCTAGCTTAAGTTCATTCAAAGTAAACACTCTATATGACAGATTCCGATCTTGTTATCTAACACTTAATCAAGAGTTATACAACGAGGGATACATTGTGATAACATTTGTCAGAAATGTGTGCATGACAGCCAAAAAAAAGATTACCATGCAGTTTTCGAGTGTCCTTATCATCCTCTTCAAACATGGGCCGGCTTTATCGATCTCGTTGATTACAGTTTCCCTTCCTACAAGTTAAGTAAATACAAACATGAACCACTTTTTCGTAAAATCCAAAATAGGTTAGAGGGAGGATTGAGTTTAGAAATGTTTTACGTTGACTATATTTCGTGGTTTAGATGGAAAACTATGAATTAAATGGTGATTCAAAGAGTGTTAACAAGTTTTTTCTTTTTAAAATTAAAATCATTTGGTGATGCAAATATACGTACGTTGACATATATCCCGTGGTTTTTATATATGGAAAACAGCTTTTTTCTTTTGGTCAACGTAAACTGAAAAAAATTGCTATATACATAGAGTGTTGTTTGTTTTGTTTTTCTTTTTCAAATATATCAAACCTGCAAAAGAAATACTCAATTTTCTCTCTGTCAAATACATTATGATTTTAATTTGATATCTTAACTTATAGAAAATACAACATTCATACAACGGAGAGAAATATATATTTGATTGCATTGGCTGCGTTGAACACGCCAATGCTCACAACGTTATCAATAAGAAACGAAAGTGGGGGCATTATATGATTATTTTATATTATTTCATGCACTAATCCTTCCACTATTCAAAACTTAAGCACAATTTGCGAAATTTTTATATTTTTTTATTGAAAGTATGTATGACGTTATCAAAGAAAGCTTCAAAAGTTTTTGTATGATATATATGAAATCTTAATTAGAGAAAAATTAGTCACATGTTAAAACGGCTAAAAACAAAACATTTACTTTGTCAAGTGACTGAAACTAAAAGACAGAAACCTAATATTACAAAATCTCAAAATTTAACCCACTAGATCATCTTATTTATAGTGGCACTCCCACTTTCTTAGTTATGCATGCATCTCCTAGGCGCACCCTTGTTAAGGCTAATAAAATCAATTTAAATACACCTCGGTTTGGTGTATAAATAGAAGCTAAAATCATCATAGCAATACACAATCAATCTACGATATCAATCTACGATATCAATCCATCTTTTTCTTTCATCATTATGGACTGCAAAAACATTTCGTGTTGGTTTATATCTTACCTTGCATTCTTAACTCTTTTCTCCAAAGACTTGGTCTCTTCGTTTCCATCGGGAAATAATTACCATGGTTATAATAATGGTCATGGATACGGACTAACTAGCAATCTCGACTATCGATTCTATGATCGGTCTTGTCCTCGTCTTCAGATGATTGTTAAGTCCGGAGTTTGGAGAGCTTTTAAAGATGATTCTAGAATCGCTGCGTCTCTTCTCCGACTCCATTTCCATGACTGTTTTGTCAATGTAAGTTTCTTTTGTTTAATTGTTAATGTAATTAGGTAAATTACGTGATATTTATTTTCTTTTTTATGTTAACTTACGCATGCATATATATAGTGGATTATCTATCACTCGTCACACATACTCTATATGTATATCAACATTTAAGTCGTGTATATATTATAAAAAAACTAATCACGCTATTTTAGTGAAAACTATACTACTCAAGCCGTTTAAAAGACACTCATCAAGAAAAAAGATTTATCTGTTTTAGTACATACAAGACACATATTAGAGTAGAAGCCACTATAATACTATATATAGACTAAAGACTCTATATATGTGTATCAAACATAATTGAGGAAAAGAAAATCAATACTACCAAGAAGGATGTCTAATTAAATTGTACGTTGTAGGGATGTGATGGATCTATACTTCTGAATGACTCCGAGGCTTTCAAAGGAGAGAAGAACGCTCGGCCAAACCGAAACTCAGTCCGTGGCTTCGAAGTCATTGAAGACATTAAATCTGACATCGAAAGTTCTTGTCCCTTAACTGTTTCGTGCGCGGACATAGTTGCCCTTGCAGCTAGAGAAGCCGTCGTCCTCGTACGTGTGATCTTGAAACCCCTAATTGTTAATCTGAAATGTGACAATATAATATAATGAAATAAAAGCATTGTAACTAATACGTTAATTACTGATAACTTCTCTATGCCATGCAGACCGGAGGGCCGTTTTGGCCGGTGCCTTTGGGGCGAAGGGACTCGTTAACGGCGAGTGAGCAAGCGGCAAATACAAATCTGCCATCTCCGTTTGAGCCGTTGGAGAATATAACGGCTAAGTTTGTGACCCTTGGGCTCGACCTCAAGGATGTTGTTGTCCTCTCAGGTTTGGTTAATTCAACTTTCGATTCAACGCAAAACATTATAGAGATTTAAAAAATCAAAATCGAAATCGGTTGACTTTTTGTATTATTTAATTAAAAAGATTACTTACTTTAAAACAAAATTTAAATGGCAGCAAATCGATTGTTATAAACCAAATAGAGTAAAGTACATCATAGGCATATATATATTCATGATAATTTTGAACTTATACTAGTATGACTTAATTTAATGATTCGTGGATGTAGGTGCACATACTATAGGATTTGCTCAATGTTTCGTAATCAAGCACAGGCTCTTCAACTTCAAGGGCTCTGGACAGCCTGACCCAAACCTAGCTGCTTCTTCGTCTCTTCTCTCTAAGCTAAAAGACACATGTCCTAATGTGGACTCATCGGACTCTAAGCTCGCTGCTCTTGATCCAGCTAGCTCAGTCAAGTTCGACAATGCTTATTACGTGAACTTAATGAATAACATAGGATTGTTGGATTCCGACCAAACCCTAATGTCGGATCCTACAGCCGCCGCCTTGGTGAAATCGTACAGCGAGAATCCGTACTTGTTCTCGAGGGATTTTGCAGTTTCAATGGTTAAAATGGGGAATGTCGGCGTTATGACCGGAAGTGATGGAGTAATTAGAGCAAAATGTGGATTTCCAGGTTAAGTTACATACATAGACTGTGTGAACGTAAAACACTCAATCATCTCTCTATAACATGCATATCTAGAAATAATCTAGCTTTTAAATATGAATCATATATACCAAAAGTCCATGAATAAAATATGTTTATATTATATATGGTGTAAAATCAACCTTATGTAATCTACATATGGATCACAGAGACAAAAATATATGGAGTTGTATGTGTGTTTGTTTGTGTGTAATGGAATATGTGTCTTTGCATTTTACGAGTGCATATTACATCCCGAATATCCATCTCCCGTACTTTAATCAACAATATTTAGTTTTAGTTCTCGATTTGGTTTTGTCTAATGATCAAAATTATACATATACTATCTATCGTAACAACTAAACACCTTAGCGTGACAATGAGAAGAGTTAAGATATACTTCAAGTCTTGTAAATTCTTTAATACAATTGAAGAAAAGGACTTAATTAATGATGCAATTACATAGTTGACAAAGAATTGTTGAAAATACATATCCATCAAGCCCAAAATACAAGCAGACCGAATTTCAAAATCACTTTACATTCAGAATTAAATTAAGCATATACTTTATCAGAGACAAATACGTTTGATGATATATAAGAAAAACAAGCAATTAAGCATTGAATGATGATATGCACTTCCATAAATTCCAAATGGAAGCAACTAACTTTTTAGGTATTGCTTTTGTTGATTACTGATTGGAAGACATAGAATTATAATTATCTTCAACGACTTCATGAGATTATCAGGACGAGAGTTAGTGGAAGAATACGAATAAGCTAATTTATAAATGTATTAGACATTTTACATGTCGTCTAAATACAAAAGAGTAGTTAGGTTACATACATCATAATGTTATATTAGAAGTAAAACATACACAGCCAAGATATACATATAACATAATTTATACTCATAAGCTAAACAATTATTTGTTCAAAAATGAGATTACTTTTTAAATTAAATTTTAGAAGTTTTATTTTAATTTAAAGAACATGTGTTATAAAAAGTGGCTAGGCCATGCTAAAATGCTGTCTCGGTGCTAGGCGGCCAGACGACGTATAAACTGTGGAGATGACCTTTTAAGCACTGAAATGAGTCGTTTTGTTACTAAACGGATTTAAATAATAATAAACAGTCTTAAGCTTTCTCTTAGGTAATAGACGATTTTAGGCGGTTCTACAAATTTGTTTGTCAATTATTGTTTAATTTACAATTTATTTGTAGTATATTTTTTTCTCCAACTTTTTACTACATATTTAAACGTTAAAGGCGTTAGCAGTACATATGTAACCCCACTGTCCATTTAGCGCCCTTAGCACGAATGCCTACATATAGTGATAACGGTTGGAGAATTCGTATAGTTCACTGGGTAGGCAACTTTGAATGCTATAACGGAGACGAGAGTCTTGATACTCTGATCTCACATTATAATGTTGGCCAATGTTCGTCGTCGGTGTGATTTCAAACGATATGCCTCGGAAAATTTTCAAAACCAGCCTTCTTCTCTATCTCCATACGTGAAGCCAAGTTTGTCGATCTCATTGGGTGTTACCATGAAATTGACTTATCTAGTTCTTGCAAGACATTCCATAAAACAGCTTTCACGTGACTTTCGTGATAAACTTAGCTACAACTACAAGTGATCGATCAAATGCATGGTTGAAATCAAAATCAATCTTTTCTCTTTTGTAGAAAATTAAAACTTTTCTTTGCAATATTCATACTTTGACACACTTTCGTTTCGAAATAATGTTATTTGTACAAAAGGTTAATTAAAATAGTACTAGTATGATCCTAAATTATCCTTTAATTGTACCCACCAACCGTCAGCTAATACATACCTTTCTTTTTGACAGCAGCTACATATGTATTTCTTTCTCTTATTTAAAGGTTCTGTTAGCTTCATTGAATTCAATTAACACAAAAACTCGTACCAAAAAAATTTATGATGTCACCACCGTTGAAAAAAATGACCTCATTTTAAAAATAAAACATAACCGATGGGAGTTTTTTTTTTTTTTTTTATAATAAAAATGGGCAATAAATTAAAGGTCAATTAATACGTGGCCGAAAGCAACTAAATTTACTAACCAATGCACACATCTACTTCTTCTTCTTCTTCTTCTTCTTCCTACTCCTTCTCCTTCTTCAAAACTTCAGATTCAAAATTGAAATTTCAATTCTAACAGTTACACTTCCTCTGCTTCTCTCTCTCTTCTCTAAAAATCATACCTTTGATGGCATTACTGTGAATTTTATCATAAAGCAAGCTCCTTTTTTAAAAAACCTTTCGCCGGAGATTATGGGTGGATGTACTTCCAAACCCTCCACCTCCTCCGGTAGACCGAACCCTTTCGCTCCCGGTAACGAGTATCCCCAAATTGACGATTTTGCCCCTACCCATCCCGGCAAATCGCCACTCCCCACCGCTCCAGCCGCTAAGGCCTCTCCTTTCTTCCCCTTTTACACGCCCAGCCCTGCTCGCCACCGCCGGAATAAGAGCCGTGACGTCGGCGACGGTGGCGAGAGAGGAGAGAGCAAGAGCTTGACCAGCACCCCGCTCCGTCAGCTGCGCCGCGCGTTTCATCCTCCGTCTCCCGCGAAACATATAAGGGCGGCGATACGGCGGAGGAGAGGGAAAAAGGAGCCTGCTTTATCGGCTTCGCAGCAGGCGGCGAAGAATCCGACGCAGGATGAGGAAGAGGAGTTAGGGCTTGACAAAAGGTTTGGGTTCTCTAAGGATTTTCACAGTAGAGTAGAATTAGGGGAAGAGATTGGACGAGGGCATTTTGGGTACACTTGCTCTGCTAAGTTCAAGAAAGGAGAGCTCAAAGGTCAAGTGGTTGCTGTTAAGATCATCCCAAAATCTAAGGTCAAAGGAGTTAACATATTTTACTCAGTTTTGAAATCCTTAATTAGCTTAGTCCATTGTAGTTTCGGTTGATAGAATAGAATGTGTTGATTCGTTTGTTTTGGCAGATGACAACTGCAATCGCTATAGAAGATGTGAGAAGAGAAGTGAAAATTCTACAGGCTCTATCTGGACATAAGAATCTGGTTCAATTCCATGATGCATTTGAGGACAATGCAAACGTCTACATTGCAATGGAGTAAGATAATTATGTTATAGTAACATTTCAATTCCTTGTTTGAAATGAATTTGGTAAAACGCACCTATTGCTGCATTATGGGATTTAAGTGTAGTTTTGAATTTGCAGGCTATGTGAAGGTGGTGAACTTCTTGACAGAATACTGGCAAGGTGTGTGCTACTTAAACATATTTGATACGTATGGTCAAGATTGTGCTGCTTTTATAAAGAGTTTCATCTTTCTTTGTTTTGTTATAGGGGAGGGAAATACTCAGAGAATGATGCAAAACCAGTGATTACACAAATCCTAAATGTGGTAGCTTTCTGTCATCTCCAAGGAGTTGTTCATCGAGATCTTAAACCAGAGGTGAGGTCAAGTTTTCTTTAAACTGGAAACAAGAGTATCTCCTTTACTTTACGTGTGGAATGTTTTTTTGACTACTGTTTCATCATCAGAACTTCTTGTACACTTCCAAGGAAGAGAATTCTCAGCTTAAAGCCATAGACTTTGGCTTATCAGACTTTGTCAGACCAGGTTCATCATCACACATTTTCTTATTTCAGTGTTTCTTTGATTCTTTTTTCTTCTGGTTAGTAAGCTAAAAAATGGTGTTTTGTGCCCTTTATTTTTTAAAGATGAAAGACTAAACGATATAGTGGGAAGTGCATACTACGTAGCTCCTGAAGTTCTACACAGATCATATACTACAGAAGCGGATGTATGGAGCATTGGAGTCATAGCATACATTCTACTATGTGGTAGCCGTCCGTTTTGGGCAAGAACCGAATCCGGAATATTCAGAGCAGTTCTTAAAGCTGACCCGAGTTTTGATGAACCTCCTTGGCCCTTCTTGTCTTTTGAGGCTAAAGACTTTGTTAAGCGGTTATTGTTTAAGGATCCCCGGAGAAGAATGTCAGCCTCCCAAGCCTTGAGTCAGTTATTTTGAATTTCACAGCTCTTTATAGATTTATATGTCTTCTGTCTTTTGGTAATCATAAATCACCAAATCCAGTTCCTTATTACCTTTTTCAGTGCATCCTTGGATCCGAGGTTATAATACGGACATGAACATCCCTTTCGATATCTTGATCTTTAGACAGATGAAGGCGTACTTGCGATCTTCTCCATTGCGCAAAGCTGCTTTGAGGGTATGTTTTAGAAACTTTTTTATAAATGTCGATAAGATCAGTGAAGACTGTTTTCTCAGACTATTATGTGCTTTCTTTTTACAGGCGTTGTCTAAGACGTTAGTCAAAGATGAAATGCTGTACCTGAAAACTCAATTTTCGCTCCTTGCACCAAACAAAGATGGCCTGATCACAATGGATAGCATTAGACTGGTTTGTGACACTAAAACTTCTCTTAATGTTCCTCTTTAAGACATACAGTAACACTGTAGTAATGAAATCCCTATTGCAATTTTTTTTCTGTTTGGGCAGGCACTTGCAAGCAATGCTACAGAAGCAATGAAGGAATCTCGGATCCCAGAGTTTCTTGCTTTGGTAATATACATATCTGTGTTTTTATTGGATTTTTGATAAATGCTTTGTAACAGTTTGGTGTTAATGCCCTATCAATGACTGGCTTTTACAGCTAAATGGACTTCAATACAGAGGAATGGATTTTGAAGAGTTTTGTGCAGCTGCTATAAACGTTCATCAGCACGAGTCGCTTGATTGTTGGGAACAGAGCATTCGACATGCTTACGAGCTTTTCGACAAGAATGGAAACCGAGCTATTGTCATTGAAGAACTTGCCTCTGTAAGTCCTTTAAGTTTGAGTATGATAAACAATGTCTAAAAACAAAAGAAACATCCTCTAACAGCTGACACATGTTCTGATTTTGCAGGAACTTGGTGTTGGACCAGCTATAACCGTACATTCGGTTCTAAACGATTGGATCAGACACAATGATGGGAAACTGAGCTTCTTTGGGTTTGTCAAACTATTACATGGAGTCTCTGTTCGATCCACGGTGAAACAACACGGTGAAGATAATGAAACAACCGTGACAAAGTGAAATCGATAAAAACAAAAGAAAAGAAGATGTCAAAAACTTTACTCTTGATTCTTGGATTGGAATTGGAAATGTAATAGTTTTGTCAGGATTGTCAAAGGAACGCAGAGTTCCTTACAAGAACAAGTCGACCATTGTTGTTGTAATAATATATAGTGACCAACCATAGTGACTTTCATTTTCTATGTGAAGTCAAGAGTAAGATTTTTAGTTTTCTCTTCTGTTCCTGAAGTAAATAAGATTTAATTATAGCTTCAAAGGTTCTTCGAGAGTTTGGTTTTTCCCGGTTAGCGACTGTGGTTTTAAGTGTTGAGATCTGAATCGTCTTAACCAATTCAAACCGGTTCGGGAGATGGAAATAAATTAGAAATTATAAAAATCGATTCTTTCCCCAATTTTATATAATTCTCTCCGCTCTGAATCGGGTCGAAGGCATTAGGGTTTTGAATCTCTTTCTCTCTCTCTCTCGAGGATTTTTTTTTCATCAATTGGTTTCAGAATCCTGCGAAAAATTTGTTCTTTTAGTTCCGACAACTTCGTTTTGTGGGATTAAGCTTTCGCTTCAATCTTTCATCTCCCTGATCGAGAGCCATGACTGAGGTAAATCAAAATTCGAATCTTTTCTCTCTACTTCTTATACAATTCTCTTCGAATTAGGAAACCCTGTTCAAATTATCAATCTTTATTCGAAACCCTTGTTCGTCTTCTTGTTTCGTAATTGAAATTGATATTGAGTTTTTTTTTTTTTGGCAGTATTGGGTTAGCCAAGGGAACAAATGGTGCGACTTCTGTAAGATCTGGATACAGAACAATCCAACAAGTATTAGAAACCATGAGCTTGGTAAGCGTCACAGAGAATGTGTGGATAAGAAGCTCACTGATATGCGTGAGAAGAGTGCAGCCAAAGACAAAGAGCTCAAGAAAAACGAAAAATTGCTTCAACAGATCGAAGCTGTGAGTAATCATTATACATCACAACACTCAATTCTTGCTTCTTTGCCAATGATACTCTTTATCAATGTTTGTTTCTGACTCCACTTTTTTCTTTAACTTATTTTCAGAAAGCAACTCGTAGCTATCAGAAAGATATAGCAACTGCTCAGCAAGTAGCAAAAGCAAACGGTGCACCGGAGGATGGTACAGCCGGTAAGTATCTCTCTCATGATTGCTTTTTAATTATTATTTCATGTCATTTAGTAAGTTTGTTGTTCAACGTAGCTTTTATATCAGGGTTGTTGCTTAGCTTTGGATCTGTTTGTTATAGACTAACATACTGAGGTCGTAGAGGAAAATGAGATTATTGCGTACTCCATGAAACTGGATTTGTGAACTGCCTTTATTGTCCAAAAGTATGAACAAACCAATCAGTGTCTGATTTTTCCATTTGTCATGTTATACCCATCTTTGCAAAAGACTTTTTGACTTATAAGTTTTAATGCCCTATAACTCTATAGAGAATCATCACCAGAGAGCAAAACGGTTCCCTCTTTTGAGTCACTCTCAGGTTCTTTCATCATTTTGATTGGCATATTTCTTAGCCTTTTTCATTCATAGATATGTTTTTTTTCGTTTCGTGTAGTAATCATATTGTTATGGCAGGTTGGATGCTTGACAGTGCTTCTGGCTATTATTACAACCAGACCAATGGTCTGCACTATGATTCAAAGTCTGGATTCTATTACAGTGATTTTATAGGTATGTGATGGTAATCGAGTTTTTTTTTACATACTTTCAAAAATAATCCTACAGAGTTTTTGTGTGTGTGCTTACACTTGTAATGAAACAGGCCATTGGGTGACACAAGACGAGGCATATGCTGCGGTTAAAACTTCATCTGATAAAGGAACTAAAGTACCTCTGGTTAAAAAGCCTATGGTACCTTTTTCAGAAGCTGGACCAAGTTTGGTGAAACCACCTGGCCGCCTTGTCTCAGCTTCATTAAACCCTAAAAGAGCTGTGAAAGGAGCTCCTTCATCTGTTGATATTGGCAACAACAAGAGAAAGAGACAAGATGAGAAACCGAAGAAAGTATCTGCAGAAGAGAAAGCTGCATTGAGGGCGAGAGAAGCTGCTAGGAAACGAGTTGAAGAAAGAGAAAAACCATTGCTCGGTCTTTACAATAGACCTTTTTGATGCATCACTCGGTAGAAGGGAGGCTAAGCTGAGAAGAGTTATGATTGATCACATTGTGGTGGTTATTTCGTTTATCCCTGCATAACGTTTATTCAAATACTCACTGGTAACTCTCGGAGGGATTTGTCTTGTGTTCTTCTAACTGTTGTTCCAATCAAATCAATTACATCTTTGTTGTACAAATATATTCCAATTTTTTTTGTTAAAAGTGATGGAGTGGAAATCCCCACATTTTACCAGAACTTGACGAGGATTCAAAATTTTTAGACATTTCAATAGATTACTACACCTTTAAAAACGTAAGTTGTTTTTCTTACCTCTTAAATTGATCCTCTCAAATGAGGTTACCATATTGTATGATTAGAGAAACACAAGTCTTGAGCTTTTTGTTTTCATGAATCATCAAATTTTTCAAGATAAATCGACTCTAAAAACTAAACTTGAAAAGCACAAATAAAACTAGCAACTGATCCAAGCGATTTGGAAGATTACTTAATTGTGGACCAAACTCTGGCTTTGAGGAAGTCTCCGTAACAGACCAAATAAACTTAAAAAAAGAACTGGAAGTAAAATTCAAGTTTTAGACAACCCCAAAATTTTGACAGAGACTGAGACAGCAAGATAAGCAAGATTCAAATCCAGGATACAAAACCCTCTTTGGACTTAAGAGGTTTTAGTTTCGATGGTGCGAGCTAACCTCCGAACCAACAACTATCATCGGATCACTTTGATCATCCAATGGCTTGTTTTTTTCTTAACCCAATTCCCGTGAGTCCAGGACACACGGTTTTTTTGATGATAGAGACATACCAGCACTCTCAAGAAGCTCCCGGGACAGCAGCCGCTGCAGTAGCGTACATGTTTGAGTCTTGATTAGCATATCCATTGTTGTAACCTTGTCCTCTTGAGTATCCTCCGTTCCATTGGTTGCCAGAGTCACCTCTCCACTGTAAAAATTGAACAATGTTAGTGAGCAGAATAAACATACGGCCGGTCATCACGGTTAAAAGCTACCGTGTTGGTTAATCATCCATGCCACAGGCTTGATAAGTTATTATCACTCAATGATCGATGCAAAATATAGTTGATTGAGTAAACGTTAACATCAAGTGTAGGGAAGTAAGCGACTAGGACATTCTTGTAGAGATTAAGTTAACTTGTCCACTGATTACAACAAATAGACTCAAGACAATTAGACAAACATGAAACTAAGACAACCTCTCGAGATAAACAATAACATATGTCGGAAAAGGCTTCAACTAGCTCATTAATAACTGATTAGCTGTCAATTTCTCTAATTAGAAGAAACACTGAACCATCACAATTGTTACAGTAACTGGATAATGTTCAGGGAAATGACAAGTGGGCCAAGGTGATATGCATTAGATTTGCCAATCAAAATAGTCAGCAAAAAACCGTGGGAAGGTCATAAATTCAACTAGGTCTTTATGGCCCTCAATGCACCACCTACTGCAATCCAATGTCAACTACTGAGTCTGGCTTTTAAGGATTTCTATAACTTTATCCATTCCATAGAGAGAGAAAAGTCAAAAGACCCAAAAGAACTCTAACCCTTAGTTTGACCTGGACCATACTAATAGAAATGCATACAAGGTTTCACTGATATAGAACAACACACTATTCCAAGTTAATTTTCTTTTACCTGTTTGTTGGGGCTTCGTCCCCAAGAAAGCCGGACAGTGTTTTTCCCGATGACCGTCCCATTCAAGTTCCCGATGGCCTCTTCAGCACTTTGCCTGTCAAAACCAATGGCACGTCACACATTGCAACTACATACCCATCTCCACTCTTAAATGAGCACCCACGGGATTGCTCATCATGATTGAACAAAGTCCCACGCTACTGGATGAGTAAGCTGGCAAGCAAAGAACAGGTTAGTACCTGTTAGCAAACTGGACAAAGCCGCATCCTTTTCCTACTGGGATCTTCACTGAAATAACCTCCCCAAATTGGGAAAAGGGTTGCATAAGGTCTTCTTCAGTAACATCAGGATCAATACCGCCAACAAATATCTGCAATGTAGTAAAAGACAATGAGCAATGAGGTATATTGTTGTTAGCAGAGTAATAGCTAAGAGAACTTACTGTTGAATTGTTTGATTCCCCATCAGACAGTGAACCATTTCCTCCATGTCCACCAGCCAGTGTCAGAGCTAATCCAATGAAAACATTACAATTCACTTTAGATACTATGTCAAAAGCATCAACAAGTTATTAAAACTTAACATTCATATTCAAAAAAACTGATTTTTCACTACTAAAAGAGACATAAACAGAAAATAAAACCACTAGCATACTACTCAGAGAGAAAACATGAAAACAAAAACATATGCTATGAAGTCACAAAGATTATATCATTACTTACCTTGTGAACCATTTTGTTGGCCATAAGCGGCAGCCCTTTTAGGTGTAGCAATACCAACACGCATTTGCCTGCTTGAACAGAAAGCACCATTCATTTCTGTCATAGCTCTTGATCGCTCATTCTCATCACCAAACCTGACAAACCCGTAACCTTTGGATCGCCCGGTGTTGGAATCGATCACAACTTTTGCACCTTTGACAGATGGATATCTACCAGCAAAAGTCTCAAGCAAGACAGCATCACTCACATCTGGAGCCAAATCTCCAACAAATATCGAAAGGTCCGGACCATTTTCTGATGCTCTCTTCTCACCAGTACTGAAAGATGCCCAGTTTAAACGGAAAGGCTGCTCCGCGTTCGGCATGGTTACACCGCTAAAGCTCTGAAGAGCTTCCTCAGCTGCTGAACGTGAAAGAAACTCAACAAAACCATACCCTTCAGATTGACAAGTTTGCTTGTTGCGAATAACTTTCACAGAAGAAACCTAAACACATCACAAAACAATAAAACAAGAAAGAATAAGCTCAAAGGGAAAAGAAAACAAAAAAAAAAACAGAGAAAATAAGCTAAAACAGAACAGATCCCTGTGACATGTTTGGAGTTCTTTTTGTTCCTATAACAAGAAATGTTCTCTATATGTGGCAATGTACTTTTCTTGCCATATGAAATGAACTTTAAAAGTCTGTCCTTTTTCAGGTCAAGATAGTTCTCCATTACCCTAAATGTCAACCATTTGGCTTCTACACAGTTTAGATCTTAAACACAATCAAAAAGTTCAAAACTTGCCAAATTTTACATTGGATTCACAATAACGAATCTTTCCAACAACAGGAAAAAAAAAAAGTCACGGATCTATCACTTTCCATGTCAGAACACGCAAAAAAAAGAAAGATTCCACGCACATAATTTAAACAAACAAATCACGATCTAAATTACAAAAATATCAAATCTAGCATCATTACAAACATATGATTAGAAGACGAAGATAGATACCTCGTTGGTGTGAGAGAAACAGGTATGGAGATAAGCCTCATCCATCCAATGAAGAAGATCACCAACCCAAAGGGTCTTGACATCATCACCACCAGATCCCCCACGTGGCTGCTGCTGCTGCTTCTGCTGCTGTTGACCCTGGTGATGCTGTTGCTGCTGATAAGCAGCAGCGTATTGAAACTGAGGATGCTGCTGATACGCGGCTTGATTGTAAGGAGCGTATTGGTGGTGAGGATACATCATCATCTGTTGCTGTTGCATCATAGCCATAGCAGCTGCAGGGTATTGCTGCATCGCAGCCATCCACTGTTGTTGTTGTTGCCACTGCTGTTGCTGCTGCTGAGGCGGTGGAGTTGATTGCTGCAACGGTGGTGTTGTTCCTGCTGATGTTGGTAACGCCGAATCTGTTGAGCCGTTGTTATTGTTTGGTGTCTGCATCTTTTAAAAAATTTATGGAAACTTTTCGGATCCGATCTGGTTGGAAGAAGAAGAATTAGAAATTTAGAATCTTTCTTCGTTCTCTCTCTCTCTCTCGATATGTATTTGTAATTTGGTAAGGTAGTTTTTGGTTAATGAAGGAGACCGAGAGAGAGAGGATTAGATTTGGTTTGGGTTTCTTGGAAGATAAAATGGAGGCGGAGAGAGAGAAGAGAAGAGTTTTGTGTAGATTCGGAGGGTTTAAGGCTTTTTTTTTTTTTTTTTTTTTCTTTCTTTGTTTGGTTTCATTCACTTTAGGTCTGAAAGAGAAGTGGTGGGAACGTGGGGCCCATTTACGTGGTGAAGCCATGTTGTTGTAGTTTTGTACTATTTCATGACTTGTCTGTAAGTTTAGTTTTGTAGATCCGACGGTTCTGATTCGACCGTATTTTTCGGGGTTGACATCAATTTATGACAGTTGATGATGATTCCAAATCGGGTAAAGTTTAAATTGGGTATTTTGTTTTGGGCTAAATGGATTTGAAAGTGCTTTTGAGTGTTTTGATTGGGATAAATGGATATGGTAAACCAAAAAGAAGTTTATGAGGATGAGAATTTAAGTTTGTGGACTGGATCCATATGTTTTAATGCTTCGTGATCTATGAAAAGGGCGAGCTCGTTACATAAACTGTTTTCTTTCATTAATACGATTTGTGATTGTGGTTAAAAATGTTAGCACAAATCAACTGTAAAATGACGTCAGGTCGTGAAACATCACAAATTCTTATGACAATTTGGGGAGCTTTGCATAAACATATTGATGCAATTTTTATCGTATCATCAACTTTAAAATATTTTTGAGATACGTAAGTGCATTTTTTTTTTTTTTTGGTTTAGGAAATGTTACGAAAAAAATTAGAAAAACTATAAGATGAGTGGAACTGTGGAAGAAATATAGAAAAGTTTAAAAAAAAAAAAAAAAAAAAAAAAATTGTCAAAACTAAAATATGTATTTTTAAAATAAGATACGGATGATTAATATTGGTGGACCTTAAAATAAAAGGCCAGTAAGGAGTTGTCTTGTTTTTTTGAACGTGAGGGGCTTATTATAACGGTCCGTCAAATTACCTGCGATGATCGACCGTCTCCGTAACTGAATGATGGCGCGAAAAGTTTCGAAGAAAGTAGGTGATGACACGTGAAGTCACCTAAATCTGACGATAAGTTTTGAAGAAACCTGAAAACTGAAAGATTGGAAATGAATTGGACTGGGAGATGAGGTGGAGCGGCTGGTTAACATGAGGGCATATCTACTATTCTACTTAATCCGAATGCCCAACATTCCCCACTTGTTGAAAAAACCTTAAATTTAGTTAGATGAAATTAACAATTAGAAAGAAACTTTCAAACTTTAAATATCTCTCAAGACGTTGAAAATAAGATATATAATCACTTACTTATCTGTTGGTCAAAGCTAAGACCTTTATAGTCCATTGAAGGAACGATTGCATGATTAGGTGACCATAATTTCAAAGCATCGTAATATGAATCCGAATAAATGACCAAACACATCGCTGTTGCTATATAAGGAGCGTGACAGAAACATCAAAATGTCAGATCCAAAACCGAAACCGAATCCCAAGGAGTATACTTGAGGTGGAAGTGGAACCATGACTCATAAGTTCTGGGAGACTCAACCTGTTGTGCAGTTGGAGGATATGGGAGACACGACTTTGCCTGAAGGCCCAATTGAGCCACCAACTTTGGTATCTGAGGTCAAGCAAGAGCCGTACAATTTTCATGAAGACTATGAATGGATCACATGTGATATGAAATCTGATGACATGTGCTTAGAGGTCTACAACTTTTTCAAGGTTCACTATGCTGAGAAACGTAACTTGAAGGTCCATCCCTCGAAGGAGTGGCTGATGTGGGCATTGTGTCCACCTGGTTATTACCAGAACTGGCATGTTGGAGTCCGTGTCAAGGCCACTAAGAAGCTCGTTGCTTTCATCAGTGGGGTGCCAGCAAGAATCAGGGTGCGTGATGAGGTTGTTAGCATGGCTAATATAAATTTCTTGTGTATCGACAAGGATCTCAGGTCTAGGAGACTTGCTCCTATCCTGATCATGGAGGTGACTAGAAGGGTCCGCTTGAAGAATATATGGCAAGCCGCTTATCCCTCATGTGATGTAGTCTCTAGACCAGTCACCACCTGCCAATACTGGGGCAGAATGTTGAACCCGAAGAAGCTAATTGATGTTGGATATGCAACCCTTGGTGAAAGAATGACTATGTCCATGACCGTCAAACTTTACAAAGTACCAGATGCACCGAGCACTCCTGGGTTTAGGGAAATGGGACGAGGTGATGTCCCTGCTGTTACAGAGTTGCTCAGGAAATACCTTCGCCAGTTTGGAGTTGCGGCTTACTTTGATTCAGAAGATGTCCAGCACTGGTTTCTCCCGAGAAAAGATGTCATCCACACTTACTTGGTAGTAAGCCCTGAAACTTATGAGGTCACGGACTTATGCAGCTTCTACACTGTTCCTTGCACTATCTCCGACCCTGCCTCTGGTAACCCGAAAAACACAACAGTTCAATGTGCTTATTCTTACTACAATGTCGTGACACAGACCTCATTTCCCAAGCTGATGAATGATGCGCTAATCGTCTCTAAGCAAAAAGGTGTCGATATTTTCTATGCATTGGACGTGATGCAGAATGCGAGTTGCTTTACAGAATTGAAGTTTCGTCCATCAGAGGGTGCTCTGCTTCACTACCATCTCTATAACTACCGTTTGGGAAGTCCATTGAAGCCATCAGAAGTTGGGCTTGTTCTCTGGTAAGCTTGATCCCACTACTATCTCTATAACTACCGTTTGGGAAGTGCATTGAAGCCATCAAAAGTGAAGTCGGGCTTGCTCTATGGTAAGCTTGATCTAATATATCTATTAAATAATTGGCATCTTATATTGTTAGAGCCTTTTTATTTGTTTGCATGTCTACAAAGTCAAATTAATGTTACTGCGTTTTTCCTCTCAACTATCAACACAAACAACAAAATTTGCCTCAGATTTGTTTTGGAACTTTAAGGTAGTGAAACTGATGATGCTTTTTATCAATAACATATTGGCACATCAAAATATTGTAATGGTATAAAAGTGTAAAAACAAAAAAAAAAAAAAAAAAAAAAAAACTTCCCAAAGTTTTAGAGAAAATACAAAAGCAAATCTTGGAACCATTGATGTAACAGTTCTCCAGTCTCCACCAAGCTTACCTAATAGTACAAGTTAGTTCAGTTTCTTGACCAAGAAGAAGTATCAAAGGATCAAAATTCTGAAACACTATTTGCTATGAGAGAGAGAATTAACGGGAATCAGATACAGAGCTCCTTGACTCTCTCTTATGTGGCAGTTTTTAGGCGAGATTTCCTTTTTTACAGGTGAAAGTGAGGGAACAGTAGTAAAATAATTGTTTTACCTCCTGAATACCCCCAAACACTTTTCAGTGGGTCAACACCATACTTGTTGAAGCTCGTGGACGTGAGAACTGACATCCTAAAAGAGAGTTGTGCAATTAAAGATGAAGTAGTAGTTTAGCACCTGATGCTCCGAGCGTGTTTCTATTAGAGACTCTCTCTATGGTAAGGTAAAGTAGTAAATGAAGACCAACCATCAATATTGCCAGAGCTGCTCTCTCCATGTACAGAGTGTAGAGATGAAAGAGACAACATATGAGCCCAAATAGTTTTTTACTACATCTCTGGTCTGAGGTGAATACCATATGCGCTTTCACAGCTTATTCATTATCCTTGATAGGTTCCAAGGCAGCCATGACCACAGCTGGTAATGGTATGGTGCAGAACATTACTATAATAATCTACATTAATATGTGAGTATCTATCACCATTCACCAGCACACATATGTTTTGAGAGTTTTCCTACAACATGAACCACAATATTGTGAATCAATTCCCTCTGAATAGTACTAACTCAAACAAACACTTTCTCTGAAACTAATAGAAACCTTTACACTTATTTGTACAGAACATGTCTTAAGCTTGCAAACGAACACCTTTATGGAAACGAACTGGTGTTTTTTTTTTTTTTTAACAAGGGGTCAAATTTTGCTGGTCTTGCAGTTAAAAAGCCAGTCTTGCTGGCCTAACCCAAACGGATTGCAGATTTTAGCAGGTTATACTCGTGGGTTGGTGGATCAGATTTTAGCGGAGCTGACTTGGACATAACTTTTATGTCCGCGGGCTTAGCGGACCAGCTCGTTGCGGTCCAAAAAATAGAATTTGCCCGCTGCTAACGATCCAGAGACGCAGACCGGCCCGTTTGACATCAACTTGTTCCAAGACGAACCCAAATTCAAATACATAAATAGTACATTAAACATAATAAACAAAGAGGATAAAATTAATACTTTTTTCTTCAGATTAATTGCTTCATTCGACGCAATTAAAAGTCCAAATTTTTAGCTACAAGTCACAATTACACCAAATGAGAAATACAATTCGAAATCATATACAACGTTTTGCATCCTCCAGGCGATGCCGTGCGTGGGACCTGTTGGAAATCAATCACTGATTAATTAATGGGACAGGAGCATCATCGGTTGTGATTAAGGAGAGAGAAGAAAAAGAAGAGATGAAGATGTCGTAGTTGAGAAGAGGAAGAGAAAGCAGACAATTGGGCTTTTAGTTAACTAAGTCCATACATACTAATGGGTTGGGTTGTTGTTAGCTCACTAAACTATATATATAGGTTCAAAATCTTTTTCTTAAAAGACAAGTGTATAATGAAAATAATAATAGTCTTTATTGGTAACGGCTGTTACTTTTGTCTGTAAAGACTTTGATTTTAAATTTTTAGCTCCAGAAAATTTGGTTGTAGATGTTTTGACTGTAAAAACTGTTATAATGTAAACTCCGTAAGTATGACATTGATCGAAGGATAATATAGTAGCCGGAGGTAGACCGTCTCGTGGTAGGACAGCCGGCCCAGTCTCCGTCCGTGTAAGTAACCAGATCAGTAACGGACGAACGATGAATCTGTAGGCCGTGAGAGATAGTGCCCTTAATGTAGCGGAGGATTCGCTTTAAAGTAGTGAAGTGTGATTCCCGCTGGTCGTGCATGAACAAGCACACTTGTTGAACCGCATAAGCAATGTCCGGGCGGGTGAACTTAAGGTACTGAAGTGCGCCTGCTAAACTTTGATAGAGTGTAGGGTCCTTGACCGGAGCATCGGCATCAACTGCAAGTTTGGCTTTGGTGTCCACGGGTGTAGGGCTAATGTTGCAGTTGCTCATACCTGCACGATGGAGTATGTCAGCGGCATAGTTGTGTTGACTCAAGAAAAGACTTGCGTCGTTCCTCTTAACAAAAATTCCAAGAAAGTAGTGGAGTAGGCCTTGATCCGACATCTCAAATTCAGTGCTTAGGGACGTGATTATGTGGCGAAGAAGTTTCTCGGATGAGGCAGTAAGGACTATGTCATCAATGTACAGGAGAAGGTAGGCAATGTCACGGCCGTGGTGATAAATGAAGAGCGATGGATCCAAGATGCTCTGAGTGAACCCAATGCTTCGAGCGTAGGTGGAAAATCGAGATTTCCATACGCGTGGTGCCTGCTTAAGACCGTAGAGGGAGCGACGAAGACGACACACATGATTGGGAAGACGGAAGTAATGCGTAATTAAAACGGAAATACTAATACAGAATCATAGGATTAAATGACCTCATTAATTCCTTATTTGGGTATAAATATGAAACCTTGTACACCTAAAAAGGGGAGGACATTTTGTTGATTAATAAACAATTTTTTTTATAGCAAATCTTATTCTCTTTAGCTATATTTTATATATAGCGTTCTTCTTCATTATATTTCTTGAGGGATCATAACTTACTTTGTTCCCTAAAATACTTGAGTGGAGTTGTCGGTCAAATATTTTATCCATAGTGTCGTTCGGCACCATAAAATAATTAGTGTTGTCGATTGTGGGTGTCGTGCGTGGATTATGTTATTTTGTTGCATGGTTTGATTGTTTTGTGATTATTGATTATGATCGTGTCTTAATCATTTGTGTGTATAGTCCAGTTGATTGGAAAATAGTCTCATTAAGTATTTATTATAATATTTATCTTTGGTTAACAAATCGCTAGACTCTAATCGGGTGGCTGAAGTGGATCTAGCGTCTAGCAGGAAAATCAGGGATTAATCTAACCTAATTTTATGTATATATATATTAGTTATTTAGATACAAACTACATAAATTAGAACTGGTGTATTGGTTTCGGCTGTTGTTAGGGCTCTAAAAAGTCATGAGTTTGAGCCCCTACACATATTCGGCTGGTTTTTTTAACTTAAGTCTTAATGAAGGGTATAAATCATATTTTAGACGAAAATTATGAAATTATTTTTTTGAGATTTGAAAATAGTAAAAATGATGAATACTAGACAATAAATTGGTGATTGAAAATTTCGTTATAAACGTTACAATAAATTAAAAATATTGAAATGTAAATTAGTATATTAAGACAAAGAAATATAATAACTTGTTTCTTTATTTGAAAGTGTGTCGTCTACCTTTTTCACAAGATAGTTTTTACTTATAACAAAATTTTAATATATCTCTTTATCAAAATTTATTTTACTTGTATTTTAAAATTAACCTCGCACATCGGGTGAGACATACTCTAGTTTTCTTAATAAACATATCTAGACCTAATTAATCACCATGCATGAGATCCAATACATTTTGATGGCTTCTTGACTTAAAGTTACGTTACAATCTCAAATTGTAAATCTTCATATCTCATGAGTCTCCAATAAATAAGTCAAAGAATTTTTGTTCCTTTCTTTTATTGTTTTTGTTTTAAACTGTGCTTACATGGAAACAAGATATACTTTAGAAAACATCTCTGGTTGGGAAAATATGGACAGGAACAATGAAACATATTAGCCAAGTCTGCCAAGATATCTATCTATTTGGGATGCTCAACGTTATACACTTAATGACTTAATCATGGTAACATCACGTGTATCTCTATCTCTTGGTTTCTTGCTTCTCACAATCGGACTTTATAGAAGCATTTGATTTAGTTTTCTAACCCATGTGGGATGACATACTTTCAATCAACAATGGCTCACACTATGTAATCTCTTATATATAATCAGGCCGGCCCACTGGGGAAGCAAGTGAAGCAAGCGATTCGGGCCTCTAATTTTAAAAGCCTTTTTACATAGAAATTTCTTAATCAATATATATATATAAGGTCTGTTTTTTTGTGTAGGATATGTATAAGAGTTTTTTTATTTACATGTAAAAGACTTTTTTTCTTGTTGGATATGTAAAAGGCTTTTAAAATTGTGGAAAACCTAAATCTTTATAAAACACTAGAGCAAAAAAAAAAAAAAATCGGACGACGTTACGGCTTCTCTCTGCACATATGTGAGCGAATTTGGTTTTCTTTCAAGTTCAACTGTTCAAGTCATAGTTATTTTTGAGGTTTGTTGTTCGTTTTACCTTCCAATGTGTTGTTTTCCTTTGTTGAATTAGTAAAAAGAAAGTTTTGCAAATTTGATGATTAGTATTTAGTAAAATTCTAAACTGAAATCAGAAAATCAATTGCAATATTCTTAATTTGCTTTGGTTTTCCGTTTTCTGTTAAAATATTGTCAAAGGATCAAAGCAATTATGCAGAGCATTGGATTTGTTTTTCGTTTGGTTAGAATTTAGAAATATTCTTCTTTCACGTTTGTTTCAGTTGTGACTTGTTTCTAATTGTGACTTGTTTGGAATTATTTTAATTTTATAATACTCTTCTCCGTTTTCTTTACTTCCTTAGTTAGACTTAGTTTATAGCTTTTGACATTTTGTAAATTGTAATTGTTGGTTTGTGTCATTGTGTGCCATGATTGTGTGTTTCTGTTTATAAATCTTTTGCTTGTTGTTTGTTTCAGTTCGTAGAAAGATGCCACCATTAGGAGTAAAAAAAAAGAAGCCATCTGGAATCATAAAGAGTCAACCAACGGGACATGATAAAAGAAAAAAGAAGGCGAAACAACAAGCATACATCAAGTCTATAGCAGGTTCTATGTTCAAGTATGTAAAGAAAGTTGAGAAATCTGGTGAAAGTTCTAACAGAGATGAGGAAGAAGAGCATCATGAAGATGTCAATAATTCTGATCAATGTCATCTAGATGAGACTGAAAATCAAAGTGAGGAGCAAGAAGATATTTCTGATATTTATGATCCTGGGAATTGGAGAAACATTGATCAAAGATTGAGAGATTTGTTGGTTAAAAATGGTCCTGCACAAGGTTTTCAAGTGGTTATCGGTACCCTAAAGATAGTATTGGTAGGCATTTTTCTCAAGCATTCTACACAAGAGAAATGGTCAATGGAGAGAAACAGGATAGAAGATGGTTGGTATACTCAAAAGCTTTGAATAAAGCTTTTTGTTTTTGCATTCAAAGCTTTTTTGTTTTTGCTGCAAGTTGTTTAGACATGAAGACAGTGGTGGTAACTTGGCAAGTACGGGGTACAATGATTGGAGAAACTTTTCTAGAAGACTAAAACAACATGAAGTTTCTCACGATCATGTTATGTGTATGACACGCTGGACAGATTTGGAGGTGAGGTTACAAAAAAATCAGACAATTGATAAGTATGCTCAAGAAGAACTAAGAAGAGAGAGAAGCCATTGGAGAGAGGTATGATTGAGGATATTTGCAGTGGTGAAAACATTAGTTCAGAGAAATTTGGTATTTCGTGGGGATAATGATAAGCTTGGTGAAGCAAATAATGGGAATTTTTTGGGTCTTATTGAGATGATTGCAGAATTTGATGTAGTGATGAGGGAGCATATTAGAAAAGTTGAAAGGAAGGAAATCTATTCGCATTACCTTAGCCACAAGATTCAGAATGAGTTAATTACAATGCTTGTTATGGAAATCAAAGTTATGATCATCAAGAAGATTCATGAGTCAAAGTATTTCTCTATTATTTTAGATTGTACTCCGGATATTAGTCACAAAGAACAAATGACTTTGATTATCCGATGTGTGGATGTCTCTACAACATCAACTAAGATTGAGGAATTCTTTTTAACATTTCTGATTGTCAAAGATAAATCAGGAGAAGGGCTGTTTTCTTCTCTCCAAGATGCATTGGTTGAACTAGAGTTAGATATTGATGATGTTAGAGGGCAGGGATATGATAATGGAGCTAATATGAAGGGAAAGAATAAAGGAGTTCAGAAGAGGTTGTTAGAAGTTAATCCAAGAGCCTTCTTTACACCATGTGGTTGCCACAGTCTTAATCTTGTGTTGTGTGATATAGCATCTTCTTCTACAAAAGATGTGTCTTTCTTTGGAATTGTTCAAAGAATATATAATTTGTTTGCCTCTTCAACAAATAGGTGGGATATATTGATAGAGGTGGTTGGAGGACTAACTCTTAAATCTTTGTCTCAAACACGGTGGGAAATTCATGTTGAAAGTGTCAAAGCAATACGGTTTCAAGCCCCAGAATCAGAGAAGCTTTACTTACCTTGGCTGAAAGTACTGATGATCCGGGAACACGAAGTGATGCTGAATCTCTTGCACTAAGTGAAACACATGGAATTGGAGGTTTCGAGTTCTTATTTGGTATGGTTATTTGGTATGACCTTCTCTCTGTTGTTAATAAAGTAAGCAAGAGCTTGCAGTCAGAAAATATGGATATTGATGCGGCGATTCACCAATTGAAAGGACTTGTGTCATATTTTAAGAAATACAGAGAGACAGGTTTTGAGGAAGAAAAGTCTAAAGCTACACAAATTGCAGCAGAAATGGAGATTGAAGCTACATTTCCCGTGAACAAAAAGCGTATCATTAGAAAAAAGAAGCACTATGATGAGGACAGAGAAGTAGTTAGTGAAAACGTAATATTAACGCTAGAGGAGAGATTCAGAATTGACTACTTCAACATACTTATTGATCAAGCTCTAGTTTCTCTTGAGTCAAGGTATGAACAAACTTTTGGATTTCTATTTGACTTAAAGAAACTGAAATTGTCAAATGATGATACTTTGAAGACATCATGTGTGAACCTAGAGGCTGCTCTAAGGAATGATATGGTTTCTGACATAGTTGGTGAGGAACTGCTTCTTGAACGACAGGTTCTACGAGAAGTAATACCAAAGGAAGTTCAGAAACCTATTGAAGTGCTTGATTTTTTGAAGAGAATGCAAGGCTGCTATCCAAACACAGAAATTGCTTATCGCATATTGTTGACCATTCCAGTATCAGTTGCCACAGCGGAAAGAAGTTTCTCAAAGTTAAAGTTGATAAAAAACTATTTGCGGTCTACCGTGTCACAAGAGAGATTGAATGGGTTGGCTTTGCTATCAATTGAGACGTCTATGGTTGAAAAGCTTGATTATGTGACATTGATGAATGATTTTGCAAACAAAAGTATAAGTAGAGCCAAATTTCGTGATTGAGAGTGTATTGTTTAACTCCTTTATGGTTATTCGACTGTTTTTGGAATTTGTAAACGTTTTTTTGTAATATGTGAAAAGGGCACATTTTAATATTTTTGGTAGGGTAATTGTGAATGTGGGGCCAGTACTGTATATAAGTTTAGATCGTTATCCCAAGAAGGTAGACTTTTCTAGGTAATTAACGAACTAACGTTGAGATGAAGAATGCCAATATCAACGCAGGGATATCTTTGTTGAGAGAGTAACTAAATTCGGTAATACTATCACTATTTATGGGCCGGGTTACTATTACTACGTACATCCAAGTTGTACAAAAAAACAAAAAAATGTTACTATTACATACGAACAAACGAGGATTATGCGATTGCTGCTGAGAGGTAACATTCATCCCTACAACGCTATAACTATGTTGGACATTATAAAGAAAAATTACATTGTCGGGACATTTGCATATACATTGAAAAGTGACGACATTGTTGGGACCGACCAAAAGAAATGAGGCTGAAGTTACTTTAACCGGAATCAAAGAGAGTATCTGTTGGAGGATCACATCAGGGAAAGAGCTGACTCAGTTTAAATCTTCTTCTTCGCTTAAATCGGAGCAGTGGCTTAGGACTCTTACGAGGAGGCGGAGGCACCGTCGTCCGCCATCGTTATTTGCAAAACTTTGTTTATAAGACGTACGGCTTTTTAAGTGTTACAAAATATGCCCCAACAATATTAGTGGGTTTTAAAAGCCCATTAAACACTACAACAACAAACCCAATACAGTAAAAACATATTGTTGTCCAGAGTCCTCCAAACCAGAGGTTTAAAGTGTAGCTTTTTTCTAAGTGAAAACCAATAAAGTTTAAACTGTATGAATATACATATATATATATATATTAAAAAAATGGGATTAGTTAATAATATAACGTGTTAATTTGCCAATTAACCATATAGAATAGAATAATTTGCAAAGAAATAGGAGTAGTATAGTCAGTTATTTTTTTTTTATTATTCTTTCAACCTTGGCAATATACTAATAAGCAGAAGGAACACGTGTGGGTAGGGGTAAACTTGTGTGTGCACGGAAAGGTTCAACAGTCTATAGCCATATACTGAATGAACTAACATTGGATCCTGATGTATAAAATAAAGTATTTCACAAGATCCAAGCCATGCAGTCTTGTAATACTCCCCCTACTACTACTAGTCTCCCCTTCCCCAAGTTTTATTTTAACTCACATTAATTCACTTTTTCAATATTTATTGCTAGTCATTTCTTTTTATCACCCTATTTGAATTTTTAAAACTTACGAAAAGAAAAAGAAAAAAGAAATCATGTATCAAACCATTTTTTACATGACTAAAAAGACTGAGTCATCATTTTACCCATTCTTTCATCTACAATCTCCATTACTTTCGCCGACCAAAGAGATAAACTTTTTAACAACTGAACTTCTTTTTATTGAAACAAAAATAGACGTTAAAGGTACATATGCAAAGAAATCAAAGTTTTTAAAAAAGGTTATAAATACCGTTTTTAAGTGGAAAGGGTATACATTTAAACATTATATTATATCCCATCTCACTAAATTTTTTATTAAATTATTATTAATTTTAGTTAAATTGAAGAAAAAAAATGATGTGGCACGATAGCTACTAGCTAGATAGATAGGAACAGTTGTTAACAATAGAAAAGCAAAAATTACATTTGCCTGGTCACCAAGTCACTCACAACATGTATATTTTCATTGTTTTCGTGTTGACAAAACTACCCTTCCTCCTCCATCACGTGGCTTGTTGGAAGAGATCAACCTATTTATGATGTTCAATTCTTACTTTTTTTTTTTTTGTTTTATAAATCAGTATCATCCTTTGGAAAAAAATCGCCTTGTTAAGTGAATATAACAGTCAGTTCGCAAAAAGTACATTAATAAGGAGGAAAAAGATAAATAAACGCAAAAAAAGAAAAATAAAAACTAAAATAACAGAAAGCACGTGCAGACACGCGCCGTTGTCTGCTGTAAAAAGCAAATAAACAAAAATAAAAATTGAAAAAAGGGAATATAATCCCAACGGAATCAGGTAATGATGAGATCCTCTTTTTTACCACTCCCCCTCCCCCTCCTCCTCCTCCCAAATCAATTCCTCTCTCTCTTCCTTTTTTTTGTATTTTGAATTTTAAACTTCTCAATTAAACTAATATTTTCATCTATATTTATTTCTCTGAAAATTAGTACTACTAATTTGCAACTTGAACATACAAGAAACAAAAGTAACCCAATTGGAAGCATTCAAAAAGTCTATTTTTAACAAAAGATATATAATAATTGTTAACTATATTAAAAAAGTACATACCAACCAACTGTATGATTTATATATATCCCTATGCCACATAGACCGTTTCCTTTCCAATTTTAATTCCTTTTAAACAAAAAAATTGTTTACCATTATTATTTAGTAACAGTAAAGTACACACATGAAAGAAACAAATTGTAAAACACAGGTTGATGTTAATAGTGAGTGAGTGAGTGAGAAGGATGAAAAACAATAAATAGCTTTCCAAATTCATTATATACAAAAGCTCCCAATTTCATGAAAATGCTAATTATGTGCACAACACCAAAACACACAACACCAAAACTGACAAAAAAAAAAAAAAAAATTAAATAACTGCAACTTTACTACTGACACAATAATTCCAATTTTAATTTGTAACCCCCACTCAACTTTTGTTGAAAACACAAATTCAAGGTAGGCTTTGGAGAGAAGATAAAAAAAGTTGTCATTGGTTACGCAGAAGAAGTTAAAAATATTTTTTGATAAAAGTCGGAAATTAAAATTAGAGGACTCTGTACACAAATGAAAATGAGAGATTCAAAAAACACGATTACTGACTGACTGTGACAAAAACTCACAGTACTACTACGTGTAATTAACATTAGCACTGTCTTTTTTTCTTTTACTTCTTCTTCTTCTTCTTCCCTTTCTTTCTTTCTTTAAGGCTTCAGAGTAACCCACTGGTACCGACCTTCAAGCGGCGTATCGTTAACGACGTCGTAGTTGTACCTTTTATCCAAACAACAACAACAACACACACGTTTATTAAAAAAAAAAAGTACACACTTTTGCTATTATGCGCATGAGTTTTGATGATATCCTACGCCATTCATTAAAATCAAGAAAAAGTTAACTCACTTCTCTGTGAATCGT
This sequence comes from Camelina sativa, assembly GCF_030686135.1. Classification (NCBI taxonomy): domain Eukaryota; kingdom Viridiplantae; phylum Streptophyta; class Magnoliopsida; order Brassicales; family Brassicaceae; genus Camelina; species Camelina sativa. Next base: position 26,824,261 of record NC_141882.1, read on the forward strand.
TTCTGTTGGAATCTCTCCGCCGCCGAGAAAAAATCGTCAAGCTCCGCCTGCGTCGGTGATTTCTCCATCTTCTTCTTCTTCATCTTACTCATCTCCGTCTTTCTCTGTTCCCTCTTCTCGTCGCCGCCGAGTCCATCTCAGCTGTTTCTCCCTGTTTCTCGCTTACTAGACTTCCCTGTTTTCTGTAAATCGCCGAGATTATGAATTTATAGACGAAACGATGAAGAAAGCTTTGAAACGTTTGATGTTTAGTATTTTACCTGAAATTGTTGGAGATTAACGTTGAGGTTTCGGTTTCGGTTTCGGAGATTTGATGAGCCTGAAACGGAAACAATCAATTACTCTTTAATCGTTCGTTAAATTAAATTTTGAAAAAAAAAACGTAATCAGATCTTTCTCAGAGCATTTATTGTGTTACCAGTCTTCAATAAAAAAAAAAACAAAAATCTGAACAGAGAAATTCAAAATTTGTAGAATCGAGTTTTTGAAATTTCACCTCCAGATCTAAAAAAGCAAGACGAGTATACGTAGCGATTTCGTTAGTTTCACCGCTAGAACAACCAGAGCTGATGCTTGAGCTACGATGATCATCGTCTTCTTCTTCAGATAAAACGGTGAAGCAAAAACCTCCGGAATCTGAAACCGAGTAAGCTAGAGCAGAAGATGACAGAGAAGAAGAAAGCGTTCTCGTCGGTGAGCGTAAAACGTCGTCGTCATCATCATCGAGTCTTATCCTCTTGATGTTTGATCCTTCGAACTCAGCGTTTCTCTTGAATATCAACGATTTTGTCTCGCTCATCTCTCTCAAGCTCATTTGTTTTTTTTTTTTTTTTTTTTGAGAGAGAGAGTTTGGGGTTTCTCTCTGGTTAATGAGAAAAAACAGAGGAGGAAGGGTTTTGGGTATATGGGGGAGGAGAGAGGGAGGAAGGAAGACGATGGATCTAGAGCCGTTGATTAATTCAACGGCTGAGATTTAATTATTGGGCCTTGGCTATAGCGGATGAATGGGCCGTTGACGGTGGGAAGCAGGTAACGGCGCCGTTACGGACCCTCGTTTTCTTTTTTCCTCCTACATAGACGCCGTCGGGATTCGAAACGGCGCGTCTTTTTTGCCGTTTTTAGCTTCCTTTTAAAGCAACTGGCAAAAAACGTCGTCGTTTAGTATATGCTGTAAAAATAGTACTTTTTTGGATCAAGCTGTAAAAAATAGCTGTCTTTTTGTTTTTCTGATCTAAGTTTCACAATCTTGAAATACATATTTGTATAATAAGTTTAGAAAAATATATAATTAGGCTAATATATAACGCGGGAAAATATAATCTCTATAGTAAAATCATCGATGACTAGATTAGTGTCTAAATCCCAATTAGTTAGTTACTTAAGCCGTCAGGTGAACCTAAAGGATTCACTTTCTTACGAGTACCTCTTGAGAGTTGAGACAGAACTATAAATACAATCAATTAATACAGTATTTATTAGGGGACTTATTAAATGACAAAAACAAAAAAAAAAAACAAAAACCATCTTTAAAATATCAAGTTCTTACATGAAATCTCTACATGTCCAAAAATGCCAGAATGGGTTAAGAATTTACACTTTTAATTCCTTCTAATAAAAAATGGGACCAATTTGGATTTTTTTTTTTGGCAGTGAAATAATGAGCAATAATTGACCGTTACTAAATAATTGTGCTAACAAGCATTAAATTTGGATGGATATAAGAAATTAATTTTCTTATTTGTCGCTCCACCATGTACTATCGGTATTTTTCCATTTACTGTAGTTAATAATAACATTTACACATGTCACCGGAAAAACAAAAACACATACAATCAATTCATTATGTCCATAATTGTATCTGTAAAATCCATAAAATTGTTATAAAATTCACTGCATATATGCCATTGTAACTGTGAAGACCAATTATTGTATAGAGTATACTTCTAAACATTTAATCTTAAAAACTCTTAAAAGTGAAAAGAAAAGGGATGTAGGATGCCTTGTTATTAGTTCATGGAATTTGGTGAGTGAGTTAATACTTTATAATTAATATATATATATATATATATATATATATATTCAATTCAATCGAAAAAACAGTTGAATGAAATGTTCAATCCAATCATTTATCCAAAATTTATCAAAATTGATTAATCTCCAAAATGTATATTCAATTCAATCATTTATCCATGATGTTGCTATTTACCACCCATGTTTTCTGATCAGAACAATACAATACAAGTATCTTCCTGGACTAATCTACTCAGAATAATGATGTGATCAGAATTTCCACAGATAATGGTAAAAGGATGAGGCCAAAAAGGTTCACCACCAATACAAGTATCTTTATTTATGGACTAACCATAAAAGTATCTTTATGAATCGATGTTAATAAAAAAGTTTCTTTAAAGACTAATTCACTTCAAAAAAGTACCTAGAGATTCTTTATGCCAAATTGCCAATGCTCTAAAAGGGTAAAAGTTTTAACTTCACTTCGGATTGTTTAAGACCTAATTCAAAAAACGAAAAACACATAAAGCATGAGAAACATTACAAAGGATGAAGGTAACAAGATCAGGACACATGATAAGTAATAGTAGATGATTGGGAGCCAATATTTTTTAACAAAGCACATGCACTGTTCGATCCCAGCCAATGATGAAGTCATGAAACTAATGTCTATCTGATTCATCATTTTTAACTAAGACTGGTTTTGAAACCTAAAAGGTACACGAAAATCCTCGAGCACTTCTGCTGATAAGAACATGGAATATAAATAGAACTAGGGAAAAAACTAACGATTTAAATGCAACAGTAGCTAAAAAGCCTGTGTTTTGAGGTAAAAACGCTTTATTTCAACTATGATAAATTCATGATGTTGGCGTATAACTCTATATGTAAAACACAGTGAAATAAACCACAAAATAATATGAACCTAAGAAATTTCTTCCTCATTGTGCTAAGCTACTTTTTAAGAGTGTCTCAGACTCAAAGACCCTTCTTCGTTTCGAAAAAGTTTGGGCGTTCTTTGTTTGCTGCATCGATGTCTTCTTGTGATGCCACGGCCACTGTAACGCCTTTATCTTTCACAGAGTCAATTGCTTCTGCAAATTCCTTGAAGTCCTTCAAACTGCGAGATCAAAGAGAAAGTTACTTTCCGAATCTGTTTGAGAATAACTATGTTGAAGAACTGGCTATTTAATTATATTCAAAGAAGTCATTAAGCTCCTAACACTAGTTTAAATTGATATATATATATATATATATATATATACACGTTAAAAGAAAAAACGAGAGAACGACGTTAACCTTGTTGATAATATCTCTTCGCGCCTTATTTGCCTCTCTTCGTCGGTTACATTAAGTAAATGCCTTAACAAACTGGAGACAGAGTTAGGAAATTAGATTCAGAATCCATTACATTCCTTGAGAAAAGGCCACCAAAGACCAGAGAAGAAGAGCACAGAGATAAATATCATACCTGCTATAACCTTTGGCATCAGGGAGTTGGTATGAATCAACATCGCCAATTGTCCCAATGATTGCTTTAGTAAGGGTGTCTTCATCAACATCAAGGCCACGTAAGAAATCCCCAGTTCCATCATATATGTCTAGAGTCTTTAATAGGTTGGGATCACGGTAAGATAAGAACGAAAATGTTCCTGCACAAGAGAAAATCCAAAGGTCAGGTCTAAAGGATAACATGTCAACGTCAGGAAAAGTCTCTGAAGGAGGCAATTTTACCTGAATGTGAATCAAAATCACAGGAACCCCCATATGCACCACCACTTACACGAACACGATCCCATAACCATGTGTTACTAATATGCTTTGATATAACATATGAACTCCCATCAAGCTCATAGCCACTGCTGTATATATTACCTGCTTTCCCCACATAATTCACCTGTCGAGAGGCCATGCATGAATAAAATAGTGATATAATTATAATCAAAGTTGAGCGATGGGTTTTCATTTTGTTTACCTGGGTTGGTATTACTATAGCTTCATTTCTCAATGGTAGTCGTGCATCCGAAGTGACGAGTCCACCAGACGGCTTTTCAGGGAGTGAATCAAGAAACTTTCCAACAAACTTTTCAGTGTTTGTAAGGGACTTTCCATCAGCAGTCATATTAACAATGCAACCATTCCTGGAAAGGAAAGATCTTCTGATTTCCTCAAGCGACGATGAAATTCCTTCCCAGTCCTGATCCACCTTCTGTTCGAGAGTATGTAGATATTCAAGGTAACTACAAAGAGAAAATCAAAACACAATTAGGCTCTCTACAAGTTTCAGAAAAATGTGAATGAAGTTTCTTATTCCACAGCCAGGTTTCAATCAAATCAAGATGCTACTACACAAATGATGAGAACTAGCAATTTAAGAAAGAGTTATCAAGTTCCAACCTGAGACCACCCATCTGTTCAGACATCCATCCAGCAACGTTCAACATTGCTTCCATCCTCGCAGCAGCAATTCCTTGACCACTTCCCCTCAAATGGCTCTGAAATGAACACGAGTTGGTGTTATACTACTACCACCATGTTGTAATTCTTATGCAAAAGGAAGAAAGAACTGCATACCTCCATTCCGGCCCTACTCTGAAAGACGAATTGTTTAAACCGTTGTTGATCTGTAAATCGCACCTCTTGCAGCACACACTTCATCTGCAGCAAAGTGAATGAATTTCTATTGGAAATCAGCTACAGCTATGTTCAATATCTACATTATTGTCTACTTTAAACTCGAGAGTTAAGATTTATTCTGAATAGACACATACTCTAAAATAAACAGAATCAGTTTTCAAGTAGCAAGTGATTGTCTAGTCTACCTCTATACTCTACCTTGAACAAGCAGAAATAGTATCAGACACTGCTTACCAAATGGAATGAGCACAAGGAGAGATAAAAAGTGAGCATTTGTGCTTGAAGAGGGAAGTGATCAAGAGACAGGAGGATACAAACATATATAGCAAAAAGCTTTTGTTTTCCGATAAAGAGATGGAAATAACAGGTATCAAAAAGATATAGCAACGAGTTATAGGACATGAGGCAAAAAGATTAATTTTGTATTTCGTTTTTCCGTTTCGAGGCCCAAGAAAACGGGACCTGATCTACCAGCTACAAAATTCTACATTAACTATATTAACATACGCAAACCTCCAACTATATATGATAAGTTAAAGATGTTAAAGCAAAAATTACCAGGTGAAAAAGGTCTTCAGCGCGTCCAACCATGGATTTTCCACGCACAATGATTTTGCTACATGGATCATCCCTACCCCACACAGAGGATGTAAGGGGATAAACTGATATCCCTCCGGTTTTCCTTCCAATCAACTGATTAAGTTGGACAAAGGTCAAGTCTTGCGTGCCCATCTCTAGCAATGATTGACTGTCAAGACAGGAATTATCTAGGCGTTAAAAATTACGAATTTAGCATAGGGTGTCTCATATACTCTGATGATAAACTGCAACTGGAACAACCGCCAGACAAACTTATGGGAGATAAAAAAACATAGCATGCAAATGTCGAGGGTGATACAAGAAAGAAATTTGCAAAGAAGATACTACGAAATTACCACTAAATTAGAAACAAACTTTAGTAGGAGAAGAAGATATCAGTCGTTGATACTGCTATCACTAAAATGCAACCAAGAATCGTATAACAAACCATGACACTGCAGCAGAAGGCTTGGAAGCTGGCCTTTTGGCATATAATTTCAACTGAGTGTTGTTGAGAGCACTAAAATAAAATTTCAAGAATAGTAAAATAGCCATGGAGCCTCTCTCGGACAAAAACCAAGCAATATGTCATACAAAATGTTTAAAGAGATCGAAAATAGTGATTTGTTTAGAGATTTAATCTACCGAACAGGGGTTGATGGAATTATTTTATAGCGATTCCTCATTAAATATTTCACCACTAGCATTTCTGGAAAAATTAGGAGAAAACCCCAAAAGCAGAATATAAAGCCTAAGGTCAAAAACTCAGATGTAGAAGCCAACAAGTTACCAGAAGAGTGGTAAGAGTGGAAGAAGCTCATGCTTTAGTGAACCCAAATCAAAGACTACTTCAGTGTAGAGTATATCATTTGTAAAGAGATCATGCCGCAAAACCTTCACGCCATTGATATCTCCAACCTATAAAAGACCATATCAGCATCGAAAAAATTATTAGGGATCCAACAACTGCAGAGAGCTAATAAAATTACCACCTCAGTGGGAACATATATAGGTTCTTTTGGAATGTCACTCAAGTTTAAACTTGGAACGCATTTCAGTGCTTCAGGAGGATCAGGAGTCTCTTGCTTCAATGTCAACTCCTCTGTGGCACGCGCTAGTTCTGCAAGATCCTCTTCTGTCATACTTGCTTTAACTTTTTCTAGAATATTTTTCTCCTCAGCTTCCTCTTCAGAGGCTATTTCGGGATCAGGCTGATGAAACGTATTATTAAAATAGAGTAATAGAAACATTAGAAAGCAATGAGAAACTCGGAAAAGAAAACTACCTGCATCTCGATAGTAACACGATGAGGGTTCCTTAAAATAAACTGCTCTATCAGTGGGGAAAAGACAGCCTTGGATCCTTTTTCAGCTATTCTAGCTTTCAGGGACTTCAATGGTTCCTCATACTTTAATGGCTCAAAGGGATCCATGTCGTATATCCATTTCGCCTAAGCATCCAACACTAAAATAAGAAACAATACTATAATAGATAAGGAAAAACATAAGAAAAAGGCAGATAAACTCACAATTGATTGGAGCATAAGTGATAAACCACGAGGGAACGACCCTGTATTGCTTTCTCTCAAAGAAAACTCAATGGTATTCATGGATGCCTCGACAGCATCAGTATCAAACCCCTCATCTGCCAACTTTCTTAGAGTAGACATGATCAACTCTTCAACCTTCTGGACATTATCATCGGAAACACCTTTCATACCGATACTGAACTGGGGCTGGAGAAGTTCATCTTCAATCCCACTATTAACTAGAGCTTCTCCTAAACCGCTTTCCAATAAGATTTTTCTTAACGGGGAAGCAGGAGTCCCAAGCATCAAATGATCCAAAAACTCAAGTGCGAGTTGAGTTTGTAAGTCCAGTGGCTTGTCAGAAAGCAGCCAATTAAGGCACACCATATGCTTCTTCTTAAGGTCACCATCTTCACCAGCAGGGTAATTTTCAACTATCCTGCGTGGTCCAGAGAATAGCTTTTGTGGTTCAACCTTTGAACTATCTCGAGCTGGACTTGCATCAAACATGTCCAAGTATTCTGCACAAATTAGTAAAACAGTCACAAAATCTGTATAACAACACAATCGAGAGCATAAATCAAGCCGAGGACAATCTCCTAAAGAAAATACAATATAAGATATGGCTCTTTACCACTCAAGACGCGGAGGCGGTGAACTGGTTCATCATCTCCATAGAACCATATCCTGGCATTGCTTGGGTGATAATACTGACGGTGGAACTCCTGGGATTATCACCACATAAAGAATATAATATTATGCATCAGAAGTCATACATATCATTACGATTCTGTTGCAGTATATTTTCATATTATTTCAACATATAATTAAATCACATAAACTGCTTAACAAACCTTAAATTCCTTGAACGTAAGCTTTGGGATATCTTTTGGATCACCTCCACTGTCAACACCATATGTATTATCTGGGCATAAGGCCTATTAAAAATAAAATAGAAGAACAATAAGAACTACAGTGCCAAAAAAATAATGAAGGCAGATTAAGAACAGATTTTGAAGTGATGACCAGAGTAAGAAATCAACAAAATATTAAATACAGATGCGCACATGCAAACGCACACACATCTAATCAGGTAAGCTATATAATTCATACACTGCACCATCCACTTAAGATATTTACAGAAAATCACTCTTAGTACGAGATTGGTTGGAGAAATTGTTCCAGAAATTAAAGGAACAATCAAAACTTGCCTGTTGAGTTATCCGCCCTAGTAAATTATCAGGCTGTGAATAGACACCTTTCATCTCATTAAAAACAACACCTGATATGTGAAACATTAACAAAGAGACAGGAAGACCAAGTTAATACAAAGCAAGGTATAGAAAACAGCTTTTAAACTAGGCATCTGTAACATAAAAACCTTTGTAAGATATGTCTTCTGAAGGATCGTTAAGTTCATAGTGCCAGCCCTCCTGCTGAAAAGTGTGAACGTCATCCACACACTTGGGGAAGAACACAGCGTCCAAGTATACATCAACAAGATTATAGAAATCCTAACATAGATAATGATGAAATGTGATCAGACCAAACTTGAACATATGTACGCATAGCACAAAGATAGAGCTTGGGAAAGAAACGAGTATTTACGGTATTATTACCTTTGTATTAGTGGAAGCAACAGGGTAGCAAGTCCTATCAGGATATGTGAATGCATTAAGGAAGGTATGCAAACTTCCCTTTAATAATTCGACAAATGGCTCTTTCAGTGGGTACTTTCTTGAACCACATAATACGCTATGTTCCAGTATGTGAGGGATTCCAGTAGAATCTTTCCTGCATCAAGAACCAAACTATCATCTTAACCAATGCCAACCACTTACAACCTGTTTAATTAAACTGGAGAATTACAATTAGTAGCTGGTAAAGACAATTCCAACTGAAAAGAGTAAAACTATCCTAGATCAACAAAAGAACTGAACAGAACCCATAAGTCACCTATACAAAATATAAGCTAACTTACGGAGGAGTTCTGAAAACAATGCCAAACACTTTGTTCTCATCATCGTTTGAAACAGACATCACCTCGCAACCGGTTTTTTTGTGTTTGAAGAGAACAGCCTTAGATTTACACTCTGAGATAAACTCTTCCGACACTTTCTCAAATCCAAGCTTCTCAGCCTCATCTTGTCCTACATTAGACACAAAGCCACTCATCAGAAATGGCGTACAATCAAGAATAGAGTAAAAGGTTCACATCTATCCTAAACTGGGGAAAAGGTACAGAGCACACAGTTTCAAATCCAGCTAAAGAACCTCACCGTGATAAGAAGGTGCGGGTTGTGTAGCGACGGCGCGAATGGATAAGCGAGAGAACTGGCCACTGAGACTGCGGCTCGCGGCGGAGCGAAGCTTAAAGCCGCGGCTTAGAAGTAGCCGTCTCCCAGCAGCTTCTGGAGTAGAAAGCCGGCGAATGTTGCGGCTGACGGCGTTCGTCGACGAGAAAGAACGAGGGAACTGACGAAAAAAGCGGAAGAAGAGAGAGGTCGAGCCAAGAGACGGGGAACAAGTTACCGAACGGAGCATGGCTACCGGAATTATTTCTCCGGCGAGGAGTTTTATTTTAAGGTCGTTTTCTCCGTGGCGGAATTAATATATTTTCTTTTCTTTGGTCAACTAGGGCTGGGCATTCGGATAACCCTATCGGATTCGAATATTACCCATTCAGGTTCGGATAAACGGGTTTAGAAAAATAGAATCCATTGGATATTTTTAGATATATAGGTTCGGTTCGATTTGGGTAATATCGGATTTTGGTCGGTTTGGGTTACAAATTTTAGAACCCGATTAGTACCCGAACTACCGGATACCCAAAAAATATAATTAAATTTAAATAAATTTAGTTAAATTTTGACTTACATAACAAAATATTTTAGATATTTTGATTATTTTTAATATTTAGGTATAAAACTAAATGAAATATTCAAAACTATAATCATAATTTTGGGGTAATTGCATTATATTAATGATAAATATTATAAATATGTTTATATGTTCGGGTTTAATGGGTATCTAAGCGGGTACCGGGTATTACCCGACCCTAACCCGAACCCACGGGTATTAGAAAATAGAACCCAATAGGGTTTTATAGGCAAATTTGTACCCAACCCGAACCCGGTTTTTTGGGTCGGGTTCCGGATTGGGTATTCGGGTACGGTTTTTATGTCCAGGCCTAGTCAACATCATAGAAATAGCTTAAACCGGTTCGATTCGATTCCGTTCGGTTAGTAAATGTAAACCGGATGTACAAATTACAATACCCTATTAGCGAATGGACTAAACCGATTAATCGAACAATTTCACGTTTTGTTTAGTAGTGATAACGTTTTATTGTATTATAAACTCTACAAATCTCTTCATCATTTTGGAAGCATTTTGAGAATTAGGGTTATGGAGATGGAAGCAGTGTCCTTCCTCTACGTCTTCCACCACTTCAATCACTCCTTGCCACTCACTCTTCCTCAGCTTCGTCGCATAAGCCAACCCTTGCCGCCAGAACACATCTTTACCGGCCACAGCAACCAAAACTTTCTCACATCCCAATCCGGATATATCCGACCCGGAGCCAACAACGTTAAACCACGGATCATCCACTCCATCTACACTATTAGGACTCACGATCTTTTCCCAAATATACGCAATCTTGCTTCTGACTTCTCCTTCTTGCACATCGAGCTCGTCGATGGGTTCTTTCCCCCAAAAACCTGGATGCACCATTACGATACCTTTGATTCTTGGTTTTAGCTTCTCCTTACCAGCTCTTATTCCCATGTGATGTGCTATATTGGCTCCGGCGCTGTCTCCGGCGATAAAGACTCTGTTGAAGTCGGTGTGTTCGTTTATCCAATCATCAGAGTGAGAATAGATCCATTGAATAGCGGACCAAGAATCATCGTAAGCCGCGGGAACTGGATGCTCCGGGGCAAGACGGTACTGAACTGACACGGCGAGGCAGTTAGATGTTTTAACAACCTCGGTGAGGTAGTTATGATAAACCGGAGAGAAAGGAGATTGAGTGATGTAAGCTCCGCCGTGGAAGTAGATAAGTAGAGGTAGTTTGTTACCTTGGGTTGTGGATTTATGAGGGAGAAACATACGCACGGAGAGGTTGTGCTCCGGGGAGTATACGACATATTTTGAGACGACGTCGTTTTTCGGGTTTAACGACGTTGGGATGATGTCACTGCCGACAAGTCGGTCGACACGGCCGTTCTTGTGAATTTGGATGGATGGTAGATGATGATGATGATGATCTGTGGTGTGGTCAGATTCCATCTTTTTTGGAAAAGAGAACAGAGTGAAGTTTGGTTAATTTATACGAGATTTCAATTATACGTCTTATTAAAATGATGATTAAGTTATCAGCTTATATAGTTAACAGTTAAATTACAGAGAGGTAGAATTGTCTGAATTCTAGATTTGTCATATCTCAGTGTCATTTTGTTAGTAAGTGTTACGTATCATTAGTTTCTTTTAGATTGCTTTCCATAACTTAGGGGTGGACCAATAGTGTATACCAAAACGTAACTGTCATTGTAAATGTATCTAGTCTTTTTATTTCAGTAGTTTTATTAGTTTATTTGTATGATCCCGTCTAATATCTAGTTTAATTATTCGAGCCTGATATTCCTAATAGCCACAAAATTAAGATAAAATTAGGATAATGACGAGTTTTCAATCGTTTGTTTTTTAATTAGGAGTTAAAATCCGCCTAAACGTTATCATCACAATTCACAAATCAATCATTGTGCCAAATTAATTCGATGCATACAGTGACATGCAAATTTTATAAATTCGTAGAACTCATCTAGATATTCGGCATATTATACACAATTTTGAGGTGGACATATTTTACAATATCTATTATTTTTCATTTGAACACAAATATTTATTGTTCGATGATAAATTTGGGTGTTTGTTGTCATTTGTTTACATGTCAACGCAGAGAACGTATCTAAAACGAAAGTGTATTACTGTTTTTTTTAGCAAGTATTCAAGTAAAAAAAATGCAAGGTCCCTTCGGAGAGACATCCCATTAAAAAAAAAAGAGATGCAAGGTATAACTAACACATGGCTACGACTTTGTTGGGTCACATAGTTGGTAGAGAAGACACACTTAATAAAAGTTACGAAAACACGTAACCAAAGAAGAAGAAAACGTTGTAAATTACACTAGACCATTAACGATTAGTTGTTGATGCCACGTACCGCGGCCACGATTACTACTAATCGTCCACCGACGAGAGTCTCTTTGGAGCTTTTGTGTTACTGGTTTTGCTATGGAAAATATTTTTAAAAGACAACCACAAACAAGTCTGTCTCATTCATGTAATTGATTTCTTGAACCTAAATTACATAAACCAAATCAAACACAAAGGATACATAAAAATTAATTCATATTACACTTGGACGACCGAACAAAAACAACAATTTTAATCAGAGAGATTCTTTAACCGGTGATAAACTCCACAAACCTCTTCATAAATTTGGGAGAATTTTCAGAACTAGGGTTTAAGAGATGGAAACAATGATCTTCACCTTCTTCCTCCATCACCTCAACCGTACCTTGCCACCCACTCTTCTTCAGCTTCCCCGCGTAAGCTAAACCTTGCCTCACAAACACATCTTTTCCAGCCACCGCAACCAAAACCTTCTCACATCCCATCCCGGAAAATTCCGAGCCGGATCCAACTACATTAGCCCATGGATCATTCACTCTATCAACACTATTCGGACTCACAATCTTTTCCCAAACTTGTGCAACTCCGTTTCTGATCTCTCTGTCTTGCACATCGTGTTCATCGACAGGATCTTTTCCCCAAAAAGCTGGATGAACAATCACAGTCCCTTTGATTCTTGGCTTAAGCTTCTCTTTACCAGCTCTCATTGCCATGTGATGCGATATATTACCGCCGGCGCTATCCCCGGCGAGATAAACTCTTTCGAAATCGGCGTATTTGTTAATCCATTCTTCTTGACCAGACCCACCGTAGTGAGAGACTATCAACTGGATCGCGGACCATGCGTCCTCATACGCAGCCGGAACCGGATCCTCCGGCGCACGGCGGTACTGAACAGAGACGGCGAGGCAGTTTGCGGATTTGACAACCTCGGTGAGGAAATTGTGGTAGATTGGGGAGAAAGGGGACTCGACGATCCAAGCTCCGCCGTGGAAGTAGATAAGTAGAGGGAGTCTATTACCGGCGACGAGTTGTGTGGATTTATGAGGGAGGAAGAGACGAACGGAGAGGTTGTGCTTCGGCGAGTATACAACGTCTTTTGAAACAACGTCATTTTGTGGGTTTAGAGAAGCCGGGACGGTTTCGGTGCCTGAGAGACGCTCGATACGACCGTCTTTGTAAACCCGGATGAACGGAGGATGCTCGGAGATGATTTCAGATGAAGAGTGTGAACTAAAACAGCGGATGATAGTTGATAGTCGGCGAATGACGCGGCCGGAGACGATGGTTGTCGGTGACGAGTGAGAGCGAGGGAGCTGGCGAGTTAAGCAAACGAAGAGAGATTACGAAGAGGAAAAGGTGATTCGTCGGAGCATGGTCACCGGAATATTTTATCCGGCGAAGGTTGCTATCTATCTACTTATCTAGTGTCCGATAGAGAATGTGCGTTTGTTTGGTTTTATCACTTTTGTCGGAGGATGTGCTTTTGGATAAGGAATTAACGAAAATTAGAAAATAGATAACCGACCCGGTTGAAAACATAAAATTAGTAAATTACATAACCAAATTCAAACCGACCCGGTTAAAAACATAAGATTACATAAACCAAATTCAAATCCAAGATTACATAACCAAATTCAAAATCATGAAGATTAAAACATTCATCAACCAGTAGCAATAAAGTCGACGAACTTGTTCAAAAACTTCAAAGCCTTATCAGTATCAGGTTTCTCCAAATGAAACACATGTCCTTCATCTTTTTCCTCAACCACTTCCACAGTCCCACCCCACTCACACTTGTCCAGATTCCTCGCGTAAGCCAAACCTTGCCTCCAAAACACATCTTTCCCAGCCACAGCAACCAAAACCTTCTCGCAACCCAGCCCCGAAAAATCCGACCCGGATCCGTTTACATTAAACAACGGGTCATCAGTACCGTTCACACTATTCGGACTCGCAACTTTTTCCCAAACCACCGCGATCCCGCTTCTCATCTCTTTGTCTTGCATATCGAACTCATCAACCGGATCTGTTCCCCAGAAAGCTGGATGAACAACAGCGATACCTTTGATTTTAATAAGATCCACCTTCTTCTTCTTGTTCTTGTTCTCTTCACCAGCTTTCATCGCCATGTGATGTGATATGTTACCTCCGGCGCTATCTCCGGCGAGAAACACTCTGTCGAAATCGGCGTGTTTGTTGATCCAATCCACAGGACCACCAGATCCGTTAGCATGAGAGAAGGTCCATTGGATCGCGGACCATACATCTTCGTACATCGAAGGAACCGGATCCTCAGGTGCACGGCGGTACTGAACAGAGACGGCGAGGCAGTTTGCTGATTTTGTAACCGACGCGAGGTAGTTGTGGTAGATAGGGGAGAAAGGTGACTCGATGATCCAAGCTCCGCCGTGGATGTAGATAAGTAGAGGTAGTTTTTTGTCTACGCCGCCGGAGACGAGGACTTTGTGAGGAAGGAAGAGACGGACGGAGAGGTTGTGCTCGGGGGAGTATATAACGTCTTTGGAAACGACGTCGTTTGATAGATCTAGAGACGACGGGATGATGTCGTTTCCGATGAGTCGCTCGACGCGGCCGTCTTTGTAAATACGAACGAAGGGAAGAAACTCAGCGGCGATTTCAGATTCCATTGATGATGATAGATGAGAACTTGAGAAGTGTGGTTGGAGTTGGAGCTGGTCCTTGTCGAGTGGAGTGTGACGCATTTATGTAGTAGTGAGTAGTGAATATTTTAATGTTTTTTTATATAGATACGAGTACGACGCGTTGCATTGAGAGAGGGTATGAGAATTTGACACGTAGTATTTGTTTCTGTTTCTCTTTTTGTTTTTTTTGGTTGGTAGTGTAAATTTTAAGAAAATGACAAAAAGCAAAAAGCAGATGGGTTCTTTAAGAAGTTTCCATTACTTGCAAGTTACAACACAGCTAATAATATTATGGGCAGAGATATTGACAAAACACCTTCAATCAAAGGAATCAAATCTTTCTTGTCTAGCCACCATTTTGTGTAGTATCAATATCTAAATTCTTCTAGTTTTTAGGACTCTTTTTTTGAGGAAACAAAAACATTTCTGTTTAGAGATGATTCTTTCCAAGTAGTACATTATTCCCAAATCCCAATATTGTTTTTAGAGATTTAGAATGATTCACTGTATTGTTTTAGTTTGGGATCATCACACTACATAACTTTTGTTTTCAAATTGATCATTTGTTGAAGAAATACAATATTATTGAATTGATGCTGAAACAATAAATTATTCTGTCGTTTCTTTTTATTTTTGTGGTGTGATGTAATATACTTTAACGTTTAACTTAGGAGAAACCTTACTCCATTCTCCTATGCTTATTATAAACGTAAGCTTAAAGAACCATTTACTGTACTTGCTAAGTTGCTATACTCTTTCTTCTTGCCTCTGGTAGAAGAAGAAAAGAAAAGCTTCAATTCCTATAGACTCCTCTTGATTCCAAACTGTATTTATACTTCGTCAATGTCTTGTTTACAGTCTCGACGTTTTCTGCTCGAATGTGGGATCCATGCATACGACAACCTGCTCACATTTTTTGAATAACAATAAATATACTGGTTAACACCAAACTATTAATGTTAAACACTATATAACATGTTTGTGAAAAAAAAAAAAAAACACTATATAACATGTCATGACTAAGCAAAAAGATGTATGATTCTTCATTACTCTTTAACTTTTCGATTAGTTAAAAAAAGACATTTTTACCTTTCCAGTGCTTTTACCCGAATGTAGATACTCAACAGCATCTGCAACAGCGTTTAAACCTATAAACTTCTTCTGATCAATCCCAACCTACCCAATCGTCAGCGCAAGTAAAGTGAGTGTTTGGAAATGGAATATTTAGTAAAGAATCAATTTGATGAACAATCTGAATGTGAGCAAAAGAAACTCAAGACAATTAGAGGATGCATTCAGCTGGATGCATTACCTTAAGCTTTCCGAGAGAGTAAAGATTGAATAGCTTGTCAAGATTTGGTTTCCACAGTTGACTATATTGCACCAGAAAGAAACCAGCCTGAAACAATTGTCGTTTATTTAGTTATTGCAAATTAACTCAAAGGTAAGGAATCTGTGTGTCCTACTGTCCTAAATCAACATTTTAGACGCAAAAACAGAGAGACCAAAGGATAGACAATGTCATAAATACCAAAATCAGGACTGAATGCAAAAACGGAGAGAACAACATGGCCGTTTCAACATACCACAGTTTGGCTTTTTGCTAATATTTTCTCGCACAGCCCTGGATAGTTTGCGGGTTGCCATCCCTTCTCCCCTTGATACTGAAAGACGAAATCAAAGTTATGTGTGACAGTTTCAAAACCCATGTAGAACAAAACTGTTGTCTAGACAGATGTCCAAAGAGTGATATGATAGGGAACCTGAGAGATCATTCCAATCACAATGAGTCGTCCGTAAACAGCAAGAGCATTCAAGCACATATCAAACATTTGACCACCTACAGATTCATATATAACATCTACACCCTTTGGAAACTCCTTTTTCAAGACCTGGCAAAATTAAAACAGTATTGTTTAATTGTAGACTAGCCACATAGAAACTAATAATATTATAACTAGAGTTTTTACTTGGACCCTACCGTCTTGATGTCCTCGGCTCTATAGTCGATGACACGATCGACCCCAAGATCTTTTAATAGCTTGGCCTTCTCTGATCCTCCACAAGTAGCAAGCACCTTATTTCCTGCTAACTTTGCAAGCTGCATAGAAAATCTCTCAAAATCAAGATTCTAGCTGGCACAAATACTTCCACAAATTACATAGAAATGATCTATGTTCTGGTAAGTACTTTAAACAACTAGATAGTCTTATTTAATAAACTTTATGTATTCATACCTGGACTGCGAATTGTCCAGTCCCTCCTGCAGCAGCAGTCACAAGTACCGTTTCACCTGATTTCATTTGTCCTGCCTGTGAATACGATAACGAACATGTTAGGCATATTAAATATAACAACTTCAGAATATTAGATAGGAATGATACCAGACATGCAACTGAAAATAAAGAATAAAGGCGTAAGAATATGAAAGACTATGAAAACAGATAGTTAATAACACTCGTTAGTAGATCAATAACGACCTTTTCCAGGGCGATTAATGCAGTTAATCCCGAGGTAAGCATGGCAACAACTTCTGCATCCGGTCTTGGAACAGGAAGCACATGCTTAGAAGAAACCTATATATTCACAAAAGACATGTTCACATGATCACTGAAGCCTCGAAAAAGCAACTTTTTGTTCATATGATTTAGGAGCTCTCATACAATCATGTATTCAGAATATGCTCCAAATGTCATAACAGCAGCTGGAGTC